>NC_092759.1:91819218-92136480 GCF_047496795.1 Chiloscyllium punctatum
TCTCTCACCTGCCCCCCATCTCTCGCTGTCTCCCTGTCCCTCTCCCGCCCCCACCCTCTCTCTCTTGCCCGTCCCTCTCTCTCGCCCCCTCCCACTCTCCCTCACCCCCTCCCTCTCTCTCTCTCGCCCCCTCCCTCCCACTTTCGACCCCCTCCCTCTCTCTCTCGCCCCATCAATTACTCTCTCGCCCCCTCTTTCACTCTCACCCCTCCCTCTCTCTCACCCCTCCCTCTCTTTAACCCCTCTCTCTCTCGCTCCCTCTCTCTCTCTCGCTCGCCCACCCTCCCCCTCTCTCTCAGCCCCCTCCCTCCTTCTCTCTCTCACACCCTCCTTCTCTCTCTCATTTGCCTCCGCCCTCTATCGCCCCCTCCCTCTCTCTCTCTCTCGCCCCTTCCCTCTCTCACTCGCTCCTCCCCTCCCTCTCTCTCGCCCCCTCCCTCTCGCTCTCACACCCTCATATCCCTCTCGCCCCCTCCCTCTCTCTTGCCCCATCCCTTTCTCTCTCGCCCCCTCCTTCTCTCTCACTCCACCCTCTCTCGCCCGCTCACTCTCTCTGTCTCTCTTTCGCCCCCTCCCTTTCTCTCTCACCCCCTCTCTCTCTCACCCCCCTCTCTCTCTCTCGCCCCCTCTCTCTCACCTGCCCCTCTCTCTCTCTCGCCGTCTACCTCTCTCTCTCTTGCCCCCTCCCTCTCTCTCTCGCCCCATTCCCCGCTCCTTCTCTCTCACCCCCTCCCTCTCTCACCCCACTCTCTCTCGCTCCCTCTCTCTCTCTCTCGCTCGCCCATCCACCCCCTCTCTCTCAGTCCCCTCCCTCCTTCTCTCTCTCACCCCCTCCTTCTCTCTCTCAATTGCCCCCTCCCTCTATCGCCCCCTCCCTCTCTCTATCTTGCCCCTCCCTCTCTCTGTCACTCTTTCGCCCCCTCCCTCTCTCTCTCATCCCTCCCTCTCTCTCACCTGCCCCCTCTCCACTCTCACCTCCTCCCTCTCTCTCTCTCACCGCCCCCTCTCTCTCGCCCCCTCCCTCTCTCTCACCGGCCCCCCTCTCCCTCACCCCCTCCCTCTCTCTCTCACCCCATCCCTTTCTCTCTCGCCTCCTCCCTCTCTCTCTCGCCCACTCCCTCTCTCAGTCTCACCCTCTCGCTCTCTCTCATCCCCTATCTCTTTCTCTCACCACCCCCTCTCTCTCGCCCATCCCTCTTTCTCTCGCCCATCCCTCTCTCTCTATTCGCCTCCCGCTCTTTCTTGCCCCTCCCTCTCTCTCGCCCCCCTCCCGCTCTATCTCGCCTCCCTCCCTCTCTCACTCGTTCCCTCCCCCTGTCCATCTCGCCCCCCACCGTCTCTCTCTCACTCCCTCCCTCTCTCTCTCTCGGCCCCACTCCCTCTATCTTGTCCCCTCCCTCTCTCTCGCCCGCCCTCCCTCTCTCTCTCAGCCCTCTCTCCTTCTCTCTCTCGCCCCCACCCTCTCTCTCACCTGCCCCCTCCCTCTCGCGGCCCTCCCTTTCTCTCTCTCACCCCATCCCTCTCTCTCTCACCCCATCCCTTTCTCACGCCCTCTCCCTCTCTCTCTCTTGCCCCCTCCCTATCTCTCTCGCCCTATTCCCCCTCCCTCTCTCTCACCCCCTCCCTCTCTCTCGCCCCCTCCCTGTCTCTCTCTTGCCCCCTCCCTCTCTCACCCCCTCCCTCTCTCTCACCCCCTCTCTCGATCTCTCTCTCTCTCGTCCCCCCTCCCTCTATCTCATCCCCCTCACGCTCTCTCGACCCCTTCCTCTCTCTCACCCCCTCCCTCTCTCTCGCCCCTTCACTCACTCTCGCCCCCTCCCTCTCTCTCTCTCTCGCCCCCTCCCTCTCTCTCTCTCGCCCCCTCCCTCTCACTCAAACCTTCCCCCTCCGTCTCTCGGCCCTCCCTCTCTCTCTCTCCCCCTCCCTATCTCTCACCTTCCCCCTCTCTCTCGCCCTCTCCCTCTCTCTCTCTTGCCCCCTCCCTGCCTCTCTCACCCATTCCCCTCTCTCTCGCCACATCCCTCTCTCTCGTCCCACCTCCCTCTCTCTCGCCCCTTCACTCACTCTCGCCCCTCCCTCTCTCTCTCTCTCGCCCCCTCCCTCTCTCTCACACCTTCCCCCTCCGTCTCTCGGCCCTCCCTCTCTCTCTCTCTCTCCCCCTCCCTCTCTCTCTCTTGCCCCCTCCCTCTCTCTCTCACCCATTCCCCTCTCTCTCATCACGTCCCTCTCTCTCGTCCCACCTCCATCTATCTCATCCCCCTCACTCTCTCTCGACCCCTCCTTCTCTCTCACCCCCTCCCACTCTCTCGTCCCCTCCCTCTCTCTGTCTCTCTTTCGCCCCCTCCCTCTCTCTCTCATCACGTCCCTCACTCTCTCACCCCCCTCTCTCTACTCGCCCGCTCCCTCTATCTCACCTGCCCCCGTCTCTCTCACCCCCCTCCCTCTCTCTCCCTCACACCCTCCCTCTCTCTCTCGCCCCATCCCTTTCTCTCTCGCCTCATCCCTCTCTCTCGCCCCCTCCCTCTCTCTCTCTCTCGCCCTCTCCGTCTCTCTCTCGCCCCCTCCGTCTCTCTCTCGCCCCCTCCCTCTCTCTCTCGCCCACTCCCTCTCTCAGTCTCGCCCTCTCGCTCTCTCTCAGCCCCTATCTCTTTCTCTCACCACCCCCCCTCTCTCGCCAATTCCTCTTTCTCTCGCCCATCCCTCTGTCTCTCGCCCCCTCCCTCCCTCTCTTGCCCCCTCTCTCTCTCTCGCCCCCCTCCTCTCTCACCCCCTCTCTCTCTCGCCCCCCTCTCTATCTCGCCGTCTACCTCTCTCTCTCTCTCTCGCCCCCTCCCTCTCTCTCTCTCGCCCCCTCCCTCTCTCTCACACCTTCCCCCTCCGTCTCTCGGCCCTCCCTCTCTCTCTCGCCCCCCCCTCTCTCTCTCACCCTCTCCCTCTCTCTCGCCCCCTCCCTCTCTCTCTTGCCCCCCTCCCTCTCTCTCTCGCCCATTCCCCTCTCTCTCACCACATCCCTCTCTCTCGTCCCCCCGCCCTCTATCTCATCCCCCTCACTCTCTCTCGACCCCTTCCTCACTCTCGCCCCCTCCCTGTCTCTCTCGCTCGCCCACCCTCCCCCCTCTCAGCCCTCTCCCTCCTTCTCTCTCTCGCCCCCTCCTTCTGTCTTCAATGCCCCCTCCCTGTATTGATCCCTCCCTCCCTCTCTCTCTCGCGCCCCCTCCTCTCCCTCTCACCCCCTCCCCTCTCCCTCTCGCCCCCTCCTCTCCCTCTCGCCCCCCTCTCTCTTGCCCCATCCCTTTCTCTGTCGCCCCCTCCTTCTCTCTCACCCCCTCCCACTCTCTCGCCCCCTCACTCTCTCTGTCTCTGTTTCGTCCCCTCCCTATCTCTCTCAGCCCGTCCCTCACTCTCTCACCCCCCCCTCTCTCTACTCGCCCCATCCCTCTCTCTCACCTGCCCCCCTCTCTCTCGCCCCCTCCCTCTCTATCTCCCGCCCCCACCCTCTCTCTCTCGCCCTTCCCTCTCTCTCGCCCCCTCCCTCTCTCTCTCGACCCTTTCTCTCTCTCACCCCCCTCCCTCTCTCTCTCCCTCACACCCTCCCTCTCTCTCTCACCCCATCCCTTTCTCTCTCGCCTGCTCCCTCTCTCTCGCCCCCTCCCTCTCTCTCTCTCTCGCCCCCTCCCTCTCTCTCTCGCCCCCTCCCTCTCTCTCTCGCCCACTCCCTCTCTCAGTCTCGCCCTCTCGCTCTCTCTCGTCCCCTATCTCTTTCTCTCACCACCCCGTCTCTCTCGCCCATCCCTCTTTCTCTCGCTCATCCCTCTTTCTCTCGCCCATCCCTCCCTCTCTCGCCCCCTCCCTCCCTCTCTCGCCCCCTCCCTCTCTCTCGCCCCCTCCTTCTCTCTGTCTCTCTTTCACCCCTCTCTCTCTCTCACCCACCTCCCTCTCTCTGTCACCCCTCCCTCTCTCTCTCTCTCGCCCCCTCCCTCTCTCTCACCTGCCCCCTCTCTCCCTCGCCCATCCCTCTCTGTCTCGCCCATCCCTCTCTCTCTCGTCCCCTCCCTCCCTCTCTCGCCCCCTCCTTCTCTCTGTCTCTCTTTCGCCCCTCCCTCTCTCTCGCACCGACCTCCCTCTCTCTCTATCACCTCTCTGTCTCTCTCTCTAGCCCCCTCCCTCTCTCTCACCCGACCCCCTCTCTCTCTCGCCCCCTCACTCTCTCTCTCTCGCCCCCACCTTCTCTCTCTCTCGCCTCATCCCTCTCTCTCTCTTGCCCCCTCCCTCTCTCTCGCACCCCCTCCCTCTCTATCTCGCCTCCCTCCCTCTCTCTCTCAGCCGCCTACCTCCCTCCCTCTCTCGCCCGCCCCCTCCCTCTCTCGCCCCCTCCCTCTCTCTCTCGCCCCCCCATCTATCTCGTCCCCTCCCTCTCTCTCGCCCGCCCTCCCTCTCTCTCTCAGCCCCCTCCCTCCTTCTCTCTCTCGCCCCCTCCCTCTCTCAGCCCTCCCTCTCTCTCTCTCCCCCTCCCACTCTCTCTCTCACCCCTTCCCTCTCTCACGCACGCTCCCTCTCTCTCTCTTGCCCCCTCTCTCTCTCTCGCCCCATTCCCCTCTCTCTCGCCCCCTCGCTCACTCTCTCGCCCCCTCCCTCTCTCTCTCACCCCCTCCCTCGATCTCTCCCTTGCCCCCTCCCTCTCTCTCTCGCTCCCTCTCTCTCTCGCGTCGCATCCCTTTCTCTCTCGCCCCCTCCCTCTCTCTCGCCTCCTCCCCCTCTCTCTCGCCCCCTCCCTCTCTCTCGCCCCCTCCCTCTCTCTCTCGCCCCCTCCCTCTCTCTCTTGTCCCCTCCCTCTCTCTCTCTCTCCCCCCCCTCCCTCCCTCTTTCGCCCCCTCCCTCTCTCTCTCGCCCCATCCATTTCTCTCTCGCCCCCTCCTTCTCTCTCTACCGCTCCCTCTCTCTCTCGCCCTCTCCCTCTCTCTGTCTCTCTTTCGCCCCCTCCCTCTCTCTCTCTCTCCCGCCTCCTTCTTCTCTCACACCTGCCCCCTCTCTCTCTCTCGCCCCCTCCCTCTCTCTCTCTCTCACCCCCACCCTCTCTCTCTCGCCCCCTCCCTCTCTCTCGCCCCGCTCCCTCTCTCTCACCCCGTCTCTATCTCACCTACCTCCCTCTCTCTCAGCCGCCTCCCTCCCTCTCTCTCTCGCCCGCCCCCTCCCTCTCATACCCCTCCCTCTCTATCTCGCCCCCCATCTCGTCTCCCTCCCTCTTTCTCGCCCGCCCTCCCTCTCTCTCTCTCTCAGCCCCCTCCCTCCTTCTCTCTCTCGCCCCCTTCCTCTCTCTCTCACCTGCCCCCTCCCTCTCTCAGCCCTCTCTCTCTCTCTCCCCCTCCCTCTCTCTCTCTCTCACCCCCCCCCTCTCTCTCGCGCCCCATTCACCTCTCTCTCGCCCCCTCCCTCTCTCTCACCCCCCTCTCTCTCGCTCTCTCTCTCTCGCAGCCCCTCCCTCTATCTCATCATCTTCCCTCTCTCTCGCCCCCCTTCCTCTCTCACCCCCTCCCTCTCTCTCGCCCCTTCTCTCACTCTCGCCCCCTCCCTCTCTCTCTCTCGCTCCCTCCCTCTCTCTCTCTCACCCCCTCCCTCTCTCTCTCACCTGCCCCCTCCATCTCTCACTCACTTGACCCCTCCCTCTATCGCACCCTCCCTCCCTCTCTCTCCCCCTCCCTCACTCACCCTCCCTCTCCCTCTCTCGCCCCCTCCCTCCCTCTCTCTCGCCCCATCCCTCTCTCTCTCGCCCCCTCCCTCTCTCTCTCGCCCCCTCCCTCTCTCTCTCTCTCTCTCGCCCCCTCCTTCGCTCTCTCTCTTGCCCCCTCCCTCTCCCTCTCTCTCACCCCCTCCCTATCTCTGTCTCTCTCTTTAACCCCCTCCCTCTCTCTCGCCCCCTCCCCTCTCTCTCTCACCCTCTCCCTCTCTCTCGCCCCCTCCCTCTCTCTCGTCCCCCCTCCCTCTATCTCGTCTACCTCACTCTCTCTCGACCCCTTCCTCTCTCTCACCCCCTCCCTCTCTCTCACCCTTCTCTCACTCTCGCCCCCCCTGTCTCTCTCGCTCACCCACCCTCCCCCCTCTCTCAGCCACGTCCCTCCTTCTCTCTCTCGCCCCCTCCTTCTCTCTTCACTTGCCCCCTCCCTCTATTGCCCCCTCCCTCTCTCTTTCACCCCTCCCTCTCTCTCACCTGCCCCCTCTCTCTCTTGCCCCTTCCTCTCTCTTTCTCCCCCCAACCTCTCTCTCTCTCGCCCCCTCCCTCTCTCTCTCACCCCCTCCCTCTATCTCTCACTCGACCCCTCCCTCTCTTTCTCTCTCGCACCCTCCCTCTCTCTCTAGCCCCCTACCTCTCTCTCTCGCCCACTCCCTCTCACTCTCGCCCCCTCCCTCTCTCAGTCTCGCCCCCGCTCTCTCTCTCGTCCCCTTTCTCTTTCTCTCACCCCCTCCCTCTCTCTCTCGCCCAACCCTCTCTCTCTCTCTCTCTCTCGCCCATCCCTCTCTCTCTCACCCCCTCCCTCTCTCTCACCCCCTCCCTCTCTCTCTCGCCCAACCCTCTCTCTCTCTCTCTCTCGCCCATCCCTCTCTCTCTCACCCCCTCCCTCTCTCTCGCCTCCCTCCCTCTCTCTTGCCCCCTCCCTCTCTCTCGACACCTCTCCCTCTCTATCTCGCCTCCCTCCCTCTCTCTCTCACCCGCCCCTTCCTCTCTCGCCCCCTCCCTCTCTGTCTCGCCCCCCTCCCTCTATCTCGCCCCCTCCCTCTCTCTCGCCCGCCCTCCCTCGCTCTCAAAGCCCCCTCCCTCCTTCTCTCTCTCGCCCCCTCCCTCTCTCTCTCACCCCATCCCTTTCTCTCTCTCCCCATCCCTTTCTCTCTCTCACACCTCCCTCTCTCTCTCACCCCCTCTCCCCCTCTCGCCCCTACCCTCTCTCTCTTGCCCCCTCCCTCTCTTTCGACCCCTCCCTCTCTCCCTCTATCTCTCCCTCGCCCCCTCATTATATATCTCTCTCACGCCCCCACCTTCTCTCTGTCACCCTCTCGCTCCCACTTCTCTCTCTTGCCCCTCCCTCTTTCTCTCTCGCCCCCTCCCTCTCTCTCCTGCCCCACTCCCTCTCTCTCCTACCCCCTCCCTCTCTCTCTCTATCTCAACCCCTCCCTCTCTTTCTAGCTCCCCTCTCTCTCACCCCCCCCTCTCTCTCTCTCACCCCCTCCCTCTCTCTCTCGCCCGCCATCCCCCTCTCTCTCCTCCCTCCCTCTCTCTCTCTCACCCCCTCCCTCGCTCTCTCGCCCGCCATCCCCCTCTCTCTCCTCCCTCCCTCTCTCTCTCTCACCCCCCCCTCTCTCTCTCACCCCCTCCCTCTCTCTCTCGCCCGCCATCCCCCTCTCTCTCCTCCCTCTCTCTCTCTCTCTCACCCCCTCCCTCTCTCTCTCGCCCGCCATCCCCCTCTCTCCCCTCCCTCTCTCTCTCACCCCCCCTCCCTCTCTCTCTCACCCCCTCCCTCTCTCTCTCGCCCACCCCCCCTCTCTCTCCCCCCTCTCTCTCTCACCACCCACTCCCTCTCTCGCCCTCTTTTCCAACCCTCTCTCCTTTGTGCCCTTCCTCTCTCTCACCATCTCTCTCTCTGTCGCCCTTGCTCTCTCTCATCCAGTCTCTCTGTCCCTCCCTCTCTCACCTCCATCTCTCGACACTCTATCTCTCTTCACACCTCTATCTCTCTCTCTCTTCCCTCCTGTTTCTGTATCTAGCCATACTGCTTTCTCTTGCCCCCATCTCCCAACCCCTGTCTCTCTCTCGCCCCTCATTCTCTCTCTCTGTCCTGTCTTTTTTTCTCTCTCTCTCTTGTCTCCCCTATCACTCTTGGCCCCTTTCTCTCTCTCGCCGCCCCTCTCTCTCTGTCTCTTTTTCTCTCTTGCCCCCTCCCTCGCCCCTGTCTCAGTCTCACTCTCTCTCTCGCCCCTCTCTCTCATTATCTCCTCCCGTGTCTCTCTCTCTCTCTCTCCCTCACCCGAACACTCTCTCTTCCCCTTCTCGCTCTCCACCTCCCTAGGTGTCTCTCTACTCCCAGCTCCCTCTTTCCCTCTGACTGAATCTCTCTACCTCCCTCTCTCTCTCTCTCTGACATACTCTGTCCCACTGGTCCTTCCCTCTCCCTCTGACCCAGAGACTGGGGGTGTTTGGGGGTGAGGCTGCGTGTGAGGGGTGGGGGTGAGATGTTGGAGGTGGGGAAATAGAGATGGAGTTGAGGGAGGGAGAGAGAGGGGGGAGTGGGAAGAGTGGAGGCGGGTGGAGAAACCAGGATTGGGGGGGTGTAACTGTGTGAGAGAGAGAGGGGGATGAGGGAGAGGGTTGAAAAAGAGTGTGAGTGCTGAAAGAGAGAGCGATAGAGAGAATTGAGGAGAAAAAGTAGGGGAGAGGTAATGGGGAGGCCAGGCTGCAGTGGTCGGACAGAGGGAATTAAACCCAGCTCCTGAGCTCAGGGCGCGGTGTCCTCCCCTTCCCTGAGGACCAGGACTTGGGGCTGAGGCTGTCTCTCTCCAGCTCACCTTCTCCAACACAAAGACACACAACAACATCGGTCACTCTGCTGCTCGGCATGCTTTAATCAACATTTTTATTGTTTACAAATGAAAGTGATGGATACAGTCAGTGGGATCGTGCCTTTTCTCACTGGCCCCTGAGTTGTGAGAAACATTGAAATGTTTCCCTGTAACCCCCCTGTGGGATAAGGATGGACAAAACAGCCCTACCCTCAGTCTGTTACCATAGCGACAGGCTGCTCCATCGCTGAAACACTGAACTGAAATGAGAAAATTCTGGATGGATTGATTAATGAGGGAATTTGATGGATGGATGGATTTGGGTGAAGGGATATTTCAGCACATTCTTCAGCTGCTGCCTGAACTTAGTCTGGGTCACGGCATAAATCGCGGTGTTTGTGCAGCAACTGAGGAGCTGCAGAATGAAGCCCAAATCCCGCACAAAGCGATGGAGATACACAGACTGATACCCAAGATTCCACATCCGGTACCATATAGAATACAGCATTAAAGTTGACCATAACAGGATGAAATTGGCCGAGATCACAAACAGTAAAATGATGGATTTTTTTCGGTTTCTCATTTCAGTGTCAGACTGAGCGTCCCCATTGGTGTGAGCGCGGAGTCTCCTGCGGGCTCTGCTGGTCACTAAAATGTGTCTGACGGTGAGAACATTGAGCAGCAGAATCAGGAGAAATGGGACACACGGGGTTAGAATGTAGTGGACGGACTCGATTGTGACCCAGACAATGGAGTAACGAACAGTGCCTGTTACCTCACAAAACCAGGGGGTGTTCTGAGGGTTCCACAACGAATACCGAGTCGTGAGCATAAAATACCAGAAAATGTTCTTTAAACAGCTCAGCACAGTCACTGCTCCCAGAACCACAGCCGCCGTTTTCTCACTGCAATATTTACTTTTCAGCTTCTGGCAACAAATGGCCACAAACCGATCAAAGGTGAAAGTGACGGTGAACCAGACAGAACAGTCAGTGGCTGCATAAAGCAGGACGGCGTGGATATTACACACGGGGACGTAGAACTTCAGGAAATAAAAGTGTTCCCAATAAAGAATGGGAATGTGTCTCAGGATCAGGTCGAGGATAATGACCAGGAGATCCGCCGCTGCCATGGCCCCCAGGTAACGTCTGACACATGGAGACAATCCACAATCTTTATAAAGCAGGACGTAGATGGTCACTACGTTAACTGTGAGGAAGGAAAACAAACCCATTATCCATCAGCCTGGAGGTAAAGGGACCCGGTTGATCGGGGTCCCAGTGAGATTTTCAAATGTGTCCCTGTATTCAGGGATATATTAAATTAATTGGAGCTGGAATAACAAATGGGAAGGTCTGAATTACTGACAAAAATGTGAGATAAACCTCAAGAAACCCTCCCTCCCCAAACACACAGAATCACATCCATAAGGACAGATGGTTTCTAGAACATTCCCACACACTCGATCACTCGAGAGCAGACACAGGTCACTCCTTCCCAGTTCCTAATACGGAGGGTGAGGATGTTGCTGTCCTGAAGGATTCTCTCCCAGTTTCCTGAAGACAAACGGATCTTTGGTATTTCTGTATTTTGGTCTAAATTGTGGTCGACCCTGTGTCTTGGAGAAATGTAAACGCAGGGAAAACGTATTTCCCCATTTAACTGCCCGAGGGTCCTTCGGAACAGTGTCTCCTTTTCCCTGGAACGGGATCTCTTCCCTCGGGATCTTATCATTTGTTGAATTCACTGACGTCTGGCCGTTCACAAACAATGTCAGGGACAGAACTTTCCAGGGAATGTCAGTTATAGAATGTCGGGGACAGAACGTTCCGGGGAATGTCAGTTATAGAATGTCGGGGACAGAATGTTCCGGGGAATGGCAGTTATAGAATGTCGGGGACAGAATGTTCCGGGGAATGGCAGTTATAGAATGTTGGGGACAGAACGTTCCAGGAAATGGCAGTTATAGAATGTCGGGGACAGAATGTTCCGGGGAATGTCAGTTATAGAATGTCGGGGACAGAACGTTCCGGGAAATGACAGTTATAGAATGTCGGGGACAGAATGTTCCGGAGAATGGCAGTTATAGAATGTCGTGGACAGAATGTTCCGGGGAATGTCAGTTATAGAATGTCGGGAACAGAACGTTCCAGGAAATGGCAGTTATAAAATGTCGGGGACAGAATGTTCCAGGGAATGTCACTTATAGAATGTTGGGGACAGAACGTTCTGGGGAACCCCTTGATCTGTCCATCACCTTTCCCCCCTACCCACTCCACCAACATGATGGACTGTGCCTGGACACACTGTAACATTAATGGGGTGAGAGACGGAGGGTCCAATCACAGGAATGGGAACTAAAGGCATTGCCTGATCAGCTGAATGGTTAGAAAAACCACATTCTCAATCCACCTCACAGAACCAGCCCAGATACCATACACCCAGAGGAGATATCTGTTCACTGTGGAACACGGTGTAGACCAGGCCAGTGTCCTACTCAGTACAACCCAGCAATGTGTCCAGATTCATCCACTGCACTGGTCAATACAACCCAGCAATCTGTCCAGAGTGGAACACTGTGCAGATCACAGCAGTGCATTGATCTATAACCCCGGATTAGATATCTGTCCAGCACCAGGAGCTGTGCAGACAACAGGAGGGCATTATCTATAAACCTCAACCAGTTAGTCTGACCAGCACAGCAGCATGTGTACTGCTCACCCGTGAATTAATCTGTACACCAGGAGCAGTTACCCTCCCCCCAGCATGTAGGACTGTGTACCCCACCCCAGTGTATTGATCTGTAAACCAGGAGCAGTTCCCCTCTCAGCATGTAGGATTGTGTACACCACCCCAGTGTATTGATCTGTAAACCAGGAGCAGTTACCCTCCCAGCATGTAGGACTGTTTACACCAACCCAGTGCATTGATATGTAAACCATGCAGCACCTTCTCTCTCTCTCTCTCCCTCTCTCTCTCTCTCCCTCTCTCTCTCTCTCTCTCTCTCTCTCTCTATCACTCCGTCCACTTTACCCCCCACATTAATGTCACTGCATGGATACAACGCTGTCGACAGACTCCCTCTGAAAACCTCACCATTTGCCATTATCCCCTCCTGCACCAGCACTAACAACAAGGCCACCCACTCCCAGCCTCCCACACTACGTCTCTCCCTTTCTCCCTTTCCAGGAGAAACAGCCTGGAATAGGAAAGAAAGGGCCATGCTGGGTGGAGTGCCTGCTATCCGTTCCCCCATCCCCTCCTCCTGCCATGTCGGGCGGACCCTGGTAGGAGTCGGAGAGGACCGGGACACCTCGTGCGGAGATTCTGAAACATCCACGTCCCACCGACCGAGTAAGGAGCAATGTTCAGTGAAGGACAATTCTCACTTTAAACCCACTCTCAGCTCAGTTTCCCCCCGGCACAACTTTGAAGCCTTGGCCCTGATGCCATCTCCCTTTTGTGTCGAGCTGGTACAAATGGGATCCCCATGGTCTCGGTGGGCAGGAGGGTGGGCTCACAACGCATCGTCACCACCACCTCCCAGGAAGGGAGCACGGAGACTCCCTCCTACACCTCCTCCTGTAAACAGCTCAGATACTCAAACTAATCTGTGATAGTTACTGCTCTCCCCACTTGTCCTGACATCTACAACAATCTGTGCTCATATACACCCAGTCCTCTCTGCTCCTGCACCCCCTTTATAATGGCACAGCCTGTTTTAAATTGTCTTTCATTGTCTTTTCTACCAAAGTGCATCACCTCACACTGCTCTGCAGTGATCCCCATCTGCCATAAACCTGAATCTACACCAACGTGTGATTGTCCTGTTAGAGTTCCACACTCTCCTCCATAGACTTCAGAGTTCTTCCAGGTTCGATACCATCTACAAACATTGAGATTGTTATAGTGTCACAGTCCCCATGAAACAACGAAATCCTGCCCCACATACACGAGTGTGAACTAGTGAAATACTGATATATTCCTATGGACAAAGTCGAATAATGACATGCTGTCAATGGAGCAACAAAAATCCTTCCATATACGAGACAGAGTAGATGAAATATTGACAAACCACAGAGCAAGAGAATTCCGGATAGGTCCCACTTATCGATATTCATCAGGGTATAATAGGATCGAGTTGAAAGTGTGTACTATACCTTCAAGAGAGAGGGAATGCTGTTCTGATCTGAGAATTTACAAGTACCTGTGATATGAGAGGATGGCAGACCCAGAAACAATATATTGCGATAGAGCTGGAGTCGGGTGATAAGCAGTTAAGAGAAAGAGGGTCCCAGAGTAGTGCATAGTTGATGTAAAATGTTCACTTTCAGAGTGAAAAATATAAATTGATGTTTTTATTTAAACAGTGGAATTTGGGAGTTCTCTGTCACTCATATTTTAACAGTTTACGAGGCGAATTGAGCATTTTTTTAATGTTTCGTTTAAGTTACCAGATGAGCTTCACGCCGTGTCCTCACCATCCCCGTGTGTGTATCTGTGTGTCTCTGTGTGGGGCAGGTCTGGCAGTCTCTGTGGTGCTCAAAGTGATGCAATGCTACCCTCTGCTGGCCGATACAAGCCACTGCACAGGCATTGGCAGAGGGTGAAAACCAACAGAGATTCATTCAGAGAGGGGGAGGGAGAGGGCAGCTGCACACAGCACCATCCAAACTGATGTCTTATCCATGTCCTGATCTAAATGTCCTTTAAACCGTTGTAACTGTCCCTGCTTTCACCACTTCCACTGGAAGTTCATTCCACACACAAGCCAGCTTCTGTGTAACATAATTACCTCTCATAACTTTCGTAAATCTTTTTTCCTCGCACTTTAAAAATCCCTCAGTTTTGAATCCTCAACTCTAGAGAAAAGACATCAGCACTTCAGCTTCTCTGTAACCCTCATTATTTTATAAACCTGTGTAAAGTTACTGCTTAATCTCATATTCTTCAGTGAAAAAAGTCCCAGCCGATCCAGCCTCTCCTTATAGCTCACACCCTCCTTTCCCAGCAACATCCGGTGAATCTCTTCTCAGTCCTCTCCAGCTTAATAATATCAACGTCAGTAATATCAAAGTGAATAGTCAAGGTATTTTCTAAGGGTATGGGGAGTCCAAAATTAGAGGACATAGGCTTAAGGTGAGAGGGGAAACATTTAAAAGTGACCTTAGGGGCAGCTTTTTCACCCAGACGGTGGTGTGCCTATGGAATGAGCGGGCAGGATGACCAGACTGGACATAGTATTCCAGAAGAGGTCTCACCAATGTCCTGTACAACCTCAACCTGACATCCCAATTCCGATACTCAAAGGTCCGTCCCACGAAGTCATGTGTGTTAAACACCTTCTTAACCACACTATCTATATGAGATGCAAATTTTAAAGAATTAAACCTGACGGCCTAGGTTTCTGTTCTACAACACTGCCAAAGGCTCTTCTTTTAATTTTATAGGTCCTGCTGTTGTTTGATTTACCAAATCCAATACCTCGCATTAATCCAAACTAAACTCCATCAGCCACCCCTCAGCCCAGTGTGTGATATTACTGTCACCTCCCCTCCCCCTTCAATTTTAAAGTGCCCATCCCTCTCCAGGAGGCATGCACACTCCGGCCTTGATTTTCACAAAGACCCTGAGCTTGGTTTGCCTAGTGTGGTTAGGGGGAGGATGGACAGATTGCAGACACAGTCAGTGGGAGGAGAGACTGGACAGTAATCAGCGGCCTGGTGTCATTTCATGGTTTTAGGAAAAGGGGAGTCGCACGTGAGAGTTGGGTAATAGTGATCGGTGTTTTGGGGTCAGAAATTAAGCTCTTCCTTCGTCTCTGGTGTTCAGTAATAAATATCTATTTGAAACCCTTCATTGGGCAGAGTGTGTCTGCAGGATTTCTTTCCTTAATATTGCAGACTACAGATAATAGCAATTAAAGACATTTATAGTTAATTTCAATGGCATATCACGTACACTCAATATCCTACAGTTGAGACAAATATCTTGCGTTTGCTTCACAATACAAAGTGTTTTGTGTAGTTCAGTAATGGTAACCTGATTATAATAAATCCACACCGAACTGAAAGTGGGCACTAAAATATGACCCAAACTCTGGGTATGGTTGTGTCGTGGATAGTGTCCCTGTCTCTGAGCCAGAGCTCTGGATTTGATTCCAATTCCTGAACTTGTGTTGTAGTGTTCCTAGCTCTGGGCAAGAAGGCCTGTATTGAAGTCCTGCCTGTTGCAGAGCTATGTCCCAGCATGTCAGGACAGGCTGATGACCAAACACACAGGAGAATAATGTTACAGCTTTATGGGTATTGTCGAGCGATGCTCGTGTCCCTGCCTCCCGGCACAGAGGTCTAGGCATAAAGCCCACAGAAGTGTCTCAGGATACATCTGAACAAACTGATTAAAATGGATTTAGAATTGTGACTTGATGGATAAGGAAGAGGTGTCAGTATTACATTTCAGAATTTAGGCCCAGGATGTCTGAAAGTACAGCTATTATTGTTGATTGGAGTCACATTTCGCAGCAGTAGAGGTTTATAGAATCAAAATGGCCACAGATAGGGTGAGGAGTCAGGGATGTTTTCCCCAGGTTAGGGGCGTCCAAAACTAGAGGGCTTTGGTGGAAAGTGAGAGGGGCAAAGTTTTGAGGAGGCCTAAAGGGCACCATTTCACACAGAGGGTGGTGTGCATATGGAATGAGCTGCCAGAGGAAGTGGTGGAGGCTGGTACAACTACAGCATCTGGGTACTGAGAGACCTGGCGAGATTTTCCAGAAATTTCTGTATTTCTTTTAAAAATGCATTCAGTTTAACACAGGTATTCTGAATAAATTAAACATTTTTATTTTTTCATAATGCAGGGACATATAAAAATATCTTCAAATTTGCCGAGACCATTTTCTGCTAAGGTTATGGCTCGGTGTATGACAGCAGCAATGATGCACCTACATGGAGCAGGGAATGTGATGGAGACATAGTTTGGGCAATGTACAAGGAGACCTCACATGGTCCAGTTTGGGAGAGTACGATTCAACTCAGAGAGGGAGAAAATGTAATCTGCCTGAGAAGGAATGGCCTATTGCACTCTGTCTCCTTCATTGTTCCTCATCACAGCAATGTGTACGAGCTAAAAAAAAAACCTCAATCGTTATCGTTACCATTCTTATTTTTATGGAATCCCTGCAGTTGAAACAGGCCCTTCGACCCAACAAGTCCATACCAACCTTCCCAATATATTCCCCTATATTTACCCCTGACTATTGCACATAACCTAGAAATCCCTGAACACTACGGACAATTTAGCACGACCAATCCACTGAACCTATACAGTTTGTGGTGGGAAACTGGATCACCCATTAGCAGCTCACACAGACAATGGGAGAATGTGCAAACTCCACCCAAGGCTGAAATCGACCTCAAGTCCCGAGTGCTGTGAGGCAGCAGTGTTAACCACTGTACTACCCTAACCAGATGATCCCTAACCAGAATTCACTGGAATCTACTCACTGTCTAAAGCAAAGGGAATTCAGCCAAATCCAAACTCTCCCAGGATGAAATCCCGCTGCTAACAGCTGTGTGAGTACAATATCTTCAGAAGCAGAATAACGTTTTGGAAATCTCACAGTTTTTCATGTGTCATGAGTTCCAATAAGTTCTTAAAAGTTAAAATTGGTGTGTGTGTCAGCATTTTTAGAAAGGGAAATATCGATTACATAATTGCGAAACCCAGACAGTTTGCCATTCATCTTTCCATCATAGTTTGAGTAACATTGCTCTGGATCACAAACATGTGTTTTTTTTTTAGCAGATTAAAGGAATTAGCCTGACTTGTTCCTAAAACTGACCCTGACCTAGTCTGAGACAAATATCTTCGGCCATATCACCAACCTGGTTACATTTAACATTTGTTGTGAGCAGTGGAGGAATGGGACTAGAAAAGGAAACAGTGACCCAAAAAGCCGGGGAAATATAGACCGGTGAGCCTGATGTCAGTGGTGGGTAAGTTGTTGGGGGGGATTCTGAGGGACACGATTTACATACATTTGGGAAAGCAAGGGCTGATCGGAGTAGACAATGTCGCTTTCTGCATGGGAAATCATGTCTCATTAATTTGGTTGAGTGTTTTGAAGAGGTGACAAAGAAGATTGATGAAGACAGTTTGGTAGACATTGTCTATATGGACTTCAGCAAGGTGTTCTTTTAAAGAACAAAGACCAAAGAAAATTTACAGCCCAGGAACAGGCCCTTCGCCCTCCAAGCCTGAACCGATCTAAACGTACTGTCTAAATCTGTTGGTCATTTCCTAAGCATCCGTCTTCCTCTGCTCCCCACCAACTCATACATCTGTCCAGACGCATCTTAAATGAATCGACCGTGCCTGCCTCTACCACCTCTGCGAGCAACGCGTTCCAAATGCCCACCACCCTCTGTGTGAAGTATTACCACGTGTATCCCCCTTAAACTTTCCACCTCTCACTTTGAAAGCACGACATCTCGTTATTGAATCCTTCAACCTGGGAAAAAGCTGGTCTCTATCCACCCTAGCTATATCCTTCATGATTTTGCAAACGTTAATCAGGTCCCCCCTCAATCTCCTTATATCCAGTGAAAATAACTCTAACCTACTCAGCCTCTCTTCACAGCTAGTATTTCATTCTGATTGGTAGACAGATTAGTAAGTTTCAGTCACATAAGTTACAGAGGAAGCTAGTCACAAATGGCGTGAAGGAAGAGGGATATTTTTCAGCCTGGAGGCTTGTGAGCAGCAGTGTGCTGCAAGAATCAGTACTGAGTTCACTGCAATTCATCATTTATGTAAAGGATTTAAATGTGAATATTGGGGCAATAGTTAGTAAGTATACAGATAACATCAGAAAGGTGGTGTAGTAGATTATCTCAGAGTACAACAAGACCGCAATTAGATAGGACAAAGAGGCAAGGAGTGACAGATGAAGTTTAATTTAGATAAATATGAAGCTTTGCATTTTGGGAAGGCAAATCAGGGCAGATATTATATACTTCATGGTCAGGTCCTGGGGCATGTTGTGAATCAAAGGGGCATAGGGCTGCAGGTGCATTGTTCCTTGAATGTGGAGTCGCAGGTAGACAGTGTGGTGCAGAACACATTTGGCACATTTGCCTTAATCAGTCAGAGCATTGAGTATAGGAGTTGTGGTGGTATGTTGCATCTGTACAGGATGTTGGTGATGCCGCTTTAAGAATACTGTGTACAACTCGGTTTTCTGCAGAAATGACTTACACGGATGTTCCAGGACTGAAGGTTTGAGCTATAAGGAGAGGTTGATTAGGTTGAGGTGTTTCCCCCTGGAGTGTCAGAGGCTGAAGGCTGACATTATAGACGTTTATAAAATCATCAGGGGCATTGATATTCTGAACAGCCACGTTCTGCTCTCCAGGAAAGGGGAGTCCAGAACAAGACGGCATAGGTTGAAGGGGAGAGGGCGAATGATTTAGAAGGGACCTGAAGATAAATGTTTCACACAGAGAGTGGTGTGTGTACATAAAGTGCTGTCAGAGGAAGTGGTGAAGGCGGTTACAATCACAAATTTTAAAAGTATCTGAAAGAAGAGGGATATTGGCCAAATGCTGGTAAATGGGACTGGATCAGATTTGATATCTAATCGGAGTGAACAGATTGGACTAACGGGTCTGTTTCCGTTCTGCATGACTCTTTGGTTCTATAAGAGGGATGATGAAAAATTCTGTAAGGTCATTTCAAGTCGGAATTCTCTTCACTGGAAGTTTATCGTGCCTCTATGTTCACGTTGATTGAAAGCTGCATTAGTTAAATATTTGACAAACAAGTGAGTCACGGATAATGGGATACAGACAGGAAAGTGGGGCTGAGGCCCCAACCTGATCAGCCAGAATCTTACTGCCTGGTGGAGAAGGCTCAAAGTATCTAATGACCCACTCCTGCTCCTCAGTCCCATGTTCCTGTGTGCCATTCAGCCCCTCATACCTGCTTGACAGGAACAGTTGGAGGCCACTTGCTCCTATAACCTGGTGCACAGAACCAGAGGAGACCAATCAGTCCCTCAAGACTGTCACACACACTTTGAGGTGATTTGGGAAATGTAATTGGAAAATCCAGGCTGGGTATGAAAGAGGCTCCTCATATGTTTTTAGAAAGCTTCCCCTCTCTGCAGCTTGAGCTCCATTTGTTGATCATGTTTTCGACCCAGATTCACTGTGAAAACAGCCCACATACCTCACCCAGAGATGGCTCACAAAATCATCTAGTCTACCTGACTGCAGTATGCAATACCAGAACATTCATAAAAATAACACCCACTAACTTTCCAATAACAGAATGTGAGAACATCAGAAACAGGGGCAGGTCGTTCCCTCCCCAAACCTGCCTTGCCCTTCACGAAGATCATGGCTGATCTGCTTCTGGCCTCAAATCCTCTTTCATACCCAATTCTTCATAGCCCTCACCTCTCTGACAGGTCAATATCCATCTACCTCCTCTTCAAATACTTTCAGTCATCTCGCTCCCCGAACACTCTTGAGAAGAGAAATCCTAACATTCAATACCACCTGTTTAAAGAAAACACGTGCTGCTCCTATATCATGGTTTATTGATGTGAACAAAAGAGGTTGAGACAAGGTTCCCGGTAAAAATGACTGGCCCCGATATCAAGGCAATGGTTGACTTCTGTTGACATCAAGGAGCTGAACTTAATGGGAATCAGAGTAAACTCTCCAGTGTTTGGAGTCAATTTTGGCACAAAGGAAGATGTTCATCATCTCAGTCCTGGGTCACCTCTGTGGGAGATCCTCAGGGTAGCTTCCTCTTCACAAACATCTTTAGCTGTTTCATCAATGTTTCCCCACCCTCACCCGCCCCACCATAAGATCAGAAGTGGTGATGGTCACTGAAGATTCAACAATGTTCAGAACGTTTTGTCCCCCGTCAGCTCCTGAACTGGTCAGTGTCCATGTGCAGCAAGATCCAGGCTCCATTCAGGCTTGTGCTGTTAAAGTATCAGTAACATTCATGTAACAGCACTGCCTGACACTGCACATTGCCACAGTAAAAAGAGAGTTCATTCATCACCTAACGCTGGTTTCACGGGAATAATAGGAAGCCATTTAGCCTGTTGACATTATTGGAGATGAACTGTGATAGCCCATTCAGTATCTCCAGCCTATTACTCAGGAAGAGAAGGGGTCTAGTGTGATGGACCACACTAGAGCCCCTCGAAAATATTTGACGGCAACAGCCTGGACCTTTATGTTTTCTTATTTTAAAGGAAATGAAAAGTGTCTGTTCCAGATGCAATGTGACTGGTCAAACTACTCGATGGTAAGCAAAATACCATCTACTTCAACATGAAAGAAGAAATAACACCACAGAAAGAGGAATTTAGAATTACGTAATTCTATTGGACATCTTAACAGAATAATAGATCTAGGAACTATTACGAATGAACTGTTCCGATATAGGGAAATCCCATAAACACAGCCCTTGGCAAAAATAAATATTCAGACATAGATTGTCACAAATATTTCTCCAATCCAAAAATTAAAAACAGTATCAAGAGAAAATTCAGAGAGAGTAGCAGCCAGGAGACATTCACTGAAGCTTCCAACTCTGTGGAGACCCCATAGTTTCTGATGTTACTGATAAACCAAAACCCAGAGATCCTAATCTGTGAGAGCTGGCCACACCCATTCAGACTGCATTAAAATTAACCTAAGTCCTCCCTAGCTGTTACTCAAGTGGTCTTAACTAGCCAGCTTGGTAACAATCGTTCAATCTCTCTTAAAAGAAACCCGGATAAAATAACCTCTTAAAGCTGCAGCACCATCACACTTGTCACTACATCGAGATGTCAAACAGAAACCAGGGATAACCCAGTCAGGCCTTTGGCCCTGCCCAATTGGACAAGGAAGAAGCCAATCACCCTCTTGAGTCACTTACACAGGAGCAGCAGGAGGCCATTCCCACCTCAATGCACTTACACGGGGGCAGAATGAGGTAATTGATGCTGATTCCTGATGAATGTCTTATGCCCAAAACGTCGATTCTCCTGGTCCTCGGATGCTGCCTGACCGGCTGTGCTTTTCCAGCAATCGACGTTCTACTCTGATCTCCAGCATCGGCAGTATTAAGTGTTTCCTAAATGATGCTCTAACATGATGAACAAGTGGGGCAGAGGCTGCACAGACAGACTGTTCCACGTTGTTCCTCGTGGCTCCGTTGCTCATGATACACATGTTGGACTTTAACGTGGT
The DNA here is from genome assembly GCF_047496795.1 of Chiloscyllium punctatum. Taxonomy (NCBI): domain Eukaryota; kingdom Metazoa; phylum Chordata; class Chondrichthyes; order Orectolobiformes; family Hemiscylliidae; genus Chiloscyllium; species Chiloscyllium punctatum. The sequence goes on from NC_092759.1 coordinate 91,840,029, forward strand.
TTTCTAGTGGTGAGCAGGGAAGCCATATGTCTTGTGTGAAGTCTCAAGAAGGCATCTTTCATCTCTGAGAAGACAGAATGGTGTTCTCTACGAAGAGTGGAAGCTGATGGGAATGGCGACCTGTTTCAGGTGGAAGGTATTGTGGCTGCTGTTGGGGATTGTGAGCAACCTGATGTTCAGTACAGGGTTCACACACCTACTGCACAATAACATGGGGAGAGTTAATTTAGGCAAATAAACTATTAGGAAGGTCACGTTAGACTAGTGTTTCAATGCTCTAAGTTCAAATAATGCTGATCATGTTCATGTTGACCTTGTCTAGTGCATGTCCTGTGCAGTGTATCCTGTATGCCTTACTCTGTCCAAGTCTATTTCCATCCTATGATCTGTCTGGCCATGCTTACTATGATCTGCGTCGACTGCTCATAAACAAAGTGTTTCCCTGGACTGCGGTACTCGTGACAATAAATCAAATCAATCAATCGTGGGTAAAGCATGGAATTTCTCTCCCTGTCAATGTCTGTTTTGGAAATAAGTGATCGCTGCCACTCCTCGTGTTTCAGCATCACAATTTCTTCGTCTCTCACCGTTCTTCAGATAAAACCCTCAGCTTATTCACTCTATCCTCATGTTACCATCACCCGTGTCTGTGGTAAGGAGATCATTCCTTACAAAGGAGATCAATTCTGTAGAGAGTGCCCCCGAATGCTCTCTCAGCAAGGCTCTGCAACAGCAGGAAGATGGCTTTACTTATGTACTCGAGTCATCTTACAATGAAGGACAGCATACCATTGACTTCACCCATTACTTACAAAGGGTTTGATTCAGACCGCTCAGCATAAAATTGTGAGTGGGAGATCATGCTTGCCAAATTTCTCAGAGTCCTTTATTGAAGTGACCAAGAAGGTTAATGAGGGCAGAGCGGTAAACGTAGTCTCTATGGATTTCAGTAAGGCCTTTGATAAGGTTCCACATGGCAGGCTGCTCAGGAAGGTTCATTCGTGTAGAATACTGGGGGAACTGGCCAATTGGATACACAATTGGGTTGATGGTAGGAAGCTTGTTAAAATGGAGGTTGGGTCCATAGCTTTTTGTTATCTATGATTTGGATGAGAATATACAAGGCGTGATTAGTAAGTTTGCAGATGACACTAAAATAAATGCCAGCATGATCAGTGAGGACATTTATCAGAAATTGCAGCAGGACCTTAATCAGGTGGGGAAGTAGGCTGAGAAATGGCAAATGGAATTTAATATAGAAGTGTGAGGTCTTGCAGTTTGGAATCTCAAATCAAGGTAGGAGTTTCACAGTGAATGGGTGGGCCTTAAGGGGTGTAGTGGGCAGACAGATCTTGGAATTCAGGTGCACGGTTCCCTGAGAGTGGAGTCACAGGTAGGCAGGGCAGTGAAGAAGGCTTTTGGCACACTGGCATTCGTCAGGCAGGACATTGAATATAGAAGTTGGGAATTTATGTTGCAGTTACACAGGACTTTGGTAAGGCCGCACTTGGAGGATTGTGTTCAGTTTTGACAACTTGTTATAGGGAGGATATAATGAAATTAGAAAGAGTGCAGAAGAAATTTACAAGGACATTGCTAGGACCCAATGGTCTGAGTTATAGGGAGAGGTTGGACAAGCTAGGACCTTTTTATTAAAGTGTAGGAGACTGAGGGGGGGGGACCTTATAGAGCTGTATAAGATCATGAGGGATATGGATAGGGTGAATGCTCTCAGTCTTTTTCAAAGTTTAGAGAATCGAGGACGAGAGGGGATCAGTTTAAGGTTAAAGGGAAAGGAATAAAAGGGAACCTGAAGGATGATGTATTTACATAAATGGCTGGTACATGGATTAGCTGCCAGAAGATGTGGCTGAGGGGGATGTATTAACAACGTTTCAAAAGCATTTGGATAAATATGTGGATAGGAAAGGACTAGAAGGATATGGGCCAACCGTAGGGAAATGGGGTTAGTGTGAATGGACATTTACAAGATGGAGTCAAACCCCTTTGTTAATTAAAACCAAACACCCAGAAAAGCTCGCCTCACCTTGTAATCTGTTAACATATGAGTGACACAGATCTCCAACATTCCACTATTTAAACAAAAAATAGCAAGTTAGTTTCTTAACTTTAATAGTGAACACTAAACAAAAACTATTCGCAAATACAAGCCCCTCTTTTCTTACCTACTTACTATCTGACTCCAACTCTGTAAAAAATATGCTGTTCCAACAACCCACATATTAAACGTTACAATCTCAAGACCACACAGTCTCTACCTTCCCCACTGTGTTCACTCTTTCAGCTGCTGATCTCCCTGGGTCATTTTTTTTATTGCAATAGGTTTACATGAACATGTGTCTTTGATAGAGAGTGTTTGGGATGGCCAGTTAGCACTCCTGCTCCACAGCAGTTACTCTGCTGTTGGATGGCAGTTGCTCTCCCTCTATTTTCAAAATGCTGGGTTTATATACTTCCCATGATACAATAATTCTCATAATTTGATTGATTTCCAGGTGTACGAACAATAATATTCAAATTGCATTGGCTTCGGATATTCTGAGCATTATTTAAAGTCTTTGATTGCTTTTGAATTGTTGTCAAAACAGCAACCAAAGCTCATGCTTCCATTTCCCAGCTAATTGTTGCATTTGGAACAGTCTGACCTTTAGCTGGCATCTGTGGCTGTACTTTCGCTTCAGCAAAACCCGTCCTATCTTAAAGTGAACAGACTTCAGGCAGTAACACACTCCGGGCTATCTGTTACTCTGTATACTAACCTCCTTGAACCCCTCGATTAGATTCCAGGCCGTAACTCACTCTGTGCTATCTGTTATTCTGTATATAACCCACGTTGAACACCTTGATTCGATTCCAGGCTGTAACTCACTCCGGGGTATCTGTTATTCTGCATATAAACCACCCTGAACCCCTCATAAGATTCCAGGCTGTAACACACCCCAGAATATCTGTTATTCTGAAAATAAACCACCCTGAACCCCGCGATTAGATAGCAGGCTGTAAATCACTCCGGGGTGTCTGCTGTTCTGTATATAAACCACCCTGAACCCCACGATTAGATTCCAGGCTGTAATTCATTTCGGGCTATCTGTTATTCTGTATATAACCCACCCTGAACACCTCTATTCGATTCCAGGCTGTAACTCACTGCTTGCTATCTGTTATTCTGTATATAACCCACCCTGAACCCCTCGATTCGATTCGAGGCTATAACTCACCCCGGGCTATCAGTTATTCTGTATATAAACCACCATGAACACCTCGATTCGATTCCAGGCTGTAACTCACTCTGGGCTATCTGTTATTCTGTACATAAACCACCCTGAACCCCGCGATTAGATTCCAGGCAGTAATATCCTGTCAGGGATAATAGGGAAGACTGGTAGTTATTGGGAATGCTGGCTGGCTAAAGAAATTGAGGGTTTGGTTCAGAAAAAGAAGGAAACATATGTCAGGTATAGACAGGATAGATCGAGTGAATCCTTAGAAGTTGGAGTACACTTAAGAGGGAAATCAGGAAGACCAAACGCGGACATGAGATAGCTTTGGCAAATAGAGTTAAGGAGAATCCAAAGTGCTTTTACAAATATATTAAGGACAAAGGGTAATTAGGGAGAGAATAGGGCCCTCTAAGATCAGTAAGGCGGCCTTTGTGTGGAGCCACAGAAAATGGGGGAGATATTAAATGAATATTTTGCATCAGTATTTACTGTGGAAAAGGATATGGAAGATATAGGCTGCAGGGAAATCGATGGTGACATCTTGCAAAATGTTGCAGATATACAGAGGAGGAAGTGCTAGATGTCTTGAAATGGTAAAAGGTGGATAAATCCCCAGGACCTGATCAGGTGTAGCTGAGAACTCTGTGGGAATCTAGAGAAGTGATTGCTGGGCCTCTTGCTGAGATATTTTTATCATCGATAGTCACAGGTGAGATGCTGGAAGACTGGAGGTTGGCAAACGTGATGCCAATGTTTAAGAAGGGTGATAAGGACAAGCCAGGGAACTATCGACTGGTGAGACTGACCTCGGCGGTGGGAAAGTTGTTGGAGGGAATCCTGAGGGACAGGATGTACATGAATTTGGAAAGGCAAGGACTGCTGCGGGATAGTGAACATGGCTTTGTGCATGGGAAATCATGTCTCACAAACTTGATTGAGTTTTTTGAAGAAGTAACAAAGAAGATTGAGGGCAGAGCAGTAGATGTGATCCATATGAACTTCGGTATGCATTCGACAAGGTTCCCCATGACAGACTGATTAGCAGGTTAGATGTCATGGAATACAGGGAGAAGTCGCCATTTAGATACAGAACTGGCTCAAAGGTAGAAGACAGAGGGTGGTGGTGGAGGGTTGTTTTTCAGACTGGAGGCCTGTGACCAGTGAAGTGCCACAACAATCAGATTTGGACCCTCTACTTTTGTTTTTTATATAAATGATTTGGATGCGAGCATAAGAGGTACAGTTAGTAAGTTTGCAGATGACACCAAAATTGCAGGTGTAGTGGACATCGAAGAGGGTGTCCTCAGATTACAACAGGATCTGGACCAGATGGGCCGATGGACTGAGAATTGACAGATGGAGTTTAATTCAGATAAATGCGAGGTGCTGCATTTTGGGAAAGCAAATCTTAGCAGGACTTCTACATTTAATGGTAAGATCCTAGGGTGTATTGCTGAACAAAGAGACCTTGGAGTGCAGGTTCATAGCTCCTTGAAAATGGAGTCGCAGGTAGATAGGATAGTGAAGAAGGCGTTTTGTATGCTTTCCTTTATTGGTCAGAGTACCGAGTACAGGAGTTGGGAAGTCATGTTGCGGCTATACAGGACATTGGTGAGGTCATTCTTGGAATATTGCGTGCAATTCTGGTCTCCTCCCTATCGGAAAGATGTTTGAAACTTGAAAGGGTTCAGAAAGGATTTACAAGGATGTTTCCAGGGTTGGAGGATTGGAGGTACAGGGAGAGGCTGAACAGTCTGGGGCTGTTTTCCCTGGAGTGTTGGAGGCTGAGGGGTGAACTTATCGAGGTTTACCCTGGGGTAAGGGAGTCCAAAACTCGAGGGCATAGGTTTAGTTTGAGAGGGGAAAGATATGAAAGAGACCTAAGGGTCAACTTTTTCACGCAGAAGGTGGTACGTGTATGGAGTGAGCTGCTAGAGGAAGTGGTGGAGGCTGGTACAATTGCAACATTTAAGACGAATTTGGATGAGTATATGCATAAGAAGGGTTTGGAGGGACATGGGACAGGTGCTGCCAGGTGGAACTAGATTGGGTTGCGATATCTGGTCAGCATTGACAGGTTGGACCGAAGGGTTTGTTTCCATGCTGTACATCTCTATGATTCTATGACTCTATAGCTCACTCTGGGCGACCTGTTATTCTGCATATAAACCACCCTGAAACCCTCGATTAGATTCCAGTTTTTAACTCACTCTGGGGTATCTGTTATTGTACGTATAATCGTCCAGAATCCCCTTGATAAAATTCCAATCTGTAACTGACTTCCAATTTTAGGGGACTCTGTACATTAGCCACTTCAATCGTTTGATTAGATTCCCGTCTGTATCACACTCCTGGGTATCTGTTATTCTGTATATTAACCATCCAATCCAAACCCTGTTAAAATTGTCCACAGTGTTCAAGGATGTGTACGTGAGGTGCATTAGTCAGGGGTAAATGTGGGGAAATGGGTCTGGATGGGTTATTCTTCTGTGGGCCACTGTGATCTCGTTGGGCTGAAGGGCTTGTTTCCTCAGTTTCGGGATTATATGAATCACCCATAACCCTCTCGATTAGATTCCAACGTGTAACTCACTTCCATGTATGTGTGACTGGCATGTTTCAAAAACACCCCAAAACCTTCAATTCTATTCCACTTCGATAAACACGAGGCACTGCATTTTGAGAAAGCAAATTTGAGCAGGATTTAGACACTTAATGGTCAGGTCTGAGGGAGTGTTGCTGAATAAAGAGACTTTGACCTGCAGGTTCGTAGCTCCGTGTGAGTAGAGTGGCAAATGGATAAGATAATGAAGGCAGCGTTTGGTATGCTTTCCTTTATTGGTCAGTGTTTTTTTAGTATAGGCATTGAGAGGTCATGTTGTGGCTGGACTGGACATGGGTTAGGCCACTATTGGAATATGGCATGCAATTCTGATCCCCTTCCTATCGGAAGGAGGTTGTGAAACTTGGAAGAGTTCAGAAAAGATTTACAAGGAGGATGCCAGGGTAAAAGGATTTGAGCTCCAGGGAGAGGCTGAATCGGCTGGGGTTGTTTTCCCTGGAGCCTCAGAGGCTGAGGGGTGACCTTATCAAGATTTATAAAATCATGACAGGCATGGATAGGATAAATAGACAAAGTCTTTTCCTTGGGGTGGGGAGTAAAGAACTAAAGGGCATAGGTTTAGTGTGAGAGGTAATATGAAAGAGACCGAAGGAACAACTTGTTCACTCAGAGCGTGGACATGAATGGAATGAACTGTCAGAGGAAGTGGTGGGGGCTGGTATAATTGCAACATTTAAAATGCAGCTCGATGGGTATATGAATGGGAAGGTTTGGAGGGAGATGGGCCAAGCATTTGAAAAAGAGACTAGAGTAGGATAGGATATCTGGTCGGCATGGTCGGGTTGGACCAAAGGCTATGTTTCCATGCTGTACATCTCTATGACTGTATGACTCCGTGATTTTGTGACTCATTCCTTGTTATCTGTTGTTCTGTATGTAAACCACCTTGAACCCCTTGATTAGATCCCAGTCTGTAACTTAATCCTGGGTATCTCTTATGCTGTGTGTAAACCCTAAACGCCTCAATAAGATTCCAGTCTGGAACTCACTCCTGGGGATCTCTTATTGGATCTGTGAAGTGACCCTTGTTGGATGTTAGACCGAAGACAAGATAAACTAAATGGTCAAATGTTACATTTAGAGCAGGAACACAGAAAGCTGCTGGTTCATTTCTGTCCTGTTGCATATCTCCAGGTTTCTGATTGGGGCTGAATTTCTGTCACAATGGGGAAAGTCTCAAAAGCTGTTTATTGTCCTGTATGAATGCATCATCACAACATGAATTCCCTTGCAAGATAGGAAATGGAGACAGATCCTGGAAGGTGTCTGTATCTGTGTGTGTGTGATTCTGTGTGTCTGTGTATGTCTGTTTGTGTGTGATTCTGTGTGCGTGTCCAATGTTTGATATATTTTCAAACTGCATTGATGTTGCCAGTCTCTCTTGCTTTTCCTCATTTATACACACTTAATAGACAATAGACAAAGACAATAGGTGCAGGAGTAGGCCATTCAGCACTTAGAGTCTGCACCGCCATTCAATATGATCATGGCTGATCATTCCTAATCAGTATCCTGTTCCTACCTTATCGCCATAACCCTTGATTCCACTATCTTTAAGAGCTCTATCCAACTCTTTCTCAAATGAATCCAAAGATTGGGCTTCCACTGCCCTCTGGGGCAGAGCATTCGGCACAGCCACCACGCTCTGGGTGAAGAAGTTTCTCCTTATCTCTATCCTAAATGGTCTACCCCGTATTTTAAGCTGTGTCCTCTGGTTAGGCACTCACCCATCAGCGGAAACATGTTTCCTGCTGCCAGAGTGTCCAATCCTTTCATAATCTTATACGTCTCAGTCCGATCCCCTCTCAGTCTTCTAAACTCAAGGGTATACAAGCCCAGTCGCATCAGTCTTTCACTGTAAGGTAATCCCACCATCCCAGGAATTCACCTCGTGAACCTATGCTGCACTCCCTCAATAGCCAGAATGTCTTTCCTCAAATTTGGAGATCACAACTGCACACAGTAGTCGTGCAGTTTTGCTGATATAAAATGGTGGCTGTGGACAAATCTAAAATGTCTGCCTCACCGATTTGTGTCAGGAATACTTTCAGCAAGGGAGAGGGGGCAATGTGTCAAAAGCCATTTCCATTCATTGATGCTCGCAGAGATAGGAAATGGAGACAGCTCTTTGAAGGTGATTAAAATGCAAATCCCAGAACCTGTTTACAGTGAACGCGGAGAGACAATGTGACATTCCAGTAAGGTCTGCCTTACTTTCCAAGCTCCTAATATATGAGAGAGACATACTATACAAAACCTGATAGAGCTCAGCCACTGAATTGTAGATTTGCAGCGTTGGATCAGAAACCTGCCTGGCTAGGCCTCATCCCAAATTGAAGGGTTTCTTAAATTCCACACTGACCTTCTGTGGGTTCAAATTGTGTGTTATCTCCAAATAAAAGAAAACAATGCACCTGCAATTGAACAAAGGTTTTCTGGAACTTTGTGTCTCTGTTGGTTTAAGTGTCTTTCAACAGGATTGAAGATAAATGAGACAGTGAGAGATAGGTAGCACTCTAACCAGAATGGCAGTGCAGTATAAAAGGTATATTAATACTTTCAGTGAAAGGGGAAAACAGAGGGGGATAGTCCTCAAACAAGGAAAGTTGGGAGTCAGTAAAGTTGTGTAGTTTGTGACTGCATTATGTTTATGTGAGTCAAGATTTGAAACCACTTGACCAATAGTACACTTTGTGACTCACTCCCAGTTACAAGTTATTTCACATAAAAAGGTTAACATATCCCTCGATTAGATTCCAGGCTGTAACTCACTCCGGGCTATCTGTTATTCTGTAAATAAACGACCCTGAACTCCTCGATTTGATTCCAGGCTGTAACTAACTCCAGGGTATCTGTTATTCTGTACATAAACCATCCTAAATCGCTCGATTAGGTTCCAACCTGTAACACATTCCAGGCTATCTGTTATTCTGTATATAAACCACTCTGAACCCCTCAATTAGATTCCAGGCTGTAACTCACTCTGTGCTCTCTGCTATTCTGTATATAAACCACCCTGAACCCTGCAATTAGATTCCAGGCTGTAACTCACTGCGGGCTACCTTTTATTCTGTATATAAACCACCCTGAAATCCTTGATTAGACTCTAGGCTGTAACTCAATCCGGGGTATCTGTTATTCGTATATAAACCACCCTGAACCCCTTGATTAGATTCCAGATTGTAACTCACTCCGGGCTATTTGTGATTTGGTATATAACCCACCCTGAACTCATTGATTTGATTTCACTTCCTGACATGTTAAGCTCATGTTCCCAACACAATCTAATCTCAATAATGATTAATGTATCACTGGTCCTCCTATCTGCTGGCACTACCATCATGTTAACTTTCTGATGTTTACGTACATGATTACCTGTAGCAGTGAGTCGCAGGTAGAGAGAGTGGTGCTGAACACATTTGGCACATTTGCCTTAATCAGTCGGAGCACTGAGTATAGGAGTTGTGGTGGCATGTTGCATCTGTACAGGATGTTGGTGAGACCACTTTAAGAATACTGCATACAACTCGGTTTTCTGCAGAAATGACTTACACGTATGTTCCAGGACTGGAGGCTTGAGCTATAGGAAGAGGCTGATTACGTTGAGGTGTTTCCCACTGGAGTGTCAGAGGTTGAGAGGCAACATTATCGAGGTTTATAAAATCAACAGGGGCATGGATATGCTGAACAGCCATGTTCTAATCCCAAGGATAGGGGAGTCCAGAACAAGACAGCATAGGTTGAAGGGGAGAGGGCGAATGATTTAGAAGGGACCTGAAGGTAAATATTTCACACAGAGAGTGGTGTGTGTACAGAAAGTGCAGTCAGAGGAAGTGGTGAAGGCGGGTACAATCACAGGAGGAATATTGGCCAAATGCTGGCAAATGGGGCAAAATCAGATTTGATATCTGATCGGAGTGAACAGATTGGACTAACGGGTCTGTTTCCATTCTGCATGACTCTCTGATTCTATAAGAGGGATGACGAATAATTCTGAAAGGACCTTTCAAGTCGGAATTCTCTTCAGTGGAAGGTTATCGTATCTCTATGTTCACATTGATTGAAAGCTGCATTAGTTAACTATTTGACAAAGAAGTGAGTCATGCACAATGGGACGCAGACAGTAAAGTGGAGCTGAGACCACAACCTGATCAGCTGCAATTTTAGTGCCTGGTGGAGAAGGCTCAAAGTATCTAATGACCCACTCCTGCTCCTCAGTCCCATGTTCCTGTGTTTCATTCAGCCCCTCAAACCTGCTAGACAGGAACAGTTGGAGGCTACTTTCTCCTAAAACCTGTTGCACAGAAACACAGGAGACCATGCATCCCCTCAGTACTGTCCCACACGGTTTGAAGTGAATTGGGAATTGGAAAATCCAGGCTGGGTAGGAAAGAGGCCCCTCATCTCTCTTCACACTGATTCCCCTCTCTGCAACTTGTGCTTCATTTGTTGGTCATGTTGTAGACCCAGATTCAGTGTGAATACAGCCCCCATACCTCACTCAGGGATGGCTCACAAAATCCTCTGGTCCCTCTGTCTGCAACATTCAATCAGAGAACATTCATGAAAATAACACCCACTAACTTTCCAATAACAGAATGTGAGAACATCAGAAACAGGGGCATGTTGTTCACCCCCCCCAAGCCTGCCTTGCCCTTCTTTAAAATCATGACTGATCTGCTGTTCGTCTCAAATTCACTTTCATGTCCAATTCTTCATAGCCCTCAACTCTCTGACAGGTTAATGTCCATCTACCTCCTCTTCAAATACTTTCAGTCATCTAGCTCCCCGAACCCCCTTGAGGAGAGACATCCTGACATTCAATCCCACCTGTTTGAAGAAAACACTTGCTGCTCCGATATCATGGCCTACTGATGTGAACAAAAGGGGTTGAGACAAGGGTTCAGGTAAAAATGACTGGCCCCGATATCAAGGCAGTGGTTTCCTTCTGTTGACATCAAGGACCTTAACAAAACTGGACTTAATGGGAATCAGAGTAAACTCTCCAGTGTTTGGGGTCAAACATGACACAAAGGAAGATGGTCATCATCTCAGTCCTGGGTCACCTCTGTGCGAGATCCTCAGGGTAGCTTCGCCTTCACAAACAGCTTCAGCTGCTTCATCAATGTCTCCCCTCCCCACCCTCCCCATCATAAGATCAGAAGTGGGGATGGTCGCTGAAGATTCCACAATGTTCAAAACATTTTGTCACCCGTCAGCTCCTGAGCTGGTCTTTGTCCGTAACTAGCAGGATCCAGACTCTATTGAGACTTGTGCTGTTAAAGTGTCCGTAACATTCATGTAACATTGAGCACTGGCAGGTACTGCACATTGCCACAGTAAAACAAGAGTTCATTCAGCACCTCACGCTGGTTTCACAGGAATATGAGGAAGCCATTCAGCCCATTGGCACTTTTGGAGAAGAACAGAGACAGCCCATTCAGTGCCTCCAGCCTATTACTCAGGAAGAGAAGGAGTCTAGTGTGATGGACCTCACTAGAGCTCCTCGAAAATATTTTAAGGCGGTAGCCTGGATTCTAATGTTTTCTTATTTTAAAGGGAATGTAAAATTTATGTTCCAGATGCAATGTGACTGGTCAAACTACTCGGTGTGAAGCAAAACACCATTTATTTAAACACGAAAGAGAAAATGAAACCAAAGAAAGAGGAATTTAGAATAACGTATTTCTATTGGACATCTTAACAGAATAATAGATCTAGGAACTATTACTGATTAACTGTTCAAATATAGGGAAATCCCATAAACACAGCCCTTGGCAAAAATAAATATTCAGACATAGATTGTCACAAATATTTCTCCAATCCAAAAATTAAAAACAGTATCAAGAGAAATTTCAGAGAGAGTAGCAGCCAGGAGACATTCACTGAAGCTTCCAACTCTGTGGAGACCCCAATAGTTTCTGATGTTACTGAGAAACCAAAACCCAGAGATCCTAATCTGTGAGAGCTGGCCACACCCATTCAGGCTGCATTAAAATAAACCTAAGGCCTCCCTAGCTGTTACTCAAGTGGTCTTAACGAGCCAGCTTGGTAACAATCGTTCAATCTCTCTCATAAAATAAACCAGGACAAAATAACCTCCTAAAGCTGCAACACTGTCACACTAGTCAGTACAATGAGCTGTCAAATAGGAACCAGGGTTAACCAGTCAGGCCCTTGGCTCTGTCCAATCAGACGAGTTTGAAGCCAATCACCCCCTTGAGTCACTTACACAGGAGCAGCAGGAGGCCATTCCCACCTCAATGCCCTTACACGGGGGCAGAATGAGGTAATGTTTGCTGATTCCTGATGAATGTCTTATGCCCAAAACGTCGATTCTCCTGGTCCTCGGATGCTGCCTGACCCGTTGTGCTTTACCAGCAATTGATGCGCTACTCTGATCTCCAGCATTGGCAGTCCTCACTGTCTCCTAATTGATGCTCTAACATGATGAACAAGTGGGGCAGAGGCTGCACAGACAGACTGTTCCACGTTGTTCCTCTTGGCTCCGTTGTTTATGATACACATGTGGGACTTTAACATGGTTTTCTAGAGGTGGGCAGGGAAGCCATATGTCTTGTGTGAAGCCTCAAGAAGGCATCTTTCATCCCCGAGAAGACAGTCTGCTGTTCTCTATGTAGGATGGAAGCTGATGGGAATGGCGGCCTGTTTCAGGTGGAAGGTATTGTGGCTGCTGTTGGGGATTGTGAGTAACCTGATGTTCAGTACAGGGTTCACACACCTACTGCACAATAACATGGGGAGAGTTAATTTAGCCAAATAAACTATTAGGAATGTCACGTTAGACTGATGAATGGACTCTCTAAGTTCAAATAATGGTGATCTTGTTCATGTTGATCTTGTCTAGTGCATGTCCTGTTCAGTGTAACCTGTATGCCTTACTCTGTCCAAGTCTCTTTCCACCCTATGATACTGTCTGGCCATGCTTACTATGATCTGCCTCCACTGCTCATAAACAAAGTGTTTCCCTGTACTGAGATACACGTGACAATAAATCAAACCAATGAATCCTGGGTAAAGTATGGAATTTCTCTCCCTGTCAATGTCTCTTTTGGAAATAAGAGATCGCTGCCACTCCTCATGTTTCAGTTTCACCAGTTCTTTGTCTCTCACAGCTCTACAGATTGAACACTCAGCTTATTCACTCTGTCCTCATGTTGCTACCACCGGTGTCTGTGGTAAGGGAATCATTCCTTACAAAGGAGATCAAATCTGTAGAGAGTGCCCCAAATGCTCTCTCAGCAAAGCTCTACAACAGCCGGAAGATGGCTTCACTTATGTACCCGCATCATCTTACAATGAAGCACAGCATACCATTGCCTGCACCCATTACTTACACAGGGTTTGATTCAGAGCAGTCAGCATAGACTTGTGAGTGTGAGATTATGTTTCCCAAATTTCTTTGAGTCCTTTGATGAAGTAACCAGGAAGTTTGATGAGGGCAGAGTGATAGACGTAGTCTCTATGGATTTCAGTAAGGCCTTTGATAAGTTTCGACATAGCAGGCTGGTCTGGAAGGTTACATCACGTAGAATGCGGGGGCAACTGGCCAATTGGATACACAGTTGGCTTGATGGTAGGAAGCAGAGGGTTTAGTGTAAGGATGTTTGTCAGACTGGAGGCTTGGTCCATTGCTGTTTGTTATCTATGATTTGGTTGAGAATGTACAAGGTATGATTAGTAAGTTTGCAGATGACACTAAAGTAATTGAGAGAATGATCAGTGAGAATGTTTATCAGAAATTGCAGCAGGACCTTTATCAGGTGGGAAATGGCCCTAGAAATGGCAAATGGAATTTAATATAGAAGAGTGAGGTCTTGCATTTTGGAAATTCATATCAAGGTAGGAGTTTCATGGTGCATGGAAGGATCTTCAAGGGTGTAGTGGGCAGAGAGACCTTGGAGTTCAGGTGCATGGTTCTCTAAGAGTGGAGTCACAGGTAGGCAGGGCAGTGAAGAAGGCTTTTGGCACACTGGCCTTCATCAGGCAGGATATTGAGTATCGAAGTTGGGGCGTTATGTTGCAGTTACACAGGACTTTGGTAAGGCCGCACTTGGGGTATTGTGTTCAGTTTTTGTCACCTTGTTATGGGGAGGACGTTATTAAATTAGAAAGAGATGCAGAAGAAATTTACAAGGACATTGCGAGGATCCAATGGTCTGAGTTAGAGGGAAGGGTTGGACAAGCTAGGACCTTTTTTCGCGTGTAAGAGACTGAGGGAGTCCTTATAGATCTGTATAAAATCACGAGGGGTATGGATAGGGTTAATGCTCTCAGTCTTTTTCCAAGGTGTAGAGAAACCTGGATTAGAGGGTATCAGTTTAAGGTTAAAGGGAAAGGAATAAAAGGGAACCTGAGGGGCCACTTCTTTATACGGAGGGCTGGTACGTGGATGAGTTGCCAGCAGATATGGTTGAGGGGGGTACATTAACAACATTTCAAAAACATTTGGATAAATATGTGGATAGGAAAGGACTGGAAGCATATGGGCCAACTGCAGGGAAATGCGGTTAGTGTGGATGGATATTTCCAAGGTGGATTCAAACCCCTCTGTTAATTAAACCCAAGCACCCAGAAAAGCTCGCCTCACCTTGTAATCAGTTAAAATATGAGCACACAGATCTCCTACATTCCAGTATTTAAACAAAAATGATCAAGTTAGTTTCTTTACTTTAATAGTGAACACTAAACAACAACTATTCGCAAATACAAGCCCCTCTTTTCTTAGCTACTTACTATCTGTCTCCAACTCTGTAATAATATGCTGTTCCAACAACCCACATATGAAACATTAAAATCCCAAGACCCTACAGTCTCTATCTTCCCGGCTGTGTTCACTCTTTCAGCTGCTGATCTCACTGGGTCATTTTTTTTATTGCAAGTAGGTTTACATGAACATGTGTCTTTGATAGAGAGTGTTTGAGATAGCCAGTTAGCACTCCTGCTCTATAACAGTTGCTCTACTGTTGGATGGCAACAGCTCTCCCTCCAGTGTTCAAAATACTGGGTTTATGTACTCCCCATGATATAGTAATTCTCATAATTTGATTGCTGTCCAGGTGTCCAAACAATAATATTCAAATTCTGTTGGTTTCTGGTATCCTGAGCGTTATTTAAACGCTTTGGTTGGATTTGAATGGCTGTCAAAACAGCAACCAAATCTCAGGTATCCTCAGCTGATTTCTGAGCTAATGGTGACATGCGGAACAGTGTGACCTTTAGCTGGCATCTGTGGCTTTAATTTTGTATTCAACAAAACCCGATCTGTCTTAAAGTGCCCATACATGTTTTTGGCTTCATTACACCTTCACGCTTCAGAAAATAAAATGAACCAGCAGAATGAAAAGATGGCTACATTTCTTTTCCTCTAATTCTTAATCCCAACTATATGAAAAATAAAAGTATTAATCTCAGTTATATAATTCATATTAGTTCTGCACACCAATACAACTCTGGAATAAGTCAAATCTTATCTTCACTTTTTCCTTTAAATCCGCGAAAACCCATCTGCTATCACATTGAAGGAGCCACAGCATGCACATTTTGTGAGTTTAAAGTCGGTAAGGTAAGACTCCAATTAAATAGTCTCATATTTAATGCGAGAGATTTGGCGTTGTCCACAACCATCTCCGACAATTTGTTTGTCATATACACATTAAAATATAGTCAGGCCAGTGTGAAACTTAATCCTTCTTGTTCAATAATGGAGATTTTGTATTTATTTTCTGGTGGATATTGAGTTTTTTCGACAAGTAGCCAATTAGCCATTCAATTTCATCATCCTCTTTCTGTATCAATACATCACCGACCCCTATATCCTGAGCATCAAACACAATTTTCAAAGGGTTTCATAATATTTGGTGTAGCTAAAGCTGGTGTGGTGATTAATACTGCTTTAAAATTCTCAAATGCCTCCTGGCATTGTTCTGCCCACCACAATTCTGTTTCCTTCATTAATAAATCCATCAGCGGTGCCAATGCACTGCTGAGGTTTGGAATAAACTTCCGATGGAATCCAGTCAGTTCCAAAAATCGAAGTACCTCTTTCTTCAAAAATGGTCGTGGAAATTCCTCAAAGCCCTTCGTCTTTGTTTTCTATGGGATCAACCTTCCATGTCCAATGTAATGTCCCAAGAACGTCACCTCTGCCTTCGCGAGTTCTGTTTTCTTTAAGTTTATTACCAAGTTTGCTTGTAGTACTCGTTCAACATGCTCTGTCGACTGTAAAATGTGAGCCTTCAATCACTTGCTAAAGATCACTACATCATAAAGATTAGCTGCACAATTTGTTCATATGGCCACAACTCTGTTTCTGAGTCTTAAATGTGGCTGGTGCATTATTCATCCATATGAAATACTCGATAAAGTTTTTTGTCATCTCTGGTATCTTTACTCGATAGTTTAACTGACTCCACGTTTTTTTTTAATTTGAAAGGGGCCACTAAACCTGGCTTTGAAGAGATTTCTTACCACTGGTGGCAATACTAATACATCATCCCCACGGGAAATCGTCAAAGTTTCAGTGTTTTTATCTGCCACCTGCTTCACTCTACGCTGTGCTCTTCAGATTAAGTTTAGCAAACTCACCTACTCCATCTCCTCTCTCCTTCACTTCATACACATAATCCAGGTGTGAGTTTTCCGACTTCGGTCCTGTCAATTTATATTTAATTAATTTCAAAGGAGCTCTCACTTCATGTACGAATATTATCTCAAAGGAAGTAAAGTGAGTCGATTTATTTGGGCCATCTCTAATGGCAAACAATTTAATGGTGCACCTTTATCCCAATCATTTGGCCAACCCAGACAGTACGCTGTTAACATAGTCTTCAGTGTCTGATGCTAACTTTCCAAGGCTCCCTGGGATTCAGGACGGGACGCTCTTGATTTCAAGTGCTGTATGCCTAAGCCATCCATGACTTCCTTAAACAACTGAGTGGTAAAATGAGACCCTTGGTCTGACTGAATCTCTCTGGGCAGCCCACGAATAGTCAAGAAAGCTACCAACTCCTCCACCTCCCTTTTTGCCTTAACACTCCAATAATGGAATTGCCTCTGGAAATCTGGTAGACACATCCAATATGGTCAGCAAATATTGGTTTCCACTTTTACTTTAGAAAGGGGAGCGACACAATTAATCATAATCCACGTGCAAGGTTCTTCGAATGCAGGAATTGGTACGAAAGGTGCTGGTTTTATTACTGCCTGTTACTTACCTACCACTTGGTATGTATGTCACGTCCAAAAAAAAAACAGCGTCCTTGTGCATTCCAGGCCAGTGGAAATGCCTCTGTACCTTATCCTGAGTCTTCTATACACCTAGGTGACCGCCTGCAGTTAGTTTATGAGCTACCCGTAACACTGTACGTTACTGCTAACACAATCTGGTGCACTTCGGCCCATTTCCCTTCTGCAGTAACCTATCGGGGTCTCCATTTCCATTTTATGATTCTATCTTTAAGTTAATAAGGTTCAACAATATATTCTGATTCCTTTTCTGACTGTGTGCATGTGTATGTGTGTGTGAACGTGTGTGTATATATCTGTTGTAAGTCCATTAGCCTTTCTGGACTAAACCCCTCTGCCTGATCCTCTGCCTGTTCAGTGTTTTCCTGCACCGTTACATCAAACATGGTGTCAGTTCACTGAGCATCAATTCATTTGTATTTTTCGTTCGTTTTGCCTTCCTGCTGTAACTTATGACAGTGGGATCTTGTTACGACACAGTCTGGAAAAATCCCTGGGTAATTTTCTTTTAAATCACCAATTCCATCGTCTTCCTTTGGCTTCTCCACCACAAGGGGTTCCTATCCCACCTCGCCTCCTGCTAAATAGTTCCCAAGGACAAACTGTATTCCTGGAACTGACACTCTGTTACTCACTGTCACTGTTACTTCCCTAATCTTGATTTGGCATTCCATCCTGATGTTACATAAGCAAATGCTTAATTTCTGTCCCCATTCCACAAAGTAACATGCTCTTGATTAACATGCCAGAAAGAGTGAAAAAAAAAATTCATCTCTTATTCTTAGAGGGTGAGAGAAAGTGAGGGCTGCAGATGCTGGAGATGAGAGTTGAAAAGTGTGGGGCTGGAAAAGCACAGCACGTCGGTAGCATCCGAGGGGCAGGAGCGTTAACGTTTCAGGCATAAATGCTTCATCAGGAAAGTGGGAGGTAAGGGAGGGGCAAGGAGGTTGAGAAATAAATGGGAGGGTGAAGGTGGAGCTGGGTGGAAGGGAGCTTGGAAGGCGATAGATAGATGTGGGGAGGGTGAGATGGTGATAGGTTGGAGAGGAGGGTGATAGGACTCCTATCGGTGGTAGGACAGCTGGAACCCTCAAACTGTATAGCATCAACGTTGACTTCACCAAATTCCAAATCTCCTCTCCACCAAACTCTCCCAAATCCAACCGTACAACCTAGCACTGCCCTCTTGAACTGCCCTAACTGTCCATCTTCCTTTCCACCTATCGACTCCATTCTACCCTCCAACATATCACTATCACTCCCACCTATATCTTCTTATTGCCTTCCCAGTGACCCTCCCACCAGCTCAGCTATTACCCTCGTATTTATCTTTCAGCCCCCTTGTCCCCCCGCCATGTCCCTGACGATGGGTTTCTGCCTGATATTCGATTGTCCTGCTGTTTGGATGCTGCCTGATCTGTTGTGCTCTTCCGGAGCCTCACTTCTCAACTATTAGAGACTGAGCAGATCCCGTATCGCACAAAATTATAACTTCTTGTCCTTCTCCCCCTGTTCTTTCTGAGTAAACTTTATCTACAGAGGTGAATTCTTTAGAGAGATCAGGCACTGCCTCCATACCCAGCCCTTGCCTAGGCTGTGCAATTTCCTGTAGCTCCTCGGCTCCATTTGGGGTCTCCTTTACCAGTTTCACTAATGCCACTGGGGTTAGCCTTTTTTACCACATCTTTCCCCAAATGTCTTCCTTTAACGCCCAGCACGGTGTGTCCCAGCTTACTGCAATGAAAACAACTTTTTCCCTGTGCCCTTCTTAAACCACCAACACTGTAATTTTATGTGTTCCACTCCCTTTTAGTGAGAGCACCTGAGGCCTTTCACCACCTTTCAACCCCCTTGGGCTTCGTTCTTCACCTATGGTAAACCATTGTGAGCTACTGTTCGCTTTGTAATGTGTGATCGTCCCTTCTCCCAATTTCTATCCCTCACAGGATGAAATTCCTGCCAGAAGCTAAATTTCATCACATGCCACAATGCATATTTACCTGCCCTTTCTGCCGCACTTCTCACTTCTTGAACTTTCTATTCATTCACATTAATTCGTACAATCTCTGGAAGTGAGTCCTTTAACTTCTCCAGCAGATTAATCTCCCTTCAAGCCTCACAGGTCTTATTCATTTTTAAGGCCAGCACCCACCTATCAAAATGACTGTGATTAATTCTTTCAATCTCAATATAGGTCTGATCTGGTTGCCTCTCTATTTTTCTGAACTTCTGTCTATATGCTTCTAGTACCAATTCATGTCCAATAAAAATAGCCAATTTGACATCTTGATAATCTCTTGACCCCTCATCTGATAGTGCTGCACATACCTCACCAGCTGTGCCCACCAGCTTAGTCTGAACTAGCATTACCCACAAGTTCACTGGACACGTCATCTGACTAGCCATTGTTTCAAATGAAATAAAAAAGTTTTGACATTTTTCTCATCGAAATATGGCAAGTTACTAACCTAGTTGTATACATCCCTACGTTCTCCCTTCATCTCCATCCTGTTAATTGAACTTTCTTGTCTAATTCCCAACTTCTGAATTTCAAATCTCCTCTCTCTTTCTTTTTAGTCGCTTTCTCTTTCGTCTCTCTCTGTTTCCGTCCCTTTATTTATCTTCTAACTCCAGTTGCCACATTTGCAATTTAAGTTTTTATAACTACTGCTGTTCCCTATTTCTCTGATACATCAAAGTGCTTAACCAACTCCATTACAATTTCAGCTTCCCTTTTCTCCGTGGTTAAACCCAATTCCAACCTCCTTGCTAATTCTAAAAAATGTCCTCTTTCTGCCTTTCTAAACTTACTTGGAAAATTTGGGAACCTCTTTAGTAATGTTAAAAGCCATTTCCCTCACTTTTCATTTAACTAACCACAAGTAACAAAATTAAATGAATTTTCCCACTGGTTTTATTTGAAGATCAAAGTCACTAATTGCAATGAGTTGTAATTTACTGGGACCTGTCGTATCTCAAATCTGTTCAAGTCGGTCCAAGTGCCACACGGCAAGGCCCCAAACTGTTATGACATCAATGTCGAACCCCTCTGTTAATTAAAATCACACACCCAGAAAAGCTCACCTGACATCATAATCTGTCAAAACATGAGCTACAGAGAACTCCTAAATTCCACTAATAAACAAAAAAATAACAATTTATATGTATGCAAGTTAGCTCGCTGAGCTTGAAGGTATGTTTTCAGAAATTTCGTCACCATGACTCGGTCACATCATCAGTGAGAATCTCCGCTGAAGCTCTGGTGGTATGTCCCGCCTATCTATTTATAGGTCTTGATTTCTTAAAGTGGGTGGTTTCATTTATGGTTATTTTAACAAGAGAATGTAGACATGATCTAAATTGATGCGTTTATTGATGGACTTCTGGTTAGAATACTATTCCTCTAAGAAGGTCCTTGCGTGTCTTCGTATGTGTGTGTGCTTTGTACCAGTCAAAGTGGTGCCCTTCTTTGTCTGTATGTATGGAACATAGTATTAGTGCGTCATGTCTTTTGGTGACTAGTTGGTGTTCATGTATCCGCGTAACCCAACAACAGGACAGTTTCAATGGTGGAACAATGATTTGATATCCACTGTTTAATCAATGTGTGTGTGCAGATAAGTCGCATTTTTCATATGTATGCAACACATTGTAAATGAACAACAGAGACACAGTTAACGAAAAATGATGCATATGATGTATAAAATTGATAAAACATTAAAAAATGTTTTGATCCTCTCAACGTTCCCTCCTTTTCTGGCATTCCCCTCTAATCTCTCATTCTCACCAGGATCTGTGCTCCAAATTCTTGATTCTGGTGTCTCAACTTATTTCAGTTAATCTCCTTTCTACCGGGACTTCAATATGTTGGCCTGCTGGGTTCTTTCCAAAACTAGTGTCTGTCATATTATTGGAGATAAATATTCTGGCATCAGACTCAGCATTTGAACATATTACTCTGTTGTACATGCACTGTACAAAGGAACACAGCACACAGGCATTGCCAAAACATTGGGGGATGTTCATCTACTTCTTTCGATAATGTGGTTGCCTCATTTTCCATATTTCCATATCTATATCTTCTCTCTCGTTCTCCCTTTGTATCTAGTTGAGAAATCCACCAATTATTCTTCGTGTCCCATCTCCCAAAACTCGTTCTTTCAGTTTATATCTAATGCTCTCTTCAAGATGTAATTTGGTATAATTAAGCAATGTAACTACAAAGACATGCGGGAGGAGGTGGCCAGAGTTCATTGGAAGGGGAGCTGAGCAGGAAAGACCATGGAGCAGCAATGGGAGGAGGTTCTGGGGATAATTCGAAAGATAATACCAGAAATGCAACCCCAAGAACTTGAAACATACTTATGGGAGAACAAGGCAGCCATGAGTGATAATGCATCAAACCAAAAGAGGAAACATACAATGTGGTGAAGATGATTGAGAATCCAGAGAATTCATTGGCTCTGAAACTACATAAGGCTGGCATCACTGACACTACAGAGCTGTTAATCATGATCAGGGAAAGAAACAGAGGAAACACATTGACTTTTAACACAGAAGATGGTATTTCTCAAGGAAAAAGATTCAGGTGAATTAAACATTTGTTTTAAGATCAGTTAAATCCTTTTGCGGAATGTGTCAGGTTGGAAGCAAGACCCAGGAAGAGAGACCCTCAGCAGAATGAGAGTATGAAAATGGAAGCATTGCCACATCAGAAACCAGGTTAGGTCACTGAGTGCAGGGCTGATGGGTGAATGAGTCTCAGTGAGAATTGGGGAACAGACAGCAGAATTGCATTGCAGATATTGCAGCTCGAAACTGCGTATTCACGTAGTGCTGTAGACCACAGCAGCAGGAGAGGCAGACATGCATTAAACCACAACCTGTAACTTTTTACCAGGGAAACACCTCAGTCTGTCATTACCATCAACACCATCAATGGCTCAGTGACGAGTGTGGGTGAACATGTCAGCGTCAGATTCACATGAAGTTTAACCTGATGCTAACTCATTTAAGCTACCGGACTTGACCAACAGATCTGAAAGAAGCCCTGCAGTCCTGCCACATTCAATCATAAATAGTGATGGACGATTAAACAAATGACTGGAGGAGTGGGCTCCACAAACATCCCCATCCTAAATAATGGAACAGACCTGCACATCAGTGTAAAAGAGAAGGATGTTTTATCTGCACCATCTTCTGTTGAGTCGATGATACACATCACCCTCATCATGATGCCCACAAAATCACTGATGCCAGTCTTCAACCAATTTGATTCGCTGCACGTCACATGAAGAAACAGGTGAACACAGTAGATACGACAAAGGCAATGGGTCCTGACTCCATTCCTGCAATAGGACTGAAGACTTGTGCTGCACAGCAAGCTTTGTTCCTGGGGAAGCTGTTGCATTCCAGCTCCAACTGTGACATCTCCCTGGCAATGTGGAATATTACTCAGCTGAGTCCCGTCCCCTAAAACGGGAATAATTACAATCTGACCAATTATCACCTCCTCAGTCCCATCATGACGGTCAAATTGGTGGGAGTTCTTTTTGACAGAGCTTTCAAGCAGCACAGAAATAACCTGCTCAGTGTGGTTTCCGATAGGTCCCCATGTGGAGATGGTGCTGTTGTGGTAATGTCACTGGATTACTAATCCAGACCAGGCTAATGCTCTGGCAGTGGGTGGAAGTTAAAAACAATTAATAAAATATCGAGATCTCAAATCTGGGGTCAGTAACAGTGACCTTGAAGCCAATATGGATTGTAAACAGAATTTCCTTCTCAAAAGTACTTTTAGGAAGTGAATCTCCCATGATTTCCTGGGCTGGCCTAAAAGTGACTCCAAAGACGCTGACATGTGATAAACATTTCAATGGTCTCTGAAATTGCCAAGCAAGGGCACTCATTTGTATCAAACTACGCCGAGGTCTGAAAGGATGAAACCGGACAGAACACCCGGCCTCAGCATCAGTGTCAGAAAAGGGAATGGGAACACAGTCCTGTCGATCCTGCAGAGACCTCCTTCCTAACATCTGAGAGCTTGTGACAGCATTTACAGAGCTTTCCCACAGACTGCACAGAAAAACATCGGGAATGGAAAACACATTTAGCCTCCCCATTCTAGTTCATGGAAAAAATCTCCTCAATGCACTTAACCCACACGATATACATATTCGTTAATGTGAGTAACCTTGTGAAGCCACAAAATAGTACGTTTGGTTCATCGAGTTTGCTACCCAATTCAATATAATGATGGTTGGCCCTTCATTTCCCCACCGTACTCCTGCTCTCCCACCATCCCTTTACTGTCTCTAAATCCTTATTTATAAGCAGTGTCTCGGTTTCCAGGTGCGAGCGTATTCCCCAAGTTCCCCAGTCAGCGAGAGCAGACATTTATTATCATTTCAATACAGAGTGACTGCCTGTACCTAATACTGTTTTACAAGTCCCAGCCAGGGGAATTATCATCCCTGCTTCCAATCTGTCTCACCCTGTCAGAGTTTTGTATATTTCACTGAGATCTCCACTCATTTTCCTAAACCCCATGAAATACTGGCCCAGTCACCCCAAAGTCTGCTCCCACAACAAGCCTGTCATCCCAGAGATCAGTCTGGTCATCCTTCACTGCTCTCCATCAATGTCAGGTTTGTCCTTTATTAGGTAAGGAGACCAAAACTACACACAATACTGCACAGTGTTCGAGATGGGATCTCACCAAGGCCCTGTACAGCTGCAGTAAGACACCTTTTCTCCTGGACTCACATGCCCCTGAAATGAAGGTCCACACACCATTTATCTTCTTCACTGCTTTCTGTTTCTGCAATATTCCTTTCAGCGACTGGTGTACAAGGAGATGTAGATCCTTTTCAGTGTTACAGCTCCCCACTTAAAGGGTCTGTATACACTGGTCAGCGTGCCAATGCCATGCCCAGTATTGACATCTGGTTTCAGAACTCTCTGCGCTGCAGGGACTTCAGAGGTTTATGCAGAAGGAAAGAACAAACAGGAGCATACGTCCCTTTGTAGATCAACATGTTTCAATCAATCCTTTCCAAATGGTAGGCTGCCTATTTATCGTTTCCACCAAAGAGCACACCGTCACCTCTATCCACATTGTGCTCCATCTGCCACGTATTTACCCATTCACTCCACTTGTCTAAGTCTTCTTGGTGCTTTTTTACATCCTCCTCACCCACTCACAATCCCACATCCGTTAGTGCTGTCAGCAGGCTGGGATATATTGTATCTGATTCCAGCAACCAAATGTTTAAAGGGCATTGTGAACAGCTGGGCCCCAAGCACCGATCCCTGCGACACCTCAGCAAACTTCCTGTTAATTTCTATTTATTTATTTCATGAATCTGTGTATGACTGGTTCGGCCAGCATTTATTGTCCGTCCCTAGTTGTCCTTGAGAAAGTGGTTCTGAGTTGCCTTGTTGAACGCTGCAGTCCACCTGCTGTGGTTGACCTCCAATGCCATTAGGGAGGGAATCCCAGGATTCTGACCCAGTGACTGTGAAGGAGCGGTGATAAATTTCCAAGTCAGGATGGTGAATGGCTTGAAGGGAACATGAAGATGATGGTATTCTCATACATCTGTAGCCCTTGTCCTTCTAGATAGACATGGTTGTGAGTTGGGAAGATGGCATCTGAGGATCTTTGGTCAATCATTTCATTGTAGCATGTAGATAGTAAAACACTGCTGCTGCTGCTGCTGAGCGTTGATGGTGGAGCATTGTGGATGAAGGGACAGTCAGACTGGCTGCTTTGTCCTGGATGGTATAAAGGTTCTTGAGTGTTGTTGGGGCTGCACTCATCCAGGCAAATTGGGAGTCTCCTATTACACTTCTGACTTATGCATTGTAGACAATGGAAAGACTTTTGGAAGTCAGGATGTGAGTTACTCGCTGCAGTATTCCTTGCTTCGGACCTGCTCTTATAGTTACTGTGTTCATGTGTCGAGACCAGTGAGTTTCTGAGCAATGATTACCCACCAGGAATTTGACACTGGGGATTCAATGATAGTAACACCATTGAATGCCAAGGGCAGGTTAGATTGTATGTTATTGGTGATGGTCATGGTCTGGCATTCGTGTGGGCTGAATATTACTTGCCACTTGTCAGCCTGGATACTCTCCAGAACTTGTCGCGTTTGAACATGGACTGCTTCAGTATCTGAGGAGCCACAAATGTTGCAGAACATTATACAATCATTGGCAAACATTCCCACTTCTGACCTTAAAATGGAAGGAAGATCATTGATGAAGCAGCTCTGAAGATGTTTTCGGTCACTGCCCGAGGGACTCCTACAGATTTGGAGCTGAGTTGACTGACCTCCATCAACCATGACCATCTTCATTCGTTTCAGGTATGATTCTAACCAGCAGGGATTTTGCCTCTGATACCCATTGATTCCAGTGTTGCTAAGGCCCCTTGTTACCACACAGGGTCGAATGCAGCCTTGACTTAAATGGCTGTCACTCTCACCCCACCTCTGGAATTCAGCTCTTTTGTCCATGTTTGAACCATGGTCATGAGTCAGGAGCTGAGTGGCCCTGGTGGAGCCCAAACTGGGCGTCATTGATCAGGGTATTGCTGAGCAAGTGCTGCTTAAAAACACTGAGACCTTCCACCACATTACTGATGATCGAGAGTAGACTGACGAAGTGGTATTTGGCCGGATTGGATTTGTTCTCCTTTTTATATACAGGAGATACTTGGGGTAATTTTCCAGATAATGTGGAAAAATCATTGTTGTAACTGTATTGAAACAGTTTGGCTAGGGGAGTGGCAAGTTATGGAGAACACATTTTCAGTACTATTGCCAGAATGTTGTCAGATTATGGACCCTATGGAGTATCCAGTATCTCCAATCCTTTCTGGATATCGTGTGGACTGAACCAAATTGGTTGATGACTGGTAACTGAATTGCTGAGGACCACTGGAGGGGGCTGAAATGGATCATCCACTCAGCATTTCTGACTGAAGATTGTTGCGAATTCATCAGCCTTATCTTATACACTGAAGGGCTGGGCTCTTCCATCATGGAGGAAGGGGTTATTTGTGGAATCTCTTCCTCCACTGAATTGTTTAATTGTCCCCAACGTTTCTCGACAAGATGAGGAAGGACTGCAGAACTTAGATCTGAACCGTTGCTTATGCGATCACTTAGCTCTGTCTATCACTTACTGTTTATGCTGTTTGCTGCACAAGTAGTCCTGATTGGTGGCTTCACCAGGCTGACACCTCATTGTCAGGTATGCCTGGTGCTGCTCCTGCCATCCTGCACACTCCATTGAACCAATGTTGATTCACTGGATTGATGGCAATTGTCGCGAGGGGGATATGCCAGGCCATGAGGTTATGTGGGAGTACAATTTCACTGCTATTGATGACCCACAACAACTTATGAACATCCAGATTTGAGCTGCTAGATCTGGTCGAAGTCTGCCCTATTAAGCACCGTGATAGTACCACCCAGTATGGTGGAGGTTATTCTCAATATGCAGGTGTGACTTTGTCTCCACAATGACTATGCGGTGGTCACTCTTACCGATACTGTCATGGACAGATACTTCTGCAAATGGCAGATTAGTAAGGCTGTGGTCAAGTATGTATTTTCCTATTGTTGGTTCCTTCATCACCTTCCGCCAGCTATATCCTTTAGGACCTGGCCAGCTTGATCAGTAATGCTGTTGCTGAGATACTGTTGATGGTGAACATTGAAATTCCCCACCCAGATTACATCTTGCGTATGTGCTACCCTCAGTGCTTCCTCCAAGTGTTGGTCAGCATGGAGGAGTACTGATTCATCAGCTGAGAGAGGCTGGTACATGGTAATCAGCAGGAAGTTTCCTTTCCCATGTGCAAACTAATGCCATGAGACTTCATGGGATACAGAGTCACTGTTGAGGACTCCCAGAGCAATTCCTTTCCAACTGTATCCCACTGTACCGCCACTTCTGCTGTTTCCATCCTGCTGATGAGACAGGAGATATCCGAGGAAGGTGTTGGGGAGTCTGGGACATGGCCATACTCACAGAATCAAACCTTTCAGAAAATGTCAGGCTGTTGCTTGACGAGTCTGTTTATTTCTATTCACTGTTTCCTGCCAGCTGTCCTATTCTAGAAACATGTCCATATATTCGCCCCAATCCACTCAGATTTGATTTTGCAAATTGAGCTTGGAGCTTTACCAACATTTTTCTAAAAATCATAATGTTTTACATCATTGCTTCTCTTTCATTTTTCTCCCAGTTTGTTTCTCAAACATAATTCCCATTTCATAAATCTATGTTAGTGTTGTCTATGACCATTACTTTCCGCCGCAATAATTTACCATTACTAATAATTTACCAAAACCATTTACTAACTATGTTCTATGTTCAATGTACTCTATCGTTTTCACACACCAGACTCGGGTTCCCTTGTATTGTTAGAAAGTTTTGTGAAGACAGAACGGAAGTAGTGGCTTCATAGTTCTGCTATTTCCATGATCCCCATTTTCCATTCTCTGGTTTCAAACAGTAAGGAAACTGCACTTGTTTTCTCATATTTCTAACATTGACGTAATTTAAATAGCAAATACAGTTCACTCTTATAACCCTTATGAATATAACTCTTCAGAAACTCATCAATTCCTGCCTTAGACTGCTCAATAATTGACCTTCCACACCATACACTCACAGGGGCATAGACTCTGTGCCGACAGAAATACAGCACGATCTGTACTAGTCCCACTTTCCTACACCAGGCCCATAGCCTGGAATGTTATGACACTTCCAATTGCTCGTCCAAGTGCTTTTTAACAATTGTGAGATGATCATTCCCCTCTCAGGAAGTAATCCCAGAACCCCACACCTCGAGGTGAAATAATGTTTAAATCATCTCTGTACCTCACACTTTTCATTTTAAATGTGTGCTCCTTTGTTTTTGACCCTCTCACTAAAAGGAACAGCTGCTCTCTATCCACCCTGTCCGTATCCCTCATAATCATATCCTTCTGAATCACTAACCCCTCAGCTTTCTCTGCTCCAAAGTAAACAACCTGACTTATCAAGCCTCTCTCCATAGCTGATATGCTCCATCCCAGGGAACATCCTGGTGAATCATCTCTGCACGATCTCCTGTGCAATCACATCCTTCCTGGAATGTGGTTCCCGGAGCTACATACGGTATTCCATTTTGTCTGAACCAAAGCCCTGTACTGCTCTTATAATCTACAAGGAGAAAGTGAGGACTGCAAATGCTGGAGATTAGAGCTTAAAAACGTGTTGCTGGAAAAGCGCAGCAGGTCAGGCAGCATCAAAGGAGCAGCAGAAGCAACGTTTCGGGCATAAGCCCTTCTTCAGGAATCTGCCCGAAACATCGATTCTCCTGCTCCTTTGATGTTGCCTGACCTGCTGCGCTTTTCCAGCAACACATTTTTAAGCATTAACCTGTCCAGTCACATTCATGGATGTGTGGAGAAGCACAATCTGAGCTTCCCAGTGTGCTGCCATTCATTGAGTACTCCCCTGTTGGTTCCTTCTCCCAAAGTGCATCACCTCATATTTATCAGGGTTACATTCCACCTGCCATTGATCTGCCCATCTGACCATTCCATTGCATCTTCCTGTAACTTAAGGCCTTCCTCCTCACTGCTAACCACCCAGCCAATCTTTATGTCAAACATACACTTACTTATCACACCTCCCCCACTCTCCACCTAGCCCCCTCCACATTCACATCTATATTTTGTTATGAAACAATACACAAACAATAAGGTACACAGCACTGATCCCTGTGGTACACCAGGGGACACTGGTCTCCAGTCACACAAACAGCCTTCTCCCACCACCCTCTGTCTCCTGCCACTAAGACAATTTTCATTGTAACTTGTCAAGTTATCCATCATATTGTGAGATTTTACTTTATTTTTCAGTTTCCCAGCTGGAAATTTGTCAAAGGCCTTCCTACAATACTAAATAATCGACCTCCTCAAACGAATTCAATCAAGTCCATTGGATGTGACTTCCTTCTGATAAAGTCATGATAATTATCCCCGATCAAAGCTTGTGACTCTGATTGGAGTTCGATTTTATCCTTCCCTATTTTATCCAGTAGTTTCATCAACAGTGATCTAATACTCACTCGTCTATAGTTCCTTGGTCTATCTCTCCCACCCTTACTGTGAAGTGGAATCATATTAGCAGTTCTCCAGTTCTCTGGCACCTCCCCTATAGTCAGATTCGAATTAAAATATTCAGTCAGGGTCTTTCCTCCTTCGACCCCAACAGCCGCCTGTGATACAACTCATTCAGACATGGAGATTGGTCAAAATTTGTACAGAACAAAGCCTCAAATCCTTTCTCATGTTTTACATCAATCTGTTCAAGAGCTTCCCAGTCCATCTTCTTGAATTCTGCACCTGCCTCCTCCTTCTTCCAAGTAAAATAGATGTGAAGGTCTCATGTAACAATCCATCAATGTTCTCCAGCTTGACACACAGATTGCCACTTGGTTTCTAATGGACACTAACTGTTTGCTGATTATTCTGTTCGACTTGTCCGTGTGGAATATCGTGGGATTCTCCTTTATCTCACCTACTTGTTCTTCTTCATGTCCCTCTGTTATTCAGTCCTTTCGATGTTTCTAAGATTCACCACAATGAACTCTCATGTTTTGAAACTCGAGATTACAGGCTGAGGTTCCCCATCAGACAATCTTGCCATTTTACGGATTAATCTGGATAATACCTTTTGCAGTTCCTCTGTAGTCAGTATATTCTTTCTTAGATTGGGACTCCGAACAATACACAATATTCTACGTTTAATCTCACCAACGCTCGATGCAACTGGGGCACGACATCCTCTATCTTCCAATTACATTCACATGACTGTAAACCTAATTTTTACTTTCCCATTTGCATATGTTCTTCCCAATACCTCCCCCTTAAATTTTTCTTATGAACTTGCTGTGGGAGTTCTTTTTTAAAAAGCTCATGAATATCCAACTATGCGTTATCCAATGGTTCATCATTGCCTATGTCCACAAGAATCATCTTCAAACCACTCCGAATAATGTTTGACATTTCTGGTTTTCCTTCCATCGGTACATTCTCACACTCCCCAGTTATGTTATTACCTTCTAAATATCTAGTAACATGTTCTTTGTAATCGAGTCCAACAGATGCCTGACTGCGGATGACAAGATAACTGGTCTGTAGTTCACCATTCTCCAAATTCCTCCTTTCTTAAACTGTTGGATAATATTTATAACCTTTGCCTTATTCAGATTGGCTAAATGCCTTTCGGTAATGTGTCGGAAAATAAAGTGAAAATCCACGATGCAATCAACTTGTCTATTGCTGCTTCCTCTGAAATTCTTGTATGATGTGCATCTAGTCTGTCAGATTTATAAATACTCAATCCAGCTTTCTTTTCAAAGATAACCCCAACACTGATAAGAATGATCTTAGACTTTACTTACACAAGTCCCATGTCACTTGGTATTTCTGGGAGAATTTCTGAACATTCTTCCATGAAGATAGACACAAAGAAACTGTTTCTTTTCCCTGCGATTTCTCTGTTCTCTGCAATAAATTATCCTGAAAGCACACCTACTGTTCCACATTTGACGTTGTTTTTATTTTTTTCATACATCGATAGACGCTTTTTAGAAGTCTTTATGTTTTTCTTTCATT
This sequence comes from Chiloscyllium punctatum, assembly GCF_047496795.1. Taxonomy (NCBI): domain Eukaryota; kingdom Metazoa; phylum Chordata; class Chondrichthyes; order Orectolobiformes; family Hemiscylliidae; genus Chiloscyllium; species Chiloscyllium punctatum. The sequence continues at coordinate 91,870,850 of NC_092759.1, forward strand.
TGCACGCTTTTTCTCTTTCTGATTTTCTTCTCAGTTTCTTGATCATCCTTTGCTGGGTCCTACATTTCACTGAATCCACTGGCTTACTGCAACACTTGGCATTTTTCTAAGCTGCCTCCTTTCATTCAATAGGTAGATGAAGGTGGGGTTGAAAGTGACAGTCAGAGAGGAAGGCGGGTGGAACAGACTGATAGGGAGGAAGGTGGACACATAGGAATGTTCAAAAAGGCGGTGCTGATTTGGAAGTTTGGAGTAGGATAAGGTGGGATTAGGGGAAATGGAGAAATGGGGAAATCCATTATGATCCCCTGTGGTTGGAGGGTCCCATGGCAGAAGAGGAGGCTTTCTTCCTCCAGGCTTCTGGTGGCTTGGATTTGGCGATGGAGCAGGCCCAGGATCCTCATGTACTTGGCAGAGTGGGAAGGGGAGTTAAAGTGCTCAGCCACAAGATGATGGATTTATTCAATGTGGCTGTCCTAGAGATATTCTCTGAAATGATCCACAAGTTGACCTCCTGCCTCACCAATGTAGAGAAGACCACATTGGGTTTAATGGATGCAATAGATGAGGCATTCTGTCTCCCTTCGTCACCTATCACTTTCACCCCACCTTCACCTACCTATCACAATCCCAGCTACCTCCCCCCTGCCGCATCCCCTTCCCATTTATCTCTCAGCCCCCTTGGTCAAGAAGCTTCATTCCTGATGTAGGGCTTATGCCCGAAACATCGATTTATCTCCTCTTAGTATGCTGCCTGACTGTGCTTTTCCAGCACCACACTCTTCGACTCTGATCTCCAGCATCTGTAGTCCCCACTTTCTCCTCACACCTTCATGGCTTGCATGACTCAGGTTTATAACGGTTACTTCAAATAAAACAAAAACTGTCGTGTACTTGAACGAAAAACAATACATTGTGGTCATTGTTCCCAAAAGGTCCTTGACAGCAAAATTTTCAATTAGCTCTTCTGATCACTCAACACCAATTCCTAAATAACCTGATCTCGAGCTCAGTGCTCGACATAATGTTAATGTAAACCATTTCACACGTGGTTATGAAATCCAGTTTTCCCAGCATTAGCACTCAATTGGGTTAACACAGTTTAGATATAATTTAAACAGTATGTTATTACTGAAGTACACACAAATGTGTATATCATTTCCTGTTTTATAACATGTCCAACATTTGTATTGCAGCTTTCACTTTGATACATAACTCCCATCAATGTTTGCTCCTCCTTGCTGTTTTTGCGCTACACCTTACTAGATTCTGTGGAATCTGAGCGACGTGGGTTCTGGGGAGATTAATGGTAGAGATCATCTCGCCACATCATTTATGATCTTCTCAAACTTTAATTTCTCCAGATCTCCCATTATGCCGATGGAGTAGAGAAGGACAATGATCTTCCAACAATGCTCTGTTTCCCCCAGAGAGCTGAGACAACTCTAACCTGGGTGGGAACTTTACAGCAGGCTGGTAAAGTGTTGCTGCTGCTATACAGGTTCTTAGTGAGATGACATCTGGAGTAGTGTGTACAGATTTAATCTCTTCAATGAAGAAAGGATGTTGTTATATTGGAAGCAGCTCAGAGATGGTACCCTCAACTGATTCCTGCAATGAAGGTGCTAGTTTATACAGAAAAGATGATCAGGTTGACCCAGTAGCCATTGGAGTTTACAAAACTTAAAGATGATCTTATTTGAACATAGATGACAGAAGGAGTCAACAAATGAAGAGAATTACGCAGATAGTGGAGTAATCCATTCCGTTCTCCAGCCTGTTACACAGGAACAACAGGAGGATACTCAGGCATTGATCCTGCTACATCAAAACAGGACGAGGCTATTCAACCCCTGGAGCCTGATATACATTTACAGAAGGAGGTCAATCAGCCACTCGAGACTATAACAGTAGGCCATGCTGCACCAATATCCTGTGCAACAGCAACAGGATCAGTCCATTCACCCTCCTCAAGTCTGTAACATAGGAACTGGAAGAGATCACACAGTGACTGGAGATTTGTTACACTGGGATAACAGGAGGCCATTCAGACCTACCGAGCCTATTGCAAGGGAATTGGATAAGGATAAAAACTATCTGAGACTTCTTTCATGAAAAGGAAGAGGTCAGTTAGACACGTGTCTGTTGTATGGGAACAAGAGAAGACCAATCATTCCCACATTTCCATCTCCGGTATACATGAGGAGATCGTTCAGCATATCCACCTGTTATGGAGAAGTATGAGAAGACCCATCAGCCTCTCAAAATGTTACACAGCAACAGGAAGATTCCATATCTCCCAATCTTCTAAAGCATCAACTTGAGGAGATCATTCTGGCCTTGGAGATGACAAAATTGGAACTCCAGAAAGATGTCAGCCCATCGTGTTTGTACACCAGCAGGATGATGAGTCCGTTCAGCCACACATGGCTCTTTCACAGCAATTGGAGCAGACCTTTTAAAGCCTTGTGCCCGTTAAACAGGAATTCAAAGAAAACGTAAAGGCTGTCGAAATTGAAGAACTTATAATAATGGTATACATTAGGGACTAAAGTGTAACAATAAACTATTGTAATTTAAGGCTAATTGTTGCAGTCCATTGTTCAGGACATTTGCAAAGTTAAACTACAATCCGTCAGAGTCAACATGGTTTTACAAAGGACAAATCAAGTTTGAATTGTTTGCTTGAGTGATTTGAAGATGTCACAAACAAGGTGGATCGTGGGAGATGGAACATATCTGGTCTTCCTGAAGGCATCAGATATGTCACTTCTCCAAAGAGTAAATGGTAAGATCAGACAACATGGGTTTAGGGGTAATTTATTAGCTTGGATGGAGGATTGGTTAAACAACAAAATGCAGTCACATGGAATAAATGTGTCTTTTTAATTTTGCCAAATGCAATTTGTGGGGTGCCACTGATTTCAGTGCTCATGCCTCAACCATTTGCGATCGATGGTATTACTGTACTCGGTTGATGGGATAGTAAATATGATGCCACATTTTCAGATGCCACTAACATCGGTGGGAAATTACTTCGGAATGATGATGCAAAAGATTTTAAAACTATATGGATAGGTTGGGTGAATGGGACAACATTTGTCAAGGAAAATTAAAGTGGATAAATATGGGGCTATTCAAGTTGGCCAATATAATAGAAAGACAAATTATTATCTAAATGGAGAGAAAGTTCAAAGTGCTTAGGTGCAGAGGGATCTGGGTGTCTGCTTGAATATCACAGAAAGCCTGCCTGCGGGTACTGCAAGTAATGAGAAATGCAAGCATAATTTCAGTGTTTATTTATAAAAGAATAGAGTAGAAAGGTAGGGAGTGTTGGTGTAGCTATGCAAGGCATTAGTGAGGCTGCAACTGGAGTATACAGGAATAATGGAAGGAAATATGAGTGTCCTGCAGAATGAAGCATTTCCATTGGAGGCAATTCAGAAGAGCTTCATTAGATTGATTCCATATTTGAAGTGAATGTCTTATGAAGAGAAATTGGGCTGTTTAGGCCTATACTCTCCAGTTTATAAGAATGAAAAGAGATCTCATTGAGGTCTGTAAAATGCTAAAGGTAATTGAATGTGTAGATATGGAGTGGATTTTTATTCATGTGGCGCAATCTACAACAAGAGACAAGAGTTTTAGAATGGAGAGATGACAGGAAAGTGGAACAGAGGCCGCGTTGACATCAGCCTCATCGAGGGGTTGGATTCCTCACAGATGCTCCTTGTTCTTATTCAACCCTTTCTATGTTGCACAGGAATGGGGAAGGACTGGGCATCATACAGGAGCAGGCACTCAGGATAAATCAGTCTCAAATCAATTGGAGGGAATATAACCGGTGGAGTCACAAAGTGACCAGCGCTGGGTTCTCAACTATTTACAATCTATATTAATGATCGGGAGGATGGAACAGATATTCAGATGCTGAGTTTGTTGATGTCGCTGTGGTAAGCAGGAGATTAAATTATCAAGAGAGGGTGGAGAGTCTGCAAATAGATTCAGAGAGGTAAAGGCAATAGATAATAATTTGGCAGGTGGAATTTAACATGATATAACCTGTCATTCCATATACAGGAATAATGGAAGGAAATACGATACTGAAGTGGAGTGGGATTAGAGGACATAATGATATTGGGTACTGGGGGTTTCCCACAGACCCGTTCAGACATGGGAGGTTTTGCTCCATCCCTGATCGTCTGCTCCCAGACACTCCAAGTGACCCCATTGCTCTCTGTACACATGGAATACTTTGATGTGGTTGATTGGTGGAGGGAATAATGTTTTGAAACATGCATCAAGGGGACAGCCTTTATCCAAGATATATTCATTTCTTTCTACGTGGAGACCTGATGACGATGGGAATGACTGACTGCTTCTGAATGAAGAGGCGGTGACTGCTGCCAGGACAGTGGGTATTCACCAACATGATGTACTGTGCATGGGCATACCGTAACATTAATAGAGAGAGAGAGCTCCTTCGGTTCCTCTACCTCTCCCCATTGACATGGCTACTCCGCAGATGTCATGTACACCATCGGGAATCCAACTATACTGGAAACACCCGGCAGCTCCCTGCTGTGGGAGAAACAATGTATTTACCTCATCCACTACATATATACTCCATCACCCAATGGTGACCTTGATGTTGAGATACTGGGAGACGATGGATATGTCACCTAGTCCCGTCTGGAAAGTTCTGGATTATAGAAGCTGAATGAAACAGTGACCCTAACAGCCACTGGCAGCACCATCCTCCCCCTTGTGTGAAGCTACAGGTCGTGTTGAAGGAGGTGACACTGCTCTGTGGCCATCTTCTTGTTCAGTCAGGGCCCCTCACAATCTGCTCCTGGGTTAAGGGGAGCTTGGGAAACTGTTCCTGGAAAACACGGGGTGGGTCCAGCAGATCCCCTTCCCACACACACACACTCTGTGGTTGCAGAGCTTCCCCTCTCTGCAGCCTCTGCTCCATTTGGCATTCATGTTGCAGATCCAGATGTTTTATATACAGTCTCCATGCTCCATCCAGAGTTGGGCCACCAAATCCTCAGGTTTCCCTGAATGTCTGAGGCAGCTCACAGCAAAATCTCCAGCAAACCATCCCCAGCATCTCAACAAAATTTTCAATTACAGGAGCCAGTCAGAAACTCCTCGGTACAAATGTTGTGAACCAGATAGATGCCCGCAAAATATTTTAAGAAGGCCGTTTAGTCCCAAACCTTTCCTTATTTTCATTATAGATGTGAAGTGTGCATTCCAGATATGTTGCGACTGGTCAAACCACTCGACATTAAGCAAAATATAATCTATTCAAATGCTTCAGTTAAAATATAATCAAAGAAAAGAACGCTTTGGGATAGCTTACACAAACAATAGATACTGTAACTTCTTTGTTTACACCGCATGGCACAAAGATATATTCAAATACAGATCCTTCCAGCAGGTTTCCAATCCAGGAGGAAACAACATCAACAGAGATCTCAGAGAAAAGCAGCTGGGGATCATGTATTGAAACTTCCAACCCTTTTGGGATCCCCAGCAGCTTCTGAATGCTTCAGCTAAAAACAAATTGAGAAACCCTGGTCTGGGAGAGCTGGCCACTGCCCTTCCATTGTTACCACCGTTTTAACGAAATCTAAAATCTCAGTTATTTCCTTAAACTGTTTTCAGACAGCGGTTCTGCACCTCTGCCTTTAAAACCTCTCTTCAAAAAAAAAACAAGAGAAAATAAGCTTTTTATAGTGATTGTATTCTCACAACTCCATCTTTAATAGAATCATCCATCAATATACAAAGGTGGATTCATTTTAGACCACCTAATCTCCCTCTATTAGCAGACTGGAATAAATATGCTTTACATTGACTCTGAGCATACAAATGTTGACAACTAGTTTCGATTTCAATCATTTTACTCCTGCCACGGAATGCCTTTGTCTTTCTTCATCCAAGTCTCCACAACGTGTCAAAACTTAGGTTTTCTCGCCCTGTCACCTGTATAATTTCAAACTGAATGGCAGCAATAATAAGCTCAATCAAAACAGACTGGTATTTTTCTCCCTAAACTTCTCCAAAAACTTTAAGGGGTCACAATCAGTGATAATGATTTGTCTCATGTATCTTATTCGCAATTTAAATGCTGAAATGTTGTAATGCCAACACCAAGCTCAAGGCCCCCTTCCCCATTGTGGAATAAATCTGTTGATGTTTCCACTGGACACTCCAACCACACGATACATAATGGAGCACTTCTCATCTCTCCAATAGTCCCTCTGAATGGCATAGCTCCTCATGTCTCAGCATAAAAGGATTACATACTTGTGTTCATCTTAATGCTGTAACCTCTTTACCTGCTACTCCTGGCCAATGCCAGTAAACCTTACTCTCACAGGTATATGTTTTAAAAAGATCTCGCACATTCTTCACAATCTCTCACAGATACCAAACTTTGATTTCTGAACTCAATTATCATCATCAGCCATTTCAGCTTCTGATCTTGCCATTGTTACTCTCTGCTCTTCCACACCAGTTCTCACGACTGCAGGAAGTCAATTGTTGAACTTCTCCAAATAAGAATCTCTCATAGAGTGCCATAGGTTTGTTCTGTTTTTAATACCCGTACCCACCTTTCAAAATGACTTTGTTTGATCCTTTCAAACTCAAAGCGCGTTTAACCAGGGACTCTTTTTTAGATGCTGTCTATTGGCTTCTGACCCAAGCTCATATGGATTTCAGATGGCTTTCTTCACTACCTCATACTGGCCAGATACCTCCTCCGATAGGGATGCAAATACCTATCAGCTTTGTTTTGATCAACTAAATCCACATGGTCACTGGGCACTGCATTTGTTTAGCCACTTTCTCAAATGAAATTCAAAAGGCTTCCCCATCCTTCTCATCAAATTTAGATAATGCCTGGATGTATTTAAACAGAACCCCATTAGGCCATTGGTTACAATAGGGTTGCTCAACCTCACTATCCTCCTCATCCTGCCGACCGTCTACCTTCATCACCGCCCTCTATGTCAACTTTCCTCTCTAATTGCTAACATTTTCAGTTAAAACTCTCTGCTTTCCTTCTGTCCTTTCCTCTCTTTCTTCTTCATTTCCTTTTCTTTTATTTCTACTTTTCATCATAATTCAAACTATTTCAATTCCTTCTCATGTTCAAAGTGCCTCATTTGAAATTGAATTCCAGATATTTCCAAAGAGTCTAATGGCAGTTCTACCAAATGTAATTGCCGAGCTACAGCTGTAATTATCTCACATTTTCTCACAGACAAAAGCAAACCCAACTCCAGCTTGTCAATTCCTACAGCTTTGCCTTCATTGCCTTTTGTAAAACCCCCAACTTTACTTCTTCCACACCCAGAGAACTCTTAATGACTGAAAGAATCTTTATACACAAATCACTGTTTAACCCAACCGAATTCAACATCCGCAACAAAATAAACTAACAGCTACCATACGCGATCTTTGAACCCAATAGTCTCCTGGTGCACACTCTCCAGTGTCTGCATGAGCTTATTCTGGATTCTCTGGTTTCCTCCCACAATCCAAAGATGTGCATGTCAGGTGAATTGGCCATGCTAAATTGCTCATAGTTTTCAGGGTATGTGGGTTAGGATCCTTTGTCGGGGTAAATGTGTAATAATAGGGTAGAGGAATGGGTCTGGGTAGGTTACTCCTCGGAGTGTCGGTGTGGACTTGTTGGGTCGAATGGCCTGTTTGCACACTGTAGGGATTGTAATTCTAAACCCAATTTGGTGTTACCAGACAAGAGTTCCCAGTTTGCTATAGACGAACCAGACTGCCTCAAACTAGTTTAAGGAGGTAGTTTGGATGCCAAACCTTTCCTTATTTTAAAGGTAGATGTGAAATGGGTGTTCCAAATGCGATGCTACTAGTCAAACCACTTACCATTAAGCAAAACACAACATACTTAAACACTCTAATGAAAATCCATTCAAAATGAAGAGGAATTTACAATAATTTAACTATTGGAAACCTTAACCAAATAATGGATACAGTACCTTCGACGGATGAACTTTTCCAATAAACTAACATCCCATAAACACACCCCTTTGCAAAAATGGAACATTCAGACATACATTCTTGCATACAGTTCTCCAATCCAGGAGGAATCAGCATCAAGTCAGGTTTCAGACAGAGTAGCAGCTGGGGATAAGTTACGTTGCCGTTGTTACTACTGTTGATTAAAAACCCTAAAAGCGTGATAAGTTATTTACTTGAGCCGTTTTCAGCAGACAGTTTGGCCTTTACGATCTCTTATTTAAAAAAGGAGAAAATAACTTTTTTTTTTAAGTGACAGCATTGTCACACAATTTAGATGCCTGGTCCTTTACTGTAGGGGTTTCCTCGTGCTACTGATTTCAAGGTCACCTGAGAGGGACAAAGTCAGGTACAGACCAAGTTACAAGGATATGTCTCATAACTTCTGAAACACCCCTGTCCATGGACCATCACATGGGACATACCAGAAAGTGAACAACAGCCTGACACACACCATTTCACTGTTTCTCAGCTTCACAATGCCAGCACTCGATACACTAAGGAGCCAAAAGCAAAGGCCAGGGAAAGATACAGAGGGACAGAAAGATTCACATTAAAGACAGAAACAGGCAGTTAATTAACTGAAAAATGCTGTGGAAATATGGAGAAAAAGACAGGGCAGTGGGACTAACTGGAGAAGTGAGATCTTCGAGAGAAAACTTACAAGAATGAAAACATTGAATAAGGGCATTGTAAGATCAGCTGGAATGGTTTGTTACATCAAATTCTCAATCTACATCACAGAACACCACAAACAACATAAACTGGGACAAGATGACAGCCCAGCATGGAGAGCTGTGCAGAGCATGCTAGTGTGTTGCTCAGTAAACTGCACTAAATGCCCAGCGTAGAGAGTATTGCAAACTTTACTATCATATGCGAACCATACTCGCATCAGATTACAGCCGAGAATGGGAAGATTTGCTGTGTGTGTGTGTTCATCAGAAACTGAGGGAGAATGCGTGTGTATGCGCGATTGGCGTGGTTGATTGTGAAACTCATTGTTTGAGAAGGAACCCACATGGAGGAAATTATTTTAAAGAAGAACAACTGGCAGGCTTTTTGTTAATCGACAGAGAGAGAACGAGAGACGTTTCATGGACAGATGAGGTAAAGTGTTTGAGAACGTTCAAATAAAGGCATTGCCAGGCACAATAGCAATATACATCGGCGTGCACATGAATGACAGATGGATGGGAGTTTGGTGTGAGGTCAAATCAGATTTGCTTCTGCAGATTTGAAGCCGGGAGTGTCAGCAGCAGATTATTAACTTTATTAAGATGGTATTTCATAGCTCAAGATTCGAACAACAGATGGAATAAACCGGTGAGATACATTCTGGGGTGGTGAGTATTTCAAGTTTGAAATGGTCAGGGAATGGTGTCAGGAATCAGCTCATGTTCAAAGGGATCTCCCACAGTTGTGACTTGTCTGCTTCAGCAGCAGATATTGGCCAGGGATGGGATGGAAACAGTGGAAGGAAGTGAAGTTTGTAACCAGAACAGTAGAGAGGGACCTCCATGCTCTTAATATGTAAGTAACAAAGGCAATGATACAATAAATTGTAGTTCGCAGCTGGAACTGAGTAGGTCAACACAGAGACCCATGAGTAACACTGCCAGAGCAGAGAGGGAGACAGGAATTGAACACATTCATTGATGTCGTTATTAGTGGTCTGTAGAGTGAATATATGGATTGAAAGTTTCAATAGGAAAATAATAGTGACAAGAAATGTAGACTATATGAAAGAACAGTAATACAGTCATAACCGGTTTTTAAAAAAATCTGGTCACTGACACTTACCAGGAACACCAACGATAGCCAGGAAAGGATAATAAAAATATCGAATAATGAGAAGAGCGTAATAGATCCTTAATGATAATGACCAGCAATAAAATGCAGAAAGATACCAAACATAATGTGATAAACTCCTGTCTATGGTTGGAACCTGCCAGTGTAATGTTCCCAGATTCTGATACATTTTTGGAACATTCCAGTCTAATGTTCTCAGATTCTGATCTCTCCTTCCCCTCTGTCCAAATATGCTGATCCCTGTCAGTCCTGTGATGCTCCCATCATGTTATGGGATAACACATTGAACGGCGCACATTTATCATTTAAATATGGAAACCTTCCACTGGAATAATTAGAATCCATGGAGATTGGATTAATCACAGTCACTGAACAAACTCTGGGAAGCCGAGCAAAGTCTACAACAACGGATGAATGGGCACGGCACAACAATCAACACACAGGAGTGTTCCCTCCCAGTTGGGGACACTTCAGTGGTCCAGGACCTTCAACCTCGGACTTTCTGGTGACCATCCTCCAAGGCGGACTTCAGGACCGGCAGCAGCGAAAGGTGGCCGAGCAGAGGCTGATAGCTAATTTGATGCACATAGGGAAGGCCTCAACCGAGAACTTGGGTTCATGTCACATTAGAGGTGACCACCATTGCACTATACACACACACACAGGCACTTCTATACACAGACATACATACAGACAGACATGCACACAGACACTCACACGCACCCTTACCGACACACACACACACTCCCACACTCACACAGTCATCCTGTCAGAGACTTAGACCATTCTACACTCATGCACACACATATACACTCTCTCTCACAGTCACTTACAATCCCCCACCCCAGACACGCACACACACTCCCACACTCACACATGCACCCCCTCACAGACGTAAGACACTCTACATCACTACACACACATGTACATTCTCTCTCACACTCACAAAACCCCCAATCCAGACAGACACAGACACACACACACAAACCGACAACGACCCACATGCACACATATATTTTGTGGGATGAATTTGTACTTGCAGAGTTACATTGTAATTTGTTCAAAAACTTCGTGAATTCATGTAAAACCCTGAGCTCAAAATCTGCATGGAGTCATGATAAACCCTGTTATCTCACTTTTCAGATTAGAATCAATCTGCACATCATGGCATAGACAGAGAACACAGGGGGCTAACACCTTCAACATATTGTCTAGCTAACATTCACTGTTGCAGCTAACCCGAGAATGCAACATTTTATTTTTTAAAAAGGTTTCGTGATTTACACAAATGAAAGAAGTGAAACTATAATGGTATTCAAACACATGAAAAACTCAACAGACAATCAAGGTATTTTTCAATGAATAATTTCAGTTACATCACATTGTAAATTTTTGCTATAAATTCTGTTCCTTAGAAGTGTATCTTGCACTATCACCTGCTGAAGGAGCGGCGCTCCGAAAGCTAGTGTGCTTCCAATTAAACCTGTTGGACGAGAACCTGGTGTTGTGTGATTTTAACTTTGTACATCCCAGTCCAACACTGGCATCTCCAAATCATGACTGAGCAAACAGGTTCAATTAACCAGTTCCACACATCACTTTTCAAATAACTACAAAAGAGAATATTTTCTAGGTTTGGATGGAATGGATGAGGGTTGCTGAGGGATGGATCATAAATCTTCAAATCTTTTTTTTAAACTTGGATATGAGAGTATTAACAGAACACTGCCGGGGTCTATATATGTTCCACACTGTTTATGAAAGAGGCTGTTATAAAATAATAGATCGGCTGCATAAAGAAAAGTCGGGTGGGCAAGTTTCTAGATTCCTTATTGACCAGTGTGAGGCTACTCCTGGTTTTAAGTGCCCTGCTATCACATCCTTTCATAACTTTGAGACAGAGCATTGAGACTGCTGCTCACATACAGGCCGAAGCAATTCTGTGCCTCTGGGCCTCTTACAGAGGGAGAATAGAAGGCCATTCAGCCCATATTATCCTGTTGCTACTTCAAAAGGTGGTAATCTAGAATATTGGCACATTTTGCCAACAAGGAGAAAGTGAGGACTGCAGATGCTGGAGATCAGAGCTGAAAAATGTGTTGCTGGAAAAGCGCAACAGGTCAGGCAGCATCCAAGGAGCAGGAAAATCGACGTTTTCGAAAAGCATAAAACGTCGATTTTCCTGCTCCTTGGATGCTGCCTGACCTGTTGCGCTTTTCCAGCAACACATTTGTCAGCACATTTTGCCAAAAGAATCATTCAAAACAAAGAGATGTGTCGCTGCAGCTGTATGAGGTGTTGGTGAGAGGGCACCTGGAGGACATTGTGTTGGCTGTGTTTCTGCAACTGAGAAGAGATGGACCTCCATCAGATACAGTTTAACAACTGCTCGTAATCCACGGGTTGCTGTCTCATTTAATGTCTCTGGTCTGTTACACAAGGACAGGAGAGGAGGCCATTCAGCCTTTCCAGTTTATTCCAGAGGCCCACCAGGAGCCCATTCAGACGCTCGAGCCGGTTACAGAGGGGCAGGAAGTGTTTCGTTAACTTTCTGTTACGCATAAATATTAGTTTTAAATTAGTTGTCGAATAGGAAAGACCTGGTGTAAACGTTAAAGTTCTAACTTTGAATAAGGCCAATTTTGAAAGTGTTAGGCGAGCCCTGTGAAAGGCTAATTGGAATACTCTATTCACAGGTAAATGGATGGTTGGAAAATGCAAGGCCATCAAAACCTGGTTTCAGAGAGTCCAGAGCCAACGTGTTCCCATTAGTGAGAGGGGCAAGGCTGGTGGGTGCAGGGAGTGCTGGATGGCTAGATATATTGATGCTCTGGTCAAGGTAAGGAAGGAGGCATATGTCAGGTAAACAGAGCTGAGATCAAGTAAATCCCGAGAGGTGTATAAGGGCAGCAAGTACATAGTCAATGGGGAAATCGGGCCAGAAAAATGTGGACATGAGATGGCTTTAGAAATACGGTTAACGAGGCATTGAAGAAATTCTACAAATCCTTTAATGGCAAAAGATTAACTAGGGAGAGAAAAGGGCCCCTTAAAGATCAGTAAGACTACCTATGTGTGGAACCACAGGAGATCGGAGAAATACGAAAGAAAACCTTCTCCTCAGTATTTAAAGAGGAGGAGATTACAAGGGCGAGAGAATGAATAAATATATAGTGATATCTTGAAAAGTGTCTATATTACATGGAGGTGTTTGACATTTTAAAACACATAAAGGTGAACAAATCCCTGGGACCTGATCAGTTGTTTCCCAGATGTTTGTGGGAAACCAGGAAAGAAATTGCTCAGCATTTTGCTGATGTATTTGTATCATTGATTTCCACAAGTGAGGTGTCAAAAGACTGGAGGGCTGCTAAAATACTGTCATTATTTAAGAAAGTAAGGAAAAAAAAACAGGTAACCATAGATCGCTGAGCCTGACGTCAATGGTGACTAAAGTGTTGGAGGGGATTTTGTGGGAAAAGATGTGTATGCATTTGAAAAGACGAGGACTGAAGAGGGCTTTGTACATTGGAGATCACGTCTCACTGACTCGGTGTAATCTTTTGAGGAAGTGATGAAGGTGATTGATGAAGACAGGCCAGTGGATGTTGTCTTTATGGAATTCAGTAGGAAAACCAAAATGTTCTACATGGTAGACTGGTTAGCAAGGTTAGACTGTTTGGTATCCAGGGAGAACTCGGCACTTTGATCCAAAATTTTCTTGAATATTGGACTCAGGGCGTGACAGTGGACATTTGTTCATTAACGTTGGAGACCTGTGACCAGTGGCGTGCTACAAAGATCAACAGTGGGTCCACTGCCTTTTGTCATTGATACAAATCATTTACATTTGAGTATATGAAGTATGGTCAGTAAGTTTGTAGATAATTACAAATTTGTTGGTGTAGTCGACAGTGAAGAATGATCTCTCAGACTATAATGGGACCTTGTTTAGGTGAACCGAGTGGCAGATAGAGTTTATTTTATTTACATGTGACATGTTGCATTTTGGCAAGACAAATCAAGGCAAGACATATAGGTAGGTTCCTGTGGAAAGCTGAAATCAAGGAGAACACCATAGAAATGATCGGATCCCTACAGTTAGGAAACAGGCTTTTCGGCCCATCGAGGCCACACCGACCCTCTAAACAGTATCCCACTGGACAAACACCTGCCCTATCCCTCTGAGCCTGCATTTCCCATGGGTAATCCACCTCCCCTACACATCCCTGGGGACGGTGTGCAATTTCGCATTGCCAATCTACCCTTACCTGTATATCCTTACACTGTCGGAGTAAAACATAGCACCCGGAGGAAACTCACGCAGGAACGGAGAGAATGTACAAACTCCACACAGCCAGTCATTCAAGGATGGAATTAAACCCAGGTCGCTGCCCTGTGAGGCAGCAAAGCTAGACTAGTGGTGCAGGTTCTTCGTTCCTTGAAAGTGCTGTCACAGGTAGATAGCGCAGTGATGAAGGCATTTGGTGATCTTACCTTTATTGGTGCGTGCTTTGAGTCGAAGCAATTGCATGACCTGTTAAATCTGTACAGGACATTGGTTTGGTCACTTCTGTAATATTGCCTTTAATCCTGGGCTCCCTGCTGTCGGAAAGGCGTTGTCAAACTTGAAAGGGTGCAGAAGAGATGTAAAAGAATGTTGCAGGTTTTGGAGGATCAGAGTGACAGGGAGTGTTTGAATAGGCTGGGGCTATTTTCAAGTGTTGAGGCTGAGGGGGACCTTAAAGAGATTTATAAAATCATGAGGCGCATGGATAAGGTAAACAGTCAATGTCTTTTCCCAGGATAGACGAGTCCAAATTTAGAAAACAAAGGTTTAAGGTGAGAGGAGAAACATTTTAAAAAGTGACACGAGGGACAACATTTTCACACAGAGACTGCTGCGTGTATGAATTCAACAGCCAAAAGAGGTAGTGGAGGCAGGTACAGTTACACCATTTAAAAGAATTTGGATGGATATATGCCAGGGAAGTGTGTAGAAGGAGATGGGCCACTGGCTGGCAAGGGGCACGAGATTAATTTAGGATATTTGGCGGTATGGATGACCAGACGGATGGATCTTTTTCCATGCTGCACATCTCTGAGAGTCTATTGACTCTTCAGTGTATAACACAGGAACAGGAGGAGGCTATTCAGCATCTGAATTCTGCCAGTCGGCTTGTTTGCTTAATTACTGAGAGTCAAATACAAAAATACATCAGTCATATTTTGATGAAGTTTTACAGAAACTTTAGAATGGCCTTTCATCAAGAAAACCTGTGAAGAATGTGAAGAGGCCATTCAGTCCCTCACCTCCATTCCACAGGAGCAGCAGGTGAGCAAAGAGCTATTGGAGCCTGTTACTCAGGAGCAGGAGAAGGACATATATTTTTACGAACTTGGGATCAGGAGGCAGTCATTCAACTGCTTAAACTGGGGCACAGGGAAATCTGGAGGCTACTGAGGCCCGAGGATCCTGTTACGCAGGAACAGGAGGAGGGGACTCACTCCCCACCAGTATGGGACACTGGGAGAGAAGGGGAGATTGCTTGGAACAAACAGAAATTTATGAATAAATTGCATTAGTGGTCCATTCAATCCTGCCCCACCATTCACTATGACCACGGCTAATCTGATGGTGATTCCCTCATTCCATTTTATGGAGACTGTCCTCTCTGCAGCCTCTGCTCCATTTGTTGGTCATGTTGCAGACAGAGATGCTGTAACAACAGTCACCATGACTCATCCAGAGGGATGGGTCTAACCGGATGAGTCAGGATTTGAAGAGTGCAATCACAAGAATTAAAACACAAAATAAAGGCATTGCCAGATGTTTAGTTCTCTCACATTTGCAATCCAACTCACATAACCAGCCAATCCATTACATATTCAGGATGGAGCTCTGTGTAGATCCGGCTAGTGTCTGCTGAATGCAACCCAGCTATGTGCAGAGTGAAACTCTGTGCAGCCCACACCAATGCTGGATCTATAATCCTGGGCTAAATGTCCAGCGTGGGGGGTGTGCAGTCCGCACTGGTTCATTCATATATAAACCCAGGCTGTTGCATTGTTCGGTAACACTGTGTTAGATCACTGCCCAATGTGGGGAAACATGTAACCAAAGCTGAAAGTGACCGGATGTAGAGTTCCCATCCATTTACAGCTCCATATCTCCACTGTACCTTGACAAGGAATGCTGCGAATGTGATAATCCCTGCGAGGAAGAGATGTAAATGGAAACAATTTAAATACCAATAGTTCTGATTAAGGCGCGTATCACTCTAGTATTTAAAGATGAAATAGCTGAGATAATAACCAATGATATTTTGTAAATGATGCAAACAAGTAAGAGGGGGTGGTAATGTTATCGTGGTTGTGCTATATGCCTTCAAATAATCAATGGGAATTAGAAGAACAAATATGCAGGGAGACTGGCAAGACTTGCAGGAGCAATAGGGTGGTCATAATGGGTGATTTTAATTATCCTATATTAGATGGGGACTTACAGAGGGTTAAAAACTTAGATGGAATGTAATTTGTTAAGTGTGTTCAGGAATGCTTCCACAAGCAGCATGTAGAGGGTCCTACTGGGGAAGGGACAACTCGACCTACTGTTGGGAAATTGGGTACGATAGGTGACGGACGTAAAGTGGGGGAGCATTTTGGGAAAAGTGACCAGAGCTGTATTAATGTTAAAATAGGTATGGTAGGGATAAAATTGGTCCACAGATTAAGGTTCTAAATTGAGGCAAGTCGAATTTTGTTGGAATTATACAGGGGATTGCAGGGGTTGATTGGAGTCGTGTAGTTCCAGGTAAAAGGATCCCGGGCATGTGGAAGGGCTTCAAAAGTGAGATAGCTCAAGTTCAAGGTCTACATGTTCCTGTGAGTGTGAAGGGAAAGTGAGGCTGGAAGAGAGAACCATGGATGACAAGAGATATTGCGGCTCTGACCAGAAAAAAAGGAGGTGTCGCTCAGGTACAGGCAGCTGGGACCAAGGGAATCTCTGGAGGTACACAGGGGATACAGGTATTTACTGAAGAAGGAAATCAGCAGGGTTGAAGTGGGGGATGAGATAGCCTTGGCTGAGCAAATCAGGGTGAATCCAAATTCAGTATAGTAAAGAAAAAGAACAACTAGAGAGAGATAGGACGCCTTAAAATCCAAAATGGGCCTACATGTGTAAAACTTCAAGATATGGGAGAGGTCCTCAATTTCCCCTCTGCGTTTATCATGAAGAAAGACATGATGACCTGTGACCTTTCAGAGGTTAGTTGTGATATCTTGGTCCAGTCCATATCACAGTAGAGGTGTTGCTGGACATATTAGAATGCACAAAGTCAGATAAATCTCTTGGTCCTGACCAGATATATATATGAGTACTGCACGAGGGCAGAGAAGATAGTTCAGGGGCAAGGTCCCAGAAGACTGGGCAGTAGAAAATGTTGTGCCCTTATTCAGAAGTGCTGAAAAGAAAAGCCTGGGAAATATAGACCAGTAAGCTTTACATCTGTTTCGGAAACCACAAGAGAAGATTCGGAGATATAAGATATGCATGCATTTGGAAAGACAGAGTTTGACTTCGAGCAGTTAGCATAGCTTTGTGCGTGGCAGATCATGCCTGACAAATTTTAATAGAGTTTTTGAGGAAGTGACCAGGAAGGATGACGAGGGCAGGGTGGTAGACATATGGATTTCAGTAAGGCCTTTGATAAGGTCCCACATGGTAGGCCAATTTGGAAGGCTAGATCGCATGGAATCCAATGTAAACTGGCAAATTGGCGACACAGTTGGCTTGACGTTATGAAGCAAATGTCTATGGTGGAGGGATGCTTGTCGGACTGGAGGCCTGTGACTCGTGGAGTGCCTCAGTGGTCGGTCCTGGGCCCATTGCTGTTTGTTATCTATATCAATGATTTGGACCAGAGTGCACAACGCAACGTTAGTAAGTTTGCAGATGACACTAAATTAGGAGACATCATTTACAGTGAGGAACGTTATCAGAAATTGCAACAGTACCTTGATCAGTTGGGGAAGTGGGCTGAGAAATACCATTTTGGAAAGTCAAATCCAGGTAGGAGTTTAATGACGAATGATAGTGCCTTAAGGCGTGTAGTTGAACAAACGGACGTTGGAGATCAGGTGCACGGTTGTCTGAAGTTTGAGTCACAGATATACAGGGCAGTGAAGAAGGCTGTTGGCACATTGGCCTTCATCAGCGCATTGAGTATAGAAGTTGGGACGTTATGTTGCAGTTCTACAGGATCTTGGCAAGGCTGCAGTTGGAGTATTGTGTTCAGTTTTGTTCAGCTTGCTCTAGAAACAATATTATTGAACGAGAAAAAGTGTAGAAGAAATTTACAAAGATGTTTCTTGGGCTAAAGGCACGAAGTTTTAGGCAGAGATTGAACAGGTTAGAACTTATTGCTTTACAGCGTTGGAAACCGAGGGGGTTCTTATAGAAGTGTAGCTCATATAAAATCATGAGAGGTGTGCCTGTGGCGAATACTTCAAAATGTTTTCCCAAGTTTGGTGAATCGAGTACTAGAGGACATCCATTAAGGTTTGGAAAGGATGTAAAATGTAAAAAGGAAACTGAGGGGCAACTTTTTAACATAGAGTGTAGTACGCATATGGACTGAGCTGTCAGTGGAAGTGATTGAGGTGGGTCCAGTAACAATATTGAAAAGACATTTGGACAAATACACAGATAGGAAAGGATTAGAGGGATACAGAACAAGGGCAGGGAAATGGGGTGAGTCTAGATGGACATTTTGTTTGCCATGGACCAGCTGGGCCAAATGGCCAGTCATACTGGCAGTCTCGTGCAATATGACTGTAAATGAGTGTGTTTTGGGGTGGAGACAGGGTGGGGGTGTGTACACCGAGATAAAATGTCATGGAAGGATATGTTCACAGGTTCAGAATGCTGAAATGAATTCATTTCGATAGTATCATGCAACACAGGTCAGTATTTCGAAGAATTATGAGTGAAAGGGATATTGCTGTGAGTTCTGGCATTGGAGAGTTTTGGATGTGCATTTGTTCTGCAGCTTTGTAACTGGGAATGAGGACAGCAGAGTCTTCGCCTCACTGGGCTAAATATAACAAAAAACTGTCTCAGTGACATTTTCATTGAGTGTGACAAAGAGGTTGTCTGCACAAGGCTAAGCTAGTTTCATGGCGCAATCTTACCAAACTCATCACATTAACTACACACCCCACTCCATAGTGTCCCTCTCATACAATGCCATCCCGATTCTCCCAACCACCATGACTGGAGGTACTCACAGTCGCCCGGATGCCGCTGGGTATTCCGTGATCCCTGACACTGGGGTCATCTTAAAAGGCCAATGGGCACAAGGTTGCGCTTTCTCAGTTTGGAGCTGCCCTGCACATTTTCCCCGAGCATGGCAGCGAAAAGAAATTACACCATGGTTTGTCGACAGCAGCACGGAGGTCCTGATGGATGGGCTAGTACAAAGGGGACCGTGCTCTTCTCAGAGAGGGCCACACTACCAGACCCACCCAGCATGGTCTGAGCTCACCACCTAGCTCAGTGCAGTTTCTGGGGTCTGACGAAATGACCAGTAAAACAGGACAAGTATCAATAACCTTCCCCACTCTGTCAGGATAAGGGTCACCATATTTTCTCTGCTCCCTCACACTCACTGTATGTCTGTTATAGCCCCGACCCTCGAACAAGGCTCATGCTCCACCACTCTCACTACTGCAAACAGCACCTTCCCTCTCTTTCTCTCTTGCATTTCTAATGTCTCCCACATAGTTATAGAATATCCTGGAGAATGTGAATTATGGAATGTTCCAGGTATTGTTCCAACTTATTCCCAGTTTCAGGAAAACGGCTGTGCCCCAGTGTGTAACATGTAAGATGATGGAGTAGAGATGTACGTTATTCAAATCACACACAATTAAAATCTATCATTATGCCATTCAGTACTTCAAACATGCTCCAACATTCAATACGTTTGGGGGTGATCTGATGGTTTTTTCAGCTCCATGTTACAGGAACTTTCAGTCATTCGACCCCCAGGTTCCTGTTACCGAGCAGACGATTCTCAGACACTTCATACCCCGGGTTTCTTCTAGCATGTGTTCAGAAGGCATTTCCCACGGGGACGGTCACTCCTTACAATATATTTCATCTGATTTATAAATTTATGCAACAGTCAGTATGCTTTCCACAGACCAATCAAAAATATTCACTTATTTTATGGTTATCGATATCCAATCACAATTAGTCATTCTGGTTATTTCACAAGTCTCACATTAGTATATTCAGCCAAAGACAACTTCCAAACACTTGTCTCATTATAAAATATAATCTCTAGCAGAGAACATTTTTGACTCAAATACACCTTTGTCCTTGTCATTAAAATTTCTCTTGCCCTTTTTCTGCGACTGATTCTGTGTGTAACAGTTACACAGTCTCCCACTCGGTTGGCTGGATGGTTGGTTTGTGATGCAGAGGGAGGCCACCAGCGCAGGTTTAACTCCCCACAGTGACAGAGGTTAACATGACGGGGATGGTCTCTCAACCTCACCCCATCACCCGTGTGGTGACCTTCAACATAAACCACCATGAGTGGTCTCTCTAATGAGAGTTATTTGGGACTCTAATCTATCAATGTTAGCATTTTAAAGTTTTTTATTGAAAAAGATATTTTATTATTTATATTAAACCAATAACAAAACAACTCAAATAACTGAACAAAATTACACCCATGTGCATATATATACAAAATAAGTTAAAGTCTCTAAACGGACAGAAGAACAACAAAAATAAACAATAAATAATACATAAATAATACAGCTCAGCATAACAAAGTGATAGCTGTCGTTCTTCGAGAGCATGAACTGATACACATTCATACATTCACAATTCTTAATATGTGATTCATTAGATAATATCGTCATGGCTATACGAAAGCCCTTTTTAGAGTGGAAGATCAGCCTGTTTCGCGGTAATCCAAAAAGGGTTGCCATATCTTATATAAATCTCTGCTTTTCGGTGCACTATACTTGTGAGAATGTCCAAAGGGATATTCTTCATGACGAGCTTACAATGACACAACAGACCCGGAGGTTTTTCAGACATCAACACAACAGAATATTTTTACTAGCACAGGAAGTATGTGGCAGATACTAAGGGAGTATTGTGCATCAGTATTTACTGTGGAAAAGGATATGGAAGATATAAAATGTAGGGAAATAGATGGTGACACCTTGCAAAATGTCAATATTACAGAGGAGGAAGTGCTGGATGTCTTGAAACGGGTAAAGGTGGTTAAATCCCCAGGACCTGATCAGGTGCACCCTAGTACTTTGTGGGAAGCTAGAGAAGTGATTGCTGGGCCTCTTGCTGAGATATTTGTAGTATGGATAGTCACAGGTGAGGTGCCGGAAGACTGAAGGTTGAAAAACGTTGTGCCATTGTATGAGAAGGGTGTGAAGGACAAGGCAGGGAACTATAGACCAGTGACCCTGACGTTGCTGGTGGGCAAGTTGTTGTAGGGAATCCTGAGGGACTGGATGTGCCTGTATTTGGAAAGGCAAGGACTGATTAAGGATCGTCAACATGGCCTTGTGCGTGAGAAATCATGTCTCACAAACTTGATTGAGTTTTTTGAGAAAGTAACAAAGAGGATTGTAGAGGATAGAGGGGTAGATGTGATCTATACGGATTTCAGTAAGGGTTTTGATGAGGTTTCACATGGAAGACTGAATGGTATGGTTAGATCTCATGGAATACAGGGAGAACTAGCCATTTGGATACAGAACTGGCTCAAAGGTAGAAGACAGAGGGTGGTGGTGGAGGGTTATTTTTCAGACTGGAGGCTTGTGACCAGTGGAGTGCCACAAGGATCGGTGTTGGATTCACTACTTTTTGCCATTGACATAAATGATTTGGATGCGAGCATAAGAAGTACAATTGGTAAGTTTGTAGATGACACCAAATTTGGAGGTGTAGTGGAGAGGGAAGAGGGTCACCTCAGATTGACCAAATGGCCAATGGGCTGAGAAGTGGCAGATGGAGTTTAATTCAGATAAATGCGAGGTGCTGCATTTTGGGAAAGAAAATCTTAGCAGGACTTATACACTTAATGGTAAGGTCGCAGGGAGTGTTGCTGAACAAAGAGACCTTGGAGTGCAGGTTCATAGCTCCTTGAAAGTGGAATCACAGGTAGATAGAATAGTGAAGAAGGCGTTTCCTTTATCGGTCAGAGTATTGAGTACAGGAGTTGTAAGATCATGTTGCGGCTGTATAGGACATTGGTTAGGCCAGTGTTGAAATACTGCATGCAATTCTGGTCTCCTTCCTATCGGGAATATGTTGTGAAACTTGAAAGGGTTCAGAAAAGATTTTAAGGATGTTGCCAGCGTTGGAAGATTTGAGGTATAGAGAGAGGCTGAACGGGCTGGGGCTGTTTTCCTTGGAGCGTCGGAGGCTGAGAGGTGACCTAATCGAGGTTTACAAAATTATGAGGGGCATGGATAGGGTAAATAGGTAAAGTCTTTTCCCTGGGGTCGGGGAGTCAGAACGAGAGGGTATAAGTTTAGGGTGAAAGGGGAAAGATATAATAGAGAACTACGAGGCAACGAGTTCACACAGAGAGCGGTACGTGTATGGAATGACCTGCCAGATGATGTCAGGGAGGCTAAACAAGTGCAACATTTAAGAGGCATTTGGATGGGTAAATGAATAGGAAGAGTTTGGTGCTGGCAGGTGGGACTAGATTGGTTTGCGATATGTGGTCGGCATGGATGGGTTGGACCGAAGGGACTGTTTCCATGCTGTACATCTCCATGACTTGATAATTCTATGACTTATATTAATCTCTGTTTTTTTTGGTGAACCATGCTGGTGAGAAAGTTCAAAGGGATATTCTCCATGATAAGGTTACAAAGTCTCAACAGACCCGGGGAGTTTTCAGACATACAACAAAACATAAAATCTTTCCTAGCATAGAAAGTAAGGATTTTTTTTTCCCATGTGCATCTGCATAAGATACTCTGGGCAGGTCCAGGAAAAGAAAAACCAGGTCCATCTCCAATTCGGTCCCCAAGACCCACTCTACCACACCTACCACAGAGCTCCAATATATACGAAGCCTGCAGCAGGACCACATGCAATGAGTAAGAGTGTCTGTCGTCATTCTGCATTTAGGACATGTTGAAGATAATCCCACATTGAATTTTGAGAGAAAATCTGGGGTCAGAAAGAACCTATGAAGATTTTTTAACTGCTTGGAATGGGTTCTATTCCAGATCAAAATCCTTCGAACATTTTCACAAATATCCTCCCATGTCTCCGAAGAGATCTAGAATCCCAACTCTCTCGCACAGACGTCACGAAGCTGCATGGTCTTGTCTGCGGGGACACTATCCAACAAATGGTAAAGGGTACTGACTGAGAGTGTATTCTTTACAATAATCACCTGCTTCTCTGTATCGGATCTATAAGTGGTTTTTAAAATTGTGTTTTTTTTAATCAAATCTCTAATCTGAAAAAAAAACAGAAGAAGTCTCCACTAGGTAGTCCATACTTACGAGTTATTTGATCAAACGGTATCATTGTTTCTCCTTCAAGTAACACGTGGTGGCTCGGTGGTTTGCACTGCTGACTCACCACACCAGGGTCTCAGGTTTGGTTCCAGCCTTGGGTGACTGGCTGTGTGAAGTTAGTATATTCTCAACTGTGTCTGCGTAGATTTCCTCCCACTGTCACAAACATGTGCAGGTTAGATGACTTGGCCATTGCTCAATCGCTCATAGTGTTCCAGGATCGGTAAGTTGGGGCATTAATCAGGGTAAATATAAGATGGGAGGGGAATGGGTATGGGTGGGTTACTCTTCAGAGGATCGAAGTGGACTTGCTGGGCCTAAGGACCTGTTTCCATACTGTAGGGATACTACTAATTCTAAATCACACAAGCAAGGTACCCCACTCGCTGCCCACAGTTTAAACCTGGAATCCATTATCCCCGGTATAAGAAACATGGTTTTGGCTGTATTGCCTCGATCTGACGCATTGTCCTTGAAGTTTTAACAGTATTGATAATCATTATTTTGTGACAATATTCCAAAATGTTGTCATTTTATCTAAGAACAACAGACTAATAAGGGTTCACTTTGTCTGAGAGGGCTCAATGTCTAGCCATATTGATGCCAAGACCTCAGCGGCCCAGGCACTAATATACGATGAAAAAAAACTTAATTGATTGCTTTTAATCGGGGAGATCTAACCTACACATCCCCGGGTACTATGGGCAATTTAGCATGGCCAATCTGCTCTAAGCTGCATATCTATGGACGATAGGAGGAAATCCACACAGACATGGGGAGAATGTTCAAAATCCACATCGAGGGTTGCCCGAGGTTGGAACAGAACGGAGCTACTTGGAGATGGGAGGTATCAGTGCTAACCACAGATCCACCATGCGCATCTGTTAGTTCTGTTAGTTTCTTGTGGCTAACTAAAGAAATCTGCCTGACTTGTTCCTGTCACTGAACCTGACTCAGTCTGAGAACTTTATCATCGGCCATATCACCAACCTGGTTTCACTTAAAATTTGGTGTCAGCAGTGGAGTAATGGGACGAGAAAAGGAAACAGTGACACCCTCCAACATCCGTCAGAGCAGGAATTAGGGTAAATCCACAAAGTGGGATTTCAGTCAAGTGGGGATTCTCTTTCCCAGACGTTTGGAGTGGCTGGACCTTAATATTACATCGATGCTGGCTTCGTCTGATTTTCCATGGACAGGTGAGTCAGGGATAATGGTGCATGGAAAGAAACGTGCAGCTGGGATCACAATGAGATGAGCCATGACCTTATATACTGGTGGAGTAGTGTGAAAGGGCCAAACGGCCCACTTGTGTCCCTCATCCCTATGTTCTGATGTTCCATTCAGCCCTCGAACATGCGAAACCGGGGCAGATCGAGGCCACTCCGATGGTTAGGTGTAGTTTTGGAAATGTACTTCGAAAATCCAGGCTGGATCAGGAAGTGACCACCACCCCACCTCCCAGTCCCTGTTTCCAGGCTTCCCCTCTCTGTAACTTCTGCTCCAGATGTAGGTCATGTTGCAGACCCAGATACGCTGAGAATACAGCCACATACCCCACCCAGGGTTAAAACAACAAATCCTCTGCCCTCCCTGAATGTAATATTGTACAATACGATTTCCAGCAAAATAACCTGTTACTTTCCAAAAGCATAACATGTGAAATAAGTAAATAGGAACAGGAGTAGGTCAATCGGCCCCTCAAGCTAACCCTGTCATTTCATAAGAACATGGCTGATCTACTCCAAGTCTCAACTCCACTCTCTTGCCGACTCCCTGTATCCCTCACCACCTCTCTGAGTTAGGGAATTCCAGACATTCACTGCTTTCGGAGAGATGACATTACTCTGCATCTCAGATGAAAATCAATGTTCCTTATTGGGTATCTATGTCCTCGAGTTCAACACTTTGCTCAAGAATGGAAAAAACTTCTCAACATCTACCTTCTCCAACCCTTTCTGTGTCTTGTAGGTTTCAGCAGTTTTACTCCTCATTCATTTAAACCGCAATGAATTATCGCCTCACCATCTTAGAGATTCTCAATAACACAACCCTTCCTTCCCAGGAAACCGCCTCATATACCAACCGAGTTCCTTGCTGCATCATCATGCTGACTTTATGTTTCATACACAGGAAGACTCCAATGCCTTTACTGTTCCTTTTCTGGAAGTCCTCTCCATTAAATAACAGCCTGCCTTTTGATTCTCAGTGTCAGCCATAAACTCGGATGTATGTTGCACTCAGCTCCCTCCTTCAGGCTGTCAGCATAGATTGCAAATAACTGATGCCATCAGACTGATATTTGTGATACTCCAGCAGATAAACCTTTACCATAAAGATCCATTAATCCTGACTCTCCGATTTCTGTGTTAAACAATCATCATCCCATGTTAATACAGTATCCGACGTCCTGGAGCTTCTGTTTTGTGTAAGAACTTTTGGTTTTACAGGGCAAAATATCATTTCCCTTTCACAAAACCACACTGACTCTGCTTGAAGCTTTTCTAAATGTCCATGCTTGCCCGGTTTCCCATCTGTTTTCATTAGGTCCACGTGCCTCCAAATGTTTCCCATTCATATGTTTGCCCAAATGAGTTTTAAATGTTGTAGCTGTTCTTGTATCTTCCACTCTACCTCTGGAAGCTCATTCCATACCCACACCGCCCTCTGTGTAAAAAAGCTGCCCTTTAGTCCCTTTTAAATCTACCCCTTTTCACCTTAAACCTATTCCCTCTATGTTTGGATTCCCCTACCCTTCGGAAAAGACCTTGACTATTCACCCTATCCATACCTGTCATGATCTTATAAGTTTCTACAATGTCACTCCTCAACATCCTACACTCCATCTGATACTAACTTCAAGAACAAGCGTTTAAAGATAAGCACTGCAAAATTAAACAACATTAAAAATGACAGGTAACCAACACTCTGCCCAAAAATCAAACTGTGATTTGTTTTTCTCCATGTTACAATACTAAGGCAGCATGAAAAGCTTACTATTGCCAATAAGAAGTCAAGCACCTGAATCCCTTTATCTAAAGGGGGGTGATGTTCACGAAAGTGAAAACGTATCTGTGGCCAGATGTATATAGCACATGATCAACATTTTCCCTCCTGTCCTCTGTATAACTTTGTGTGGTTGTGTCTTTTTATCTTGCATTCAATAGTGATAATCCCTTTCCCCCATTCACACTTTAAATTCAACCCGTTAAACGGAATATTCCCTTTCACCACTGCTAAAAGCCCGTTTATCTTTTGCCACACCCTCTTTTCCCTGCTACCCATCCTCTACATCTGGCAAGTGATTAAAAGACCACTTTGCAATTGTATTCAGTTTTGAAGAATTGTCACACTGGATTGGAAACGCTAACTCTGTTTCTCTTTCTCTGCAGATGTTGACAGACCTTCTGAGTTTCTCCAGAAAGGAATAGGCGCAGAACAAGTTTTCAATTAAATAAATAATTATGGATACTGGAAATAAAAATAAAAAACCTATATAGAAGGTTCACTGGACCTGAAAGTTTAACTCTGCATTCACTCCAAAATATTCTGCAACATCTTTAGCAATTTCTTCAGCAATTTCTGTTTATGAACAATTTCCAACGACATATTGTCAAAGATGCCCAGACATCCTGTCCAACATGGAGCGCTGTACACTGGGAACTGAACAGTAACGCATGGTGACAAGTTCCTTGACTCGAAAACTGCAAAAGGCTGGCATCACTGACACTGCAGAGCTCTGATTCATGGTCGGGGGAAAAACAGAAGGAAACACATTCACTTCAAATACAGAAGATGGCATTACTGAAAGGAAAAGATTCAGATTAGTACCTTAAATGGATATTGTTTACGTAACAAATTGGAGGCGTAACACCAAGGAAAGACATCCAGCAGAATGAGAATATGAAAATGGAAGTATTTCGGCATCAGAAACCAGAGTTTGTCACTGAATACAGGGCTGATGGGTGAATGGGTCTCGGTGTGAACTGGGGGGGAGTGGGGGGGGGGGCGGGGCGTGTCAGTCAATAGAATTGAATTGTAGATATTGCAGCTAAAACTGGGTTATCATCTGATGCTGTAGATTTCAATGACAATCTGTAACTTTCCCCCAGGATAGTCCATCCGTCTACCATTTCCATCAAGCCGATCCATGGGTCAGTTACGAGTGTGGGTGAACATGGTCGGGTCGGAATCACGTGCACCTAAACCTCATGACAATCCATTAAACTACGGCACTTGGCTGGTTACACTTCGAACAGCAGGACTAACATCTGATACAGAGAGAGAGATGATTCCAAGACTAACAAATCAGATATAAGCTCTCTCATCCTGTCCAATCCATGCATAAAAGTCGATGGACCATTAAACAACTTACGGGAGGAGAGGACTCCACAAATATCTCCATCCTAAATAATGGAACAGCCCTGTGCATACATGTAAAAATGCAGTATCTGCACCATCCTCAGCCATAAGTGTTGAGTTGATTACCCACCTCACCCTCATTATGATACCCTCAGAATCACAGATGCCCGTCTTCAACCAATTCAATTCACTGCACGTGACATGAAGCAACAGCTAGACACTGTAGATATGACAAAGGCATTTGGTCCTGACACCATTCCTGCAATAGCACTGAGGACTTTTGCTGCACGACTGCCGTGTACCTGAGGAAGCTGTTTCATTCCAATTCCAACTCTGACAACTCCCTGGCAATGTGGGTAATTAGCAACTGCAATCCTCACTTTCTCTAATGTGGGTAATTACTAAACTATGTCCCATCCCCTAAGAAGGGAATAATTACAATCGGACCAATTACCACGCCCTCAGTCCCATCACGATAGTCAAATTGGTTGGGGTTATTTTTGATAGAGCTGTCACACAGCACAGAAATAATCGGTTCAGTGTGGTTTCCGATAAGTCCCCATGTGGAGATGGTGCTGTTGTTGAATTGTCATTGGATTGCTAATCCAGACCAGGATAATTCTCTGGCAGCATATGCAAGTTAAAAACAATTAATAAAATATCGAGATCTAATACCTGGTGTCAGTAATAGTGATCATGTATTCAATGTCGATTATAGATGTCGATCTCCTTCCCCAATGTACTTTCAGGAAGTTAATTCCCGTGCTTTTCTGTCTGGCCTAAAAGTGACTCCAGACACACAGACATGTGATACACTCTTCAAAGGTCTCTGAAGTAGGCAAGCAAGGCCCTCAATTGTATCAAACTGCTCCGAGGTCTTAAAGGATAATCCTGGAGAGAACAGCCGGCACCAGCCTCGTTATCAGAAAAGGGAACTGGAAACACAATCCTGTCGACCCTGCAGAGACCTCCTTCCTAACAGCTGAGAGCTAGTCACAACATTTACAGAGCTTTCCCACACACTGTACAGAAGCATCGGGAAAGGAATACGTCATACAACTCATTGAGCTTTCCCTATTCTAGTTAATGGTCGAACATCTCCTCAATTCAGTTTTCCCCATACAATATACATATCCCTTAATATGTTTAAATATTGTGAAACATAAAATGAGAATTACTGTAGTCCATTCAGCCCATCAGTTTTGCGGCTCCATTCTATGTAGAGGCAGTTCACTGATAACGCGTGTTGATTAAATACATTTCAGCTGCAATGCAATTCATGAACCTTTTTCAATAAAGTGAACTGGCGTTTACTGTGACGCGATTCCTTGTCTGGCACCAGCTGAACAGCAAACGCAGCCTCAGAAACCCTCTATCTACAAAAGGTACAATCAATGTGTTCAGCCAAAACAGGAATGCAATTGACTCTTCAGGCCTTGAAACTGAGCCTGAAACTGGGAATTGTAGTCTATCTTTAGAAAGAACTTTATTTTAAACTGTGGGGAGAATCTTGGGGAAAACTGAAATTCGGCATCGGTATCACATGGTCAGTCAGCCCCCGCGCGCTTTCTGGTGAAGATTGTGGTGAAAGGTACAGTGCACCAGTGAGTGACTGTCGCGTGAAAGCGTTACATTTACAGCACTGTTCCAGTACAACATGTAATTTAAAGATTTATTTAGACTGTCCTATTGTGTGTTTGACCAAATTTAAATTTTGGTTTTTACTGATATTTTTGGGAATTCACCACTTACCCTTTTTTTTCCATAGACCCCATTATTAATATTACACGATTTCCTACAACACAGTGTTGTACAGGAACACAGTTATTGTGTTATTGGAGAACAACCAGGAATAATAGCTGATCTTCTATCTTCACACCACACTCCTGCTCTCTCCCTATCCCTTTAGTTTCCAGAAATCATTATTTTTATTCAGCCCCTTGACTTCCACAGCCTGATCTGGGAGAGAGTACCCCTGGTTCGCCAGTCTCCGAGTGCTGGCATTTATTCTCATCTCAATGCAAAGTGGCCTGTCTGTACCTAATATTGTAGCCCCTTGTTTTAGATGTCCCAACCTGGGGAATTACCATTCCTGCTTTTAATCTGTCCCGCCCTGTCAGAGTGTTATATATTTCACTGAGATTTCCACTCATTTTCCTAAACCCCATGGAATACAGGTCCAGCCGCTCCAAACTCTGCTCCCACAACAAGTCTGTCATCCCAGAGATCAGTCTGGTCATCCTTTGCTACTCTCCCTCAATGTCAGGTTTGTCGTCTGTTCGGAAAAGAGACAATAACTGCACACAATACTGCACAATGTTTGAGATGGGGTCTCACCAAGGCCCTGTACAGCTGCAGTGAGATACATTTACTCCTGTACTCAAATCCCCCTGAAATGAAGGTGAATACAGCATTTATCTTCCTTCCTGCTTTCTACTCCTGCAATATTGCTTTCAGTGACTGGTGTACAGGGAGATCCAGATTCCTTTCAAAGTTACAGTTCCTCACTTGCTGAGCCTATATACAATTGTCAGCGTGCCAATGCCATTCCCAGTATTGACTTCTGGCTTCAGAGCTTACTGCCACACATGGACTCGGAGGGCTACGCAGAAATAAACAAAAATGCAGCTTAAGTTCATTTATAGTGCAACATTTTTCAACCACTCCTTTTTCAAATGGGAGGCTGCCATTCTATTGTACACAACATCTCATCTCCCCATTACTCTCCATCTGCCACGTATTTGCCCAGTCACTCGACTTGTCTCAATCACCTTGGAACTTTTTTACATCCCCCTCATCCACTCACAGGCTGACATCGTTTAGTGCTGTCAGCAGACTTGGGAATATTGCATTTGCGCCCCTCACCTAAAGATATTGGGAATAGCTGGAGCCCAAGACACGATCCTTACAATATCCTCCAAGCCTTCCGTATAAAAATAAAACATTGTTTTGTTCCTACTCACTGTTTCCTGCCAGCTCTCCCATTTTAAATCTATGACCATATATTAGCCGGAGTCCCATAGGATTCAAATTTGCACAATAGGCTTGGGGCTTTATCAAAAATCTTTCTGAGATTCCACTCGCATGGCATTGATACCTCCTACATAATTTTACTAAAAGCCACTTTCTCAAATATGATTCCCTTTTCATAAATCTCTGTTGACTTTGTCTATGCCCATGAATTTCAGTCCAATATTTTCTCTAAACTGTTTAGATGTTATTTTCATTCTATTCCCTTTTTCTCACAAGAGTGAAATTCCCTAGTATTGCTAGGAAGCTTTCTTATTTGTTTTGTTTTCTTCTGTGAAGGCATAACTAAGGTATTTGCTCCATAGTTCTGCTATTTCCCGGTCTTCAATTATCTGGCATCAGACTGTAAGAAATCTGCAACTTTTTTCTCTTAATTTTGCCATTGACAGATTTCCAGAAAATAGAACAAGTTCTCAATTCACAACTTTGTTTAGATATTCTTCAGAAACCCATCAATTCCTACCTTAAGCTACTCAATGATTGACCTTCCACAGCCATGCAATCAAAGAAGCACAGACTCTGTACGACCAGAAATACAGCAGTCTACATTCGGCCCACTTTCTGACACAAGACCGTAGCCGTGAATCTTAAAGCATTTGAAGTGCACAACCATGTGGTTTCTAATGGCTTGAGGTTACCATGACAATTCCACTCTCAAGAAGTGCATTCCAGACCCCAACACCCTCTGTTTGAAAAACAATTCTCAAATCTTCACTAAACCGCAAATCCTTTACTTTAAAAATGTGGGCCTGTGAGTCAAAGCAACAGCTGCTGTCTATCCACCCTGTCCATGTACCTCGTAATCCTATCCCTCTGAATCACAGACCTCGCAGCCTTCTCTCCTCCAAACTAAACAACCTGAGGTTATCCAGCCTCTCTCCATAGCTGATATGCTCCATCCAAGGGAACATTCTGGTGAATCTGCTCTGCACCCCCTCCACTACAGTCACATCCTTCCTGTAATGTTGTTCCCAGACCCACACACAATATTCCATGTTGCCCTCACCACAGTTCCGCATAGTTCTTATAATCTATGCCTCGATGAAAAAAGGCTATGTTTACATTCCCCTAGCCTTTCCCTGATTGTGTATTAACCTGTGCAGACACATTCAGCAATGTGTGGAGAAGTACCCTCTGAGCTTTCTAGTGTGCTGCCATACATTGAGTACTCCCCTGTCTGGTTCCTTCTTCCAAAGTTGCATCACCTCATAGTTATCAGGGTTGCATTCCATCTGCCATTGATCCACCTATCTGACCATTCTATCAGTATCCACCTGTAACATAAGGCCTTCCTCCTCACTGCCAACCACCCGGCCAATCTTTGTATCAAATCCAAACTTATTTATTACACACCCCACCCCTCGTCCATATTCACAGCTGCATCATTTATGAATACCACAAATAATAAGGTTAACAATCTCTCAACATCAGTTATATCACGTGGTTGTGCACGTTGATGAAGAAGCTACGTTTCGAAAGCTAGTGCTGCCGAATAAACCTGTTAGACTATGGTCTGCTGTTATGTTATTTTTAGATTTGTCCTCCCCAGCCCAACACTAGCACCTCTGAATCACAAATAATAAGGGACCCAGCACTGATGCCAGTGGTACACCATTGGACACTAGCCTCCAGTCACACAAACAGCCTTCTACCACTCCCCTCTTTTCCTACTACCTAAATTGAGTTAGATGCAACTCGGCAAGTCACTAATGAGTCCTACGTGTTCATTGGTTATTCTGCTCCACTTGACACACTTGTAGGTTATCTGGAGATTCTCCGTAATCTCGCCTTGCCTTGCCCCTGTGTGAGTCAGTCCCCTCCCTGCGCAGAATTTCCTCCTTATTGCAGTCTTAAGTGGTTTGTCCCTTATCCTGCCATTATTTGCCTTGAATGTGGATTAGACAGCCTGATAAATTTCCTGTTAATTTCCAAATTGTCGTATGTTTTGTGAGTTTTATAAAGTTCACAGTGACCCACCGCTGGTTCTTTAAACTCAAGAGAACATAGGCCGAGTTTGCTCATCACGCAAGCTTGCCACCTGAGGGATTTGTCTGGATAATGTCCATTGCACTTCCTCTGAGGCCAGTATATTCTTTCTCAGATTCGGTCACCAAAACTGTGCACAATACTCCAGGTACGTCTCACCAACACACTGCTTCAATGTGTCTTTACATCTATATTCTGACTCCCTTAAAGGAAGGCAAACCAAACTTTAGGTTTCCACTTACATATATTCCTCCAAATACCTTTCACATCATTGCATTTTCGAACTCACTATGTGAGTTCTTATAGAAAGCCTTCTGATAATCTAAAATATGCCAATTCTACTGGATCCCCATTATCTATGCTATAAGAATAAACTTCAAACAATTCCAAAGTTTGTAAAGTATGATTTCCCTTTCAGAAATGCATACTGAGTCTCTCCAATGTTGCTGTTAATGTCTAAGTATCCAATATCACATCCTATATAATATATTCCAACAGTTTCCCGACAAATGTCAAGTTAATTGGTCTGCAGATCTCCACACTATTTCTTCTTCTCTTTGTAGATGCTTGGATCCCTACCATTCATCTATCGTGCTTGGATCACGTTTATTAATGTACATTTATCTTCACCAGCTTCCAGACTCTGCAGAATGTACAGGAAAATAGAACGCAGTCATCGACAATGCAATCAATACTTCTATTTGTGATTTAGTTCTGAAGATTTTGGTATGAAGTACATCTGGTTTGTCAAGTTTAGCAATGCTCAATCCAGCTGCATGTTTAATATTGCCTTGTTACTGATATGAATTGACTTTATGTCTTTACTTCCACAAGTCCTATCCAATCACTTCATAGTTCTGGGTGATTTTCTGGGTCTTACTCCATTAAGACAGATGTGTAGTAACTGGGCATTTGCTTTGCCATTCCCCTGTTATCCACCATCAACTCGTCTCTCCCGATTGCACATTTCCACATTTGACAATGTTTTTTTTCTTTTGAAATATAGATCATAGGTTTTTGCAGACTTTGTGTTCCTGTTTGTTTGCATGCCTGTTCGCTTTTTGATTTCCTGATCAGTTTCATGGCCCTCCTTTTCTGGATTGCAATTTTCTGAGAATTCTGAGGATTCCACAATATCTGGAATTCTTCTGAAGTCACTTGCGGTGATTAATATATTCTTTAATTTGTTATGTTAATCATCATTGAGTCACTTACTCACTCTTTGGCGTTTTCACCTGAAACAAGTAGACATATCTTTCAGACTATGCAGTATTTCTACAAATCTCCTGGTCCTGACCACATATATTCAGGAACACTGCAGGAGGACTGAGAAGTAATAGTGGGGGCCCTGGTTGGTAGCCAAAGGGTGAGGTCCCGGAGGGACTGGAGCATAGCGAAGCTGTTCCCTTATTCAAGAAGAGCTACAAAGAAAAACCTGGGACCTTTCGACCAGCAAATCTGATATCTCTAGTCGACAAGTTTCTTCAAAAGATTCTGAGAGAGAGACGATATACATGCATTTGGAAAGGCAGGGTGTGATTATGAGCAGTCAGCACGTCTTTGTGCGTGGGGTATCATGGCTCAATAATTTGTTAGAGTGCTTTGGTGAACTGACCAGTAACTTTGACAAGGGTATGGTGGTATATGTGGTGTATATAGATTTCAGTAAGGCCTTCAGTAAGGTTCCACATAGTAGGCTGCTCTGGAAGTTTAGATCATATGGAATTGAGGGGGAGCTGGCAAATCAGATCATAGATTTGCTTCATTGTAGGAAAACAGAGGGTAATGGTGGAAGTATGCTTGACGGGCTGAAGGCCTGTGATGATTGGAATGCCTCAGGGGTCGGTTCTGGGACTATTACTGCTTGTTTTATGCATGTATATTATATATATATTTACATATTACACACATCTATGATTTAGACGAGAATGTACAGGCATGAATTATAATTTTCACAATGACACTAAAATAGGCGGTATCGTGGACAGTGAGGAAGATTATCAGAAATTTCAGAAATTACAGCAGCGCCTTAATCAGGTGAGAAAGTGGGCCGAGAAATGGCAAATGGAGTTTAATACAGATAATGTAAGTTCTTGCATTTTAGAAAGTCATATCTAGGTAGGAGTTTCATGGCGAATGGCAGGGCCTTAAGGAGTGTATTGAGACAAAGAGACATTGGAATTCAGAGTCAAGGTTCTCTGAAAGTGGAGTCACAGGTAGATAGGGCAGTGAAAAAGGCATTTGGCAAACTGGCCTTCATCAGTCAGAGTAATGAGTATCGAAATGAGGGAGTTATGTTGCAGTTATACAGGATGGTGGTGAGTCAATACTGGTAGTTTTATGTGAAATATTGTTCACTTTGCTACAGTTAGGAGTTATTAAACTGGAAATAGTGCAGAAGAAATTTACCAGGTTGTTGCCCGGACTCAATGGTCTGAGTTATAGGGAGAGGTTGGACAAACTAGGAGTTTTTACTTTAGAGTGTATGAGACAGAGGGGGATCTGATAGAAGTGTATAAGATTATGGGTAGCATGGATAGAGTGAATGCAATCAGTCTTGTTGAGCAACCACGGACTAGAGGGCGTCAATTTAAGATCCGAGGGGAAAGATTAAAATGGAACCTGAGGGGCAATTTCTTTTACACACAGGGTGGTGTGCACATGGAATGAGATGCCAGCAGAAGTGGTTGAGGTGGGTCGATACATAAAATTTAAAATGCATTTGGACAAATACACGGATAGGAAAGATTAAGAAGGATATGGGGCAAGAGCAGGGAAATGGGGTTAATGTGAATGGACATTTTGTTCGGAATGGACCAATTTGGGCTGAAGGGCCTTTCTCCGTGCTGTCGGACTCTATGACTCTCACAATCATTGCTTCTCCCATTGAATGTTGCATTATACTTGCCCAATTCATTGGAGCGTACTTGACCCTCTAGCCTCCGGGCTGCCATGATGCTTAACCAGAATGTTCAAACATTCGATATTGTATTCAGACGCCGTGTAATAATGCAACATATTGATGTCACTATTCCTCCAAAGCTGCTTCAGAGCAAGGTTATTAATTAGTCCTCCTGACAACACAACACCAAATCTGAAATAACCTGCTCTCTAGTTTGGTTCACAACATACTGTTCAACCTACCTAATACACACTTACGGAAGTTTATCTTCACAGTATTAGTAGTCACTGCAGTTTCGGTGCAACTTGAGACCATCCATTATGACTGCAGCACACCCGATTATTTGTTACTCATTCACAGGATGAGGGGTGGGCGTCACCGGATAACCAGTATTTAATGCCCATGCTAGAGGGCAGTTAAGAGTCAGTAGTGTTGTCTTGGGTCTGGAGTCACATGCAGGCCACACCAGGTAAGGACAGCAGTATCCTTCCCTCAAGGATATCAGTGAACCAGATGAGTTTTTCCAACAATCGACAATGGATTCCTGCTCATCATAAACCCTTGATTCCAGATATATATTGAATTCAAATTCCACCATCTGCCTTGTCAGGATTTGAATTCATGTCCACAGAATATTACCTGGGTCTCTGGGTTAAGAGCCCAGTGATAATATCACTGTGTCATTGCTCCCCCTTGCATATACTTGCATACCTAATTTCCAGAGCATATGTTGTAAAGTATTTACGTGACAGATTTGATTTTGATATATTATACACTAATGTTTGCTTCACCTTGCTATTTGTAAGATCCCCCCAAACTGATTCTATGGGAAGTGATGGAAAGGGTCAGTGCCGTGATTACTGATAGACTTGGACAAGACGGTCAGGGAGACTCACCTCAACGCTGAGATGATCTGAAGAATTGGTCAGCAATACAGGACAAGCATCAATATTCTTTCCCCCCACTTTGCCAGGATAAATGTCACCATATTCTTCTGCTCCCTCGCACTCACTGTATATCTGATATAACACCTACCCCCGAACAAGGCTCACACTCTATCTCCAAATAAAGCTCAAGCACGACCACATTCACTGTTGAATTCAGCACCTTCCTTTGCTCAGTTTTTCTGTCACTGACGCAATAGCCCCGCACACTAATACTACTGCATGGATACAACACTGTGGTCAGACTCCCTCTGGATATCTCACCCTTCCCACTTCCCTATACCAGCATTAACAGCAAACTCACCCACTCCCACCCTCACTCAGTCCCTCCTCTTCTCCCATTACAGGAGAAACATCCTGGAATAGGATATAAAAGGCCAAGCAGGGTTTTAGAGTGCCCGATATCTGTTCCCTCACCCTCTACCTCGACATGTGGGGAGGATCCTGGAAAGAGCCAGAGAGGACCAGGACACCTTGTGTGGAGATTCTGAAACATCGACGTCCCACCAGCCAAGTAAGCTGCAATGTTCAGCAAAGAGCAATTCTCAATTTAAACTCGCTGGGAGTTCCAATCTCATCTCTCTCACTTTTCAGGCTTAGTTAAAAGATGTCAGATGGAGACAGAGCGTCTGCAATGGGATACAGACAGGGGAGTGCAGAGCGTCTGCAATGGGATACAGACAGGGGACGGCAGAGCGTCTGAAATGGGATATAGACAGGGGGAGGGCAGAGCGTCTGCAATGGAATACAGACAGGGGGAGGGAAAACGGCCTGCAACGAGATACAGACAGCGGAGGGCAGAGCGAGGGCAGTGCGTCTACAATGGGATACATACGGGGAAGGGCAGTGTGTCTGCAATGGGAGACAGACTGGAGAAGGGATGCACCTCTGCAATGGGATACAGACAAGGGAAGGGCAGAGCATCTGCAATGGGATACAGACAGGAGAGCCAGAGCGTTTGCCATGGGATACAGACAGGGCAGGGGCAGTGTGTCTGCAATGGAAGACAGACTGGGGGAGGGATGCAGCTCTGCAACGAGATACAGACAGGGGGAGGGAAGAGCGTCTGCAATGGGATACAGACAGGGGAGGGGCAGTGTGTCTGTAATGGGAGACAGACAGGGGGAGCGAAGAGCGTCTGCAATGAGATACGGACAGGGGAGGTCAGACCGTCTGCAATGGAACACTGATGGGTGAGGGCAGAGAGTCTGCAGTGGGGTACAGACAGGGGAGGCATAGCGTCTGCAGTGGGATACAGACCGGGGAGGCATAGCGTCTGCAGTGGGATACAGACGGGGGGAGGGCAGAGCGTCTGCAATGGGATACAGACAGGAGGAGGGCAGAGCGTCTGCAATGGTATACTGAGAGGTGAGGGCAGAGGGTCTGCTCTTGGATCCAGACGGGGAGGTAGAGCATCAGCAATGGGATACAGATGGAGGAGGGCAGTCCTTCTGCAATGGGATACAGACAGTGGGAGTGCAGAACGTCTGCAATGGGACACAGATTGGGGGAGGGCATAGCATCAAGCAATGGCATACAGATAGAGGATGGCTGTGAGCAAAGCTTCAGCAGAATAAAACCAGTACAATATCTATGTGATGGATATTTTCTGTTTTGGGAAAAAGATGAAACAGCAGAAATTTATTTAAATGCAAGGAGAATGCAGAACTCAGTGTTACAGAGGGATTTGTGTGTCTTAGTACATGAATCACATCAAATTAACCTGAAGATGTAGCAAGTGATTTGGAAGGTAAATGTCGTGATCCTGTTTCGTGCAAGGGGTGTTGGGTATGATCTTAGCGATGTTTTTTGCATCAGTACAGGGCATTGCTGAGATTACATCTGTTGCATTATGTGTAGTTATACAGCCTAAACTGGGAATAAAAAACAAAATTGCTTTCGAAACGTCTCAAAAATGTTTCTCTTTACACATTCTTGGAATGAGGGCATTACGTTGTGAAGAATTAACAGTTCGGCCTGAGAATGACGGATGTTTTATTGGCCATATAAGATCTTGAGAAAAGTGTAGTTGCTGAATACTGGATGGATATTTCTCATTGTGTGGGTGAATAAAACTGGGGAAATAATTTAAGAAAAAATCAGTTTCAAAGGAAAGGTCATTGGACAGTAAAATTGAACTATGAATTCTCTTCCTACATGCTGACAGACAAGCTGAGCTTTTCCAGCAATTACTGTATATGTTTAAGAATATTCATTTTAACACAGATATTGTGAAGACATGAAACACTTATTTTTACATTATGCAAGCACCTAGTAACACATCATCAAAACAAGTAGAACCATTTACTGTTAATGAATTGATACCGCAATAATGCACTGACCTGGAGTCGAGAATGTGATGGAGTCATATAGTTCAGACAATGTTCAAGAAGAGCTCACAGAGTCTAGTGTGGGACTGATAATGTTACTAATTTAACTTATAGATGGAAAATGTAGCCTATCTGTGGAGAAACATTCTATTGCTCCCTTTCTGTTTCCCTATCGCTCATCACAACAATGTGTGTGAGTGAAAAAAAGCCCAGTCGTCTTTCCCACTAATGGAGGATTCCTGATGAGGATTCATTGGAATCTCCCCATTGCCTGAAGCAAAGCAATTCAGCCAAATTCAACTGTTTCATGAAGAAATCCCATTGTCAGAAGTCTGTGCAAGCAGAATAACAACAGAAGGAATTATCCGACTCGATAGTGAGGGGAACAGACAGGAGATTCTGTGGCTGCAAATGGGAATCCGGAATGGTGTGTAGCCTCCCACATGCCCAGGGTCCAGGATGCCTCAGAGTGGCTGCAGAACGTTCTCACTGGGGGTTGCGGGGGGGAGGGGGGGGCAGTGGGGGGAAGCAGCCAGAAGTCATTGTGCACATTGGTACAAAGGACAGAATGACACAGGTAGAAATAGTGATGACATCCTGCAGAGTGATTGTGGAGAGCTTTGGAAAAGGATAAAAGACAGTGCTAATATCCAGTTTACTTCCAGTTTTCCGTGCTAGTGAGGGTAAGAATAGGATGATATGGCCGACGAAGGGGTGTCTAAAGAATTGGTGCAGGGGGCAGAGATTTTTGGATTACTGGGATCTTTTGTGAGGCAAGATGACGTGTTCAGGAACGACGGATTGTAACTGAGCTGGAAGGGGACCAATATCCTGGCAGGCAGGTTTGCAACTGCTGCAAGGGAGGGTTTCAACTAGGTTGGCTGGGGTTGGGGAGTGGTGGGATCCTCAACAGCAGGGAGACAAGTGCGAGGCTGGAAGGCTATACAGTAATCAGAAACAGTAAAATGAAGAGACAGGTCAGGCTAGACAATGACAGAGAGCAAGGAATGCTTGTTGGATTAAATTGCAACTGTTTCAATGCAAGATGGGTGACAGGTAAGGCCGATGAACTCAGGGCATGGATCGGTGCATGGGACTGGGATATTATAGCCATTACTGAAACATGGCTAAGAGAGGGACAACACTGGCAGCTTAATGTACCAGGGTACAGGTGCTTTATGCGGAACAGAGATGGTGGAAAGAGGAGACAGGGAGTTTCATTTTTGATTAAGGCGAGTATCACAGCAGTAATCAGAGATAAAATAATTGATGGATCATCCTGTGAGGATTTGTCTGGGAAGCTAATAAATAAGAAGGGAATGGTGATAGGATTTGGATTGTACAATAGGCCCCCAAATAATAAACGAGGAATTAGGGGAACAAAAGTATGTAGACAGACTGGGGAGACTTGCAGAGCCAATAGGATTGCATTAGTAGGATATTTTAATTTTCCTAACATAGACTGGGAATGACATAGAATTAAGGACTAGGACGGGGTGTATCTATTAAGTGTGTTCGGAATAGTTTCCTCAAGCAGGAAGTAGAGGGTGAAACTCGGGAAGGGACGAAGCCTGACCTACTCTAAGATCTAGGGCAGCACAGGTGACTGAGGTGACAGTGGGGGAGCCCTCTGGGACCCGCGAACATAGTTCTATTAATTTTTAAATAGTTATGGAGAAGGACAAAACTGGTCCACATGTTCAAGTTCAAAATTTGGGCAAGGCGAATTTTGATGGAATTAGACAGGAGCTTGAAGGGGTTGGTTAGAGGAGTTTGTTTGCAGGCGAAGGGACCTCCTGCAAGTGGGAGGCCTTTAAAAGTGAAATGTCTACAGTTCAAGGTCTATATGTTCCTGTGAGGGTAAAAGGCAAGGTTGGTAGGTAGAGGGAACCTTGGATGTCAGGAGATATTGAGGCTTTGACCAGCAAAAAAGAGGCGTGGCTCAGGTCCATGGAAGCTGGGATCGAGGGAATACCTGGAGGTATACAGGGGATACAGGAGTTTACTGAGGAAGGAAATCAGGAGGGTGAAAAGGGGGCACAAGATAGCCTTGGCTGAGAAGATTAGGGTGAATGCAAAGAGGTTCATTAAGTATATTAAAGTAAAAAGAATAACTAAATGAAAGTATGACCACTCAAGTTCCAAAATGGACATGCATGTCTAGAACCGTAGGAGATTTGCGAGATTCTCAATGAATATCTCTCCTCTGCTTTTAGCGTGGAGAAATACATGAAACTTGGGAGGTTAACAAAAGTCGTAGTGTTATCTTGGGGTGAGTCAATATCACAGGAGAAGGTGTGTTGGATGCATTAGAATGTATGAAGGTGGATAAATCTCCTGGTTGTAAACAGATGCATCCAAGAACACTGCAAGAGGTTAGAAAAGAAACTACGGGGACCCTGGTTGATATTTTTGCATCATCGTTAGCAACTGGTTAGGTTCCAGAATATTGGAGATTAGCAAATGTTGTGCCATTATTCAAGAAGGGAAGCAAAGAAAAATCTGGGATCGATAGACCAGGAAGTCTAACATCTGTGGTACGTAGGTTGCTTGAGGAGACTCTAAGGGATGAGATATGCATGCATTTGGAAAGATAAGGTTTGTTTAGAAATAGCTTTTTTGAAAGATTCCCGACAGTATGGAAACAGGCCGTCTGGCACAACAAGACCACACTGACCCTCCAAACAGTAACCCACCCAGTCCCATTCCCTTACCCTATATTTACCCCTGACGAATGCACATGTCACTATGGGTAACTTAGCATGGGCAATTCACCTGACCTTTGGATTGTGGAAGGAAAATGGAGCACCCAGAGGAAACACACACAAACACAGTGAGAATGTGCAAACTCCACAAAGAGAGTCACCCAAAGCTGGAACCAAACCCGGATCCATGGCACTATGAGGCAGCAGTACTAGCCACTGAACTACCATGTCACCCTTGCTTTTTCTCAAAACAGTTCAATGACACAGGTACAAAATCTATTCTACCCTTCACCCATGATGCACGTTCCAATTTCACATATCATGAATAATTTATTCTCCAATGAAAGTGTCATATTACTATTATTTATTAGTTTGACGTTATTAATTTTAATAATTATTATTAATAGTTTTTTTTAGACTGGAAAGATTGCATGGCTTTGTGAGTGGGAGATCATGCCTCTCAAATTTGTTTGAGTTCATTGATGAAGTGACCAGGAATGTTGATGAGGGTAGGGCGGTAGACTGTGTGGTTTTCAGTAAGGCCTTTGACAAGGTTGCCATTGATAGGCTGGTCTGGAAGGTTAGAATTGCATGGAATCCAGAGGGAGCTGGCAAATTGGACACACAATTTGCTTGATGGTACTAAGCAGAGGTTAATAGAGGATGGATGCTCTCGGACTGGAGGCCTGTGACACATGAAGTGCCTCAGGGGTCTCTGCTGGGCCCATTGCTGTTTGTTATCTGTATCAATGATATTCTTGCGAATGTACAAGGCATGGTTAGGAAATTTGCAGATGACATTAAAATAGGTTAAATATCGCACAACACCAGGTTATAGTCCAACAAGTTTAATTGGAAGCACACCAGCTTTCAGAGCGACGCTCCTTCATCAGGTGATTGACAAGAGTTTCATGTTGATTGGTAGGACCTTAAGGAGTGTAGTTGAGCAGAGGGACCATGGAGTTTAGGTCCACTGTTCTCTGAAAGTGGGGTCATAGTTAGACATGGTAGTGAAGTAGGCTTTTGCCACACTAGCAACCATCGGTCAGGACATGGAGGAGAGCAGTTGGGAAGTTATGTTGCAGTTATACAGGATGTTGGTGAGGCTGCCCTTGTAGTGCTGTGTTCAGTTTTAGTCACGTTGGAATCGGAAGGATGTTTTTAATTTGGAATGTGGGCAGACGGAATTTACAAAAATGTTGCCAGGACCCAACAGTATGAATTATAGGGAGAGGTTGGACAAGCGAGGACTTTTATCTTTAGACCACAGTAGAGGGGCCTTATAGAAGTTTACATGGATAGGGTAAATGGACCCAACCTTTTTTTCCTAGAGTTGGGGAATCAAGGAGGGGAGATAATCAGTTTAACGTGAGGGGGAAAGAATAAAAGGGAAACTGATGGAAACTGTTTTACACAGAGAGTGGCACACAAAGGGAATGAGCTGCCAACGGAAGGAGTTGAAGCATTTACATTAGCGATATTTAAATGGCATTTGGGCAAGTACATGGACAGGAAACGTCGAGAATGCTATGGGCCAAGTGCTGGAAAATGAGTTTAGTGTGGTTTGATATTTGGGTCAGCATGGACGAATGTGGGCCAAAGGGCCTCTCTGCCTCTCTCCATGCTGTAGGACTTGATGACTGTACAAATAGAACAGCATTTGGTCAAACTCTCATTTTTCCTAAGGTCATAAGTTCGAATCATATTTGGACAATGTTCTTTCAAGTTAACTTTGCAGAAACTTTGCTTTTCAGTTTGTTATCAACAATACGTATGTGTGTGCGCATGCGTGTGTCTGTCTGTCTGTCTGTGCATGTGTGTGTCTGTGTGACTGTCTGTCTGTGTGTGTGTGTGCTTCTCAGTATTTTTCAAAGGGAAATATCACTGTACATATTTGCAATATCCTCACTTCATTCCTCTTTCCATCATAGTTTGTTTTGGTCACAGAGATGTTGTTTTAGTAGATTAAAGAAATCTGCCTCACTTGTTCCTAACACTGACCCTGACACACTCTGAGAACTATATCATTGGCCATATCACTAACATAGTTAAAATTATTTTTTGTGGGCAGTGGAGGAGTGGGGCTAGAAAAGGGAGAAGTGAGCCAAAACAACACACGGAATTATCGACTCAATCAGCCAACGTCAGAGACGAGGAGTTCCTTGGAGGGGATTCTGATGGATAGAATTTGCAATTATTTAGAAAGACAAGGAATGATTAGGGATAGTCAATATGGATTTGTGTGATGGAAATCATGTCTAATTAATGTGATTGAGTATTATGAAGAGGTGACAAAGAAGATTGAAGAATACACCGTGGTGTACAATTGTTATACAGACTTCAGCGAGGCATTTAATAAGGTTCCCCACCATAGACAGATTACTAAAATTAGGTTATATGTAATCTAGGAAAAGTTAACCAATTGGATACAAAATTAGATTGAAGGTAATGGATTGTTTTCCAAACTGAAGACCTGTAGCCAGCGGTGTTGTGAAAGAATCAGTGCTGAGCTCACTGCTTTTTATCACGAACATAAACAACTTTGATGTGATTATCGGAGGCATGGTTAGTAAGTTTACAGATAACATCACCAACGCGGTGCAGTGGACAGTGAAGAAGATCATCTCAGAATATAACGGGATCCTTGACCATCAATGAGCCAAGGACTGGCAGGTGGAGTTTAGTGTAGATATTTGTGAGGTTTTATATTTTGGTAAGTTAAAGCGGGGTAGTGCCCTGGTGAATGTTGCTTAACAAAGAGAAGTATGGGTGAAGATTCATAGTTCCTTGTAAGTGGAGTTTACGTCGGTAGAGTAGTGAGGAACGTGTTTGACATGCTTGCCTTAATCGGTCAGAACATTGATAATAGGAGTTGGAGTAACGTGTTGCGCTTGTACAGGACGTAGGTGAGGCCACTTTAAGAAAACTGCGTACATATCAGTTGACTCTGTTAAAGGATGGATGTTGTTAAGCTTGAAAGGGTTCAGAAAAGATTTACAAGGATTTTCTGGAACTTGAGGGTTTGAGCTACAGGGAGATGATGAACAGGATGAGGCTTTTTTCCCTGGACTGGCAGAGGCTGAATGGTGACATGACAGAGGTTTTAAAAAGTCATGAGGGACATGGATAGT
This sequence comes from Chiloscyllium punctatum, assembly GCF_047496795.1. Lineage (NCBI taxonomy): Eukaryota > Metazoa > Chordata > Chondrichthyes > Orectolobiformes > Hemiscylliidae > Chiloscyllium > Chiloscyllium punctatum. The sequence goes on from NC_092759.1 coordinate 91,915,712, forward strand.
CTGAATGGGCAAGAGTTTTTTCCCAGTGTAGGGGCATCCAGACCGAGACGGCATAGGGTGGAGGTGACAGGGCAAGGCTTAGAAGGGACCTGAGGGGAAACCTTTTCATACAGAGGCTCTTGGGTGTACTGCCAGAGGAAGTGGTGAAAGCGGGTACCATTACACGTTTAAAATGTAACTGGATAGGTACATAAATAGGAATGGATCATGTGATGTGGGCCAAATGCTGGCAAATGGGACGAGATCTGATTACGATGCCTGATTGGCATCGACAAATTGTACAAAAGGATCTGTTTCCACGCTGTATGATTCTCTTATTCTCACAGCGGGATGAGGAAGAATTCCAAAAGGGCCATTCGAATGGGAATTCTCTTCCCCAGAAGTTTGTGGTTCTTCTCTGATTACAAGTATTCACAGGTGAGTTAGTTAAAGATTTGACAGAGAAGTGAGTCACGGATAATAGGACACAGACAGGAAGATGAGGCTGAGACCACAATCTGATCAGCCACAATCTTAATGTCTGGTGGAGAAGGCTCAAGTTCTCTAATGACCCGCTCCTGCTCCTCATTCCCATGTTTCTGTGTCCCATTCAACCCCTCTAAACGGCTCTACAGGAGCAGTTAGAGTCCACTTATTGTTATAGCATGGTGCACAGAAATTGAGGAAACAATTGAGGCGGCACGGTGGCACAGTGGTTAGCACTGCTGTCTCACAGCGCCTGAGACCCGGGTTCAATTCCCGCCTCAGGCGACCGACTGTGTGGAGTTTGCACGTTCTCCCCGTGTCTGCGTGGGTTTCCTCCGGGTGCTCCGGTTTCCTCCCACAGTCCAAAGATGTGCAGGTCAGGTGAATTGGCCATGCTAAATTGCCCGTAGTGTTAGGTAAGGGGTAGATGTAGATGTAGGGGTAGGGGTATGGGTGGGTTACGCTTCGGCGGGGCGGTGTGGACTTGTTGGGCCGAAGGGCCTGTTTCCACACTGTAAGTAATCTAATCTAATCTAATCTAATTCGGTCCCTCAAGACTGTCCCACTCGGTTTGGGATTTATGGAAAATGTAATTGGAAGACCCAGGCTGGATATGGAAGAGGTTGCTCATTTCTATTTACAGAGCTTCCCCTCTCTGTATCTTGTGCTTCATTTGTTTATCATGTTGTAGAGCCAGATTCACTGTGAATACTGCCCCCAAATCTCACCCGGTGATGGCTCACAAAATCCACGGGTCTCCCTGATTGCAACATTCCATACACAAAGCACTGTACAAACCAACCGAATTCAATACCCAGACCAAAAGAAACGAACAATTACAAGACGCTGCTTTTGAGCCCAACAATCTCCCTGTGCAAATTCTCGCCTTCCCTGCGTGGGTGTTCTCCAGGTGCTCCATTTTCCTGCCACAGCCCAAATATGTGTTGGTTCGGCGAAATGACCATGTTAAATTTCCCGTACTGTTCAGCGATGTGTAGGTCAGTTGTAAATATGTTGTAATAGGGGAGGGGAATGCATCTGGATAGTTTTCTCTTCCGACGGTTGGTGTGGACTTGTTGGGCCAAATGGCCTGCTTCCACTCTGTCGGGATTCTAATCCTGAACCCGATTTGGAATTATCGATTTCGAACCGGGCAAGTGTCCCGAGATTGCGACGGACCAGAGCAGAATGCCTGGTCGCCAACCATGTCTTCGGTTAGGTTCTTAACATTATGGAAAAAGGCCCGACGGCCCAAGAAGCCCACATCAAAGACCAAACCACCCAACCTCACTCCGCTAACACACATTTAACCCTGACTAATGCACCTAGCACTATAGGCAATTTAGCATGGCCAATTCACCTGACCTGCACATTCTTGGATTGTGGGAGGACACCAGAGCACCCAAAGGAAACCCATGCAGACACAGGGAGAATGTTTAAACTCCACACAGTCGTAAGCAGGAATTGATACTGGCTCCCTGGTTCTGTGAGTCAGTAGTGCTAACCATTGAGCCACCGTGCCGCCCCACTACTTTATAGTAAAGGCAGATGTGAAATGGGTGTTCCAGATGTGATGCGGTTGGTCAAACCACTCAACTTTAAGCAAAACACAATTTATTTCAACACTCTAATAAAATACGTAGAAGAGGAGTTTAGAATAACTTAACTACTTGAAACCTTAACAGATTAATAGATACAGTACAATCTACTAATGAATTGCTCCAATGTACTAACACCCCATAAACTCATCCCTTGGCAAAAAGACACATCCAAGGCTAATCAGTCTTGCACACAGTTCTCCAATCCAGGAGGAAACAGCATCAAGACAGATTTCAGAGAGAATTGCAGTGAGGGATCATTTACTGAAAGAATCCAACCTATCTCCGACTGCAAGCACCTGGTGACAGTTCTCGCTCAGAAAAACTGGAAAGCCAGTTCCGTGAGAGCTGGCCATTGTTATCAATATGCATTTTTTTAAAAAAACTGAAAATCCTTCTAAGTTATTTACTTCAGCCGTTTGCAGTACGCAGTTTAGCTTTTAAAATATCTGTTTAAAGAAAACGAGACAATCGCCTTTTTTTAAGTGCGAGCATTGTCAGAGATAATAGATACCTGGTCCTTTACAATAGTACTCTAGGGGCTTCCTCGTGTTACTGACCACACAATGAACTCAGAGGGACAAACACATGCGTCAGACGTTCAGTGGACAGGCACAGACCATCTTTCAAAGCTGCTGAATCCCCTAAGTAACATGGAGCAGAACATGGGGCACACCGGGAAATGAACATCTGCCCGATACACACCCCCCGACATGGAGCAACACATGGAATACAGTGGGAAGTGAACAACAGGAGAAAGTGAGGACTGCAGATGCTGGAGATCAGAGCTGAAAATGTGTTGCTGGAAAAACGCAACAGGTCAGGCAGCATCCAAGGAGCAGGACAATCGACGTTTTGTGCATGAGCCCCTCTTCAGGAAGAAGAAGGGCTCATGCCCGAAACGTCGATTCTCCTGCTTCTTGGATGCTGCCTGACCTGCTGCGCTTTTCCAGCAATACATTTTCAGAAGCGAACAACTGCCCAAGACACACCATTTCACTGTTTCTGAGGTTCACAATGCCAGCACTCGATACACTAGAGAGGCAAAAACCAAGGCCAGGGAAAATTACAGAGGGACAGAAAAGTTCACATTAAAGACAGAAACAGGCAGTTAATTATCTGAGAAGATTTTGTGGAAATAATGAGAAAAAGACTGGGTGTTGGGACTAAATGTAGGAGTCACTCATTGGAGATCAAAATTACAATAATGAGAACATTGAGTAAAGGTATTTTCCGAACAGTTGAAATGGTTTGTTTCATCAAATTCTAAATCTCCTTCACAGAACACTTCAAACTGGGAGAAGATGACAGACTAACACGGAGAGCTGTGCAGGCCATGGTCGTGTACTACTCAGTAAACTGGATTATCTGCCCAGCATGAGGAGTATTGGAAACTTTTACTATCATATAGGAACGATACACTCACCAAATACACACAGCAGGGGAATGCTGACAACAGGTCCATATGACCAGTACAAGGTGTGTTTGTGGGGGTGGGGGGTGGGGGGAGGGGGGGGGGAAGGGGTTGGGTGGTTGCATGTGGAAATCATTGCATGAGAGAAAATACACTTAAAGGAAACCAGGTTAACCATGACACACTGGCAGGGATTGGGATAATCGAAACAAAGAGTCCGAGGATAGTTTCATGGACATATGAGTTAAAGAGTTTGAGAATATTAAAGTAAATACATTGCCAGACACCATTGTAATATAGCTCAGCGTGCACAGGAATATCAGATGGATGAAAGTTTGGTGTGAGTTCGAATCAGTTTTGTTTCTGTAGGTTTCAACCCGACAGGATCAGCAGCAGATTATTGTCATCATTAAGTCTGTACTTCACAGCTCAAGCTTCAAACAGCAGATGGGTTAACCAGTGAAGTACAATCTGGAGCTTCGAATAGTTAAAGTTAATAATGATCAGGGCATGATGTCAGAAATGAGCTCATGGCCAAAGGGGTCACAAAACTTGAGATTCGTCTGTTTCAATGACACCTGCATGTTCCCCTCCAAGCCGCTCACTACCCTGGCTTGGAAATATACCGCTGTTCCTTCACAGTCGTTGGGTCAGAATTCTGGAATTCCCTCCCTAACGCTGCAAGTGGACTGCAGCGATTCAAGAGTCCAGCTCACCATCACCTTCTCATGGGCAAATAGGAATGGGTTATTAATGCTGGCCAGCCAGCAATGCCCAGTTCCCACAAATTAATGAAATATATATATATATATATATATATTCGCCACGAATGTGATGGAGTTCCTGGAAGGAAACAGAGTTTGTAAACATAAGAGGACAATGACCTCCACGCTCCCAATACTTAAATAACAAGGGCAGTGAGACAATGGTTCACATCTGAAAGTGAGTAGGTCAACATAGAGACCCATGATTAACAGTCTGAATCAAGAAGGGAGACAGTAATTGAACAAGTTCACTGGTGCCGTTACTCGTGATCTGCAGAGTGAATGTGTGGATTCAGTGTCTCAACATGAACAATAATAGTGGCAAGGAGTGAAGACTACATGAAATAACAGTAATGCAGTCATAACTAGTTTATAGAAAAATAGCTGGATGGTGAGACTTACCAGGGACACAAACGGTAGTCAGGAGAGGATAATAAAAATATTGAATAATGAGAAGAGCATAATAGGTCTGCAAAATAAATGACAACCAATCATAATATGCAGAAAGAAACCAGCGTAATTGGATAAATCCCTGTCCATTGTCGTAACATTCCAGTAAACGTTCTCAGATTTTGATCCATTGTTGGAACATTGCGGTCCTCACATTCTGATCCATTGTTGGAAGATTCCAGCTTAATATTCTCAGATTCTAATCCATTGTTGAAAGATTCCAAACTCCTGTTTTCAGATTCTGATCCATTGTTGGAACATTCCAGTTTAATGTTCTCAGATTCTTATCCATTGTTGTAACATTCAAGTCTAACGTTCTCAGATTATGATCTCTCCTCCCCTTCTCCATCTAGAGCTGCTGATCCCTGTTAGTGCTGACGGTGATTCTCCCACTCATACTATGGGATAACACATTGAACGAAGCCCATATACCATTAAGAGATGGGAGCTTTCCACTGGAATAATTAGAATATATGGCGGCTGACATTAATCCCAGTCACCAAACAAACAGGGAAAGTTAAACCCTTCCTTACATTACATTCCATATCATAATAAAAGGGATTATTTACTCTGTCTCGATGGAATGGATGAGGGTTACTGATGGCCAGACTATAAATCTTTCAATTTTTTCTTACTTTTTCCTTGAATGTGGGAGTTTTCACAGAGCACTGCAGGGCTGTATATGTCCTACTCTGTTTATAAAGCTACAGGGCTAAAATAACAGACCTGCTGCAAGAAATGTCAGTTCAGGAAATTTCTGAATACATGAACTCAAGAGAGAAAGTGAGGATTGCAGACGCTGGAGATCAGAGTAGAGAAGGTGGTGCTGAAAAAGCACAGCAGGTCAGTCAGCATCAGAGGAGCATTGACGTTTCTTGTGTAAGCCCTTCATCGGAATGAGGCTTGTGGCCCAAGGGTGCTGAGAGATAAATTGAAAATAGGTAGGGTTGGGGGAAGATAGCTGAGAATGTGAAAAGTTTATGATGTTGGGGTTGCATGTGATATGTGAGAGAGAAGGGTGGAGCGGATAGATAGAAAGGAAGATGGACAGGTAGGGCAGGTCATCTGGCGGTACTGAGTTGGAAGGTTGGAACTGGGATAAGTTGGAGGTAAGGTAAATGACAAAACTGGTGAAATCCACATTGATCCCATGTGGTTCCAAGGTCCAAAGGCAGCAGACGAGTCTTTCTTCCTCCAAGAGTCGGATGGTTAAGGTTTGGCGGTGAAAGAGGCCGAGGACCTGCATGTCCATGGTGGAGTGGAAGCGGGAGTCAAAGTTTTCAGCCACGGGGTAGTGCGGTTGTTTGGTGCGGGTGTCCCAGAGATGTTCTCTGAAGTGTTCCACACGCTGGCGTCCTGTCTCCCTAATGTAGAGGAGACATCAGGAGCAACGGATACTGTAGGTGACGTGTGTGGAAATGCAGGTAAAACTCAGAAGAATGTGGAAGGATCCTTTGTAGTCTCGGATGGAGGTGAGGGGGAGGTGAGGGTACCCGTTTTCCAAATCTTGTGGTTGCATGCGAAGGTGCCAGGAGTGGAGAGTGGGTTGTTGGTTGGCGTGAACCTGACAAGTGATTCGCGCCAGGAATGTTCTTTATGGAACCCAGATCAGGGTGGGGAGGGAAATATATTCCTGATGGTGGGGTCTGTTTGTAGGGAGGATAATGCATTGTATCTGGAGGTTTGGTGGGATGGAAGGTGAGAACAGAGTGTTCTTTCCCTATTGAGTTTGGATTGCTAACATTTGAAGGCAGAGGTATGGGAAGTGGATGAGGTGCTCTGGATAGCATCGTCGACCACGTGGGAGTGGAAATTGTTGTCTTTGAAACAGGAGGCATTTGGGATATACACTGGGTTCAGAGAGTGGTGCTCGAAAAGCACAGCGGTTCAGGCAGCATCCGAGGAGCAGGAAATTTCGATCTTTTGGGCAAATGTTCTTAATCAGGAATCGGGTTTTTGCCCGAAACATCGGTTTTCCTGCTCCTCGGATGCTGCCTGACCTGCTGTGCTTTTCCAGCACCACACTCCGGACTCTTATCTCCCGCATCTGCAATACTAACTTTCGACTATACACTAAGTTCCGCCACTTCTGTAATACTGTTTTTTAATTCTGTTTCACTGCTGTAGGCAAGAAGTTGTTAAACTTGAAAGCGTGCAGAAAAGATTTCCAATTATATTGACAGTGTTGGGTAGGGTGGTGGTGGCGAGTGATGTTGAGCTACACGGAGAGTATAATTAGTCAGGGGCTATATTCCCTGGAGCGTTGTTTCTGAGGAGTGACCTTACTGAGGTTTATCGTCGTGAATCCCGATGCTCCAGAGTGAGCAAGGCCAAAGGCCAGAGAAATAGACAGAACATTTATTCACATTAAAACTGGACAATTACTCATCGACAACATGTTGGCGAACGATGGAGGTAGACTGAAGAATGGGACCGGCCGGAGGAGTCAGAATTGGAGGGTCCAATCACATGATTGTGAACAAAAATAAAGGTGCATTCTCAATCCACCTCACTGAACCAGACCAGACACCATACACCCAGAGGAGATATTTGTTTGGCATGCAGCACTGCGCAGACCAGGCTAGTGTACTGCTGAACAGCACCCTGCAATTAGTCCAGAATGAAACACTGTGCACACTATAGCAGTGCATTGATCTATAAACCCAGATGTTTTAAACAGGGAACACTGTGCAAACCGGACTGGTATACTGTGCAATACAACGACAATCTACCCAGACTGTAAAGATACGAAGACCACAGCAGTGCATTGATCCATGAACCCAGATTAAATATGCTACCAGGGTGTGGGACTGTGTCCATCATCCCAGCGCATTGTTCAGTAACATTGTGTTAGATCACTGCCCAGCATAGGGAAACTTGCAGCCGATGCTGGAAGTGACAGGATGTGAAGCTCCCATCCCTTTACAGCTCCATATGCCCATTGTGCTATGACACAGGGGTTCTGTCGGTGTGAAAATCACTGCCAGGGAGAGAAGGCGGAGGAAGGCACGGTGGCACAGTGGTTAGCACTGCTGCCTCACAGCGCCTGAGACCCGGGTTCAATTCCCGCCTCAGGCGACTGACTGTGTGGAGTTTGCACGTTCTCCCCGTGTCTGCGTTGGTTTCCTCCGGGTGCTCCGGTTTCCTCCCACAGTCCAAAGATGTGCAGGTCAGGTGAATTGGCCATGCTAAATTGCCCATAGTGTTAGGTAAGGGGTAGATGTAGGGGTATGGGTGGGTTACGCTTCGGCGGGGCGGTGTGAACTTGTTGGGCCGAAGGGCCTGTTTCCACACTGTAAGTAATCTAATCTAAAAAAAATGGGAGGGCTTTGGGAAATAGACGGAGAGAACGAGATTGAGAGAAAATGTCATGGAATGATGTGTTCACAGAATCCAGACTGCTGAAATGAAGACATTTCAATAGTATGCTGCAACATGAGCCAGTGTTTCCAGGAATGATGGGAGAACGGGATATTGGTGGGAGTTCAGATGATGGACAGTATTGGATGACCATTTGTTCTGCAGCTTTGTAACAGTGAGTAGGCTGAGCAGAGACTTCGACACATTTAGCTGAACCTAACAATAGGAGGAGAAAGTGAGGACTGCAGATGCTGGAGATCAGAGCTGAAAATGTGTTGCTGGAAAGCGCAGCAGGTCAGGCAGCATTTCAGGAGCAGGAGAATCGACGTTTCGGGCATAAGCCCTTCTTCAGGAATGAGGAAAGTGTGTCCAGCGAGCTAAGGTAAAAGGTAGAGAGGAGGAACTTGGGGGAGGGGCGTTGGAAATGGGATGGGTGGAAGGAAGTCAACGTGAGGGTGATAGGCCGGGGTGGGGTGGGGGCGGAGAGGTCAGGAAGAAGATTGCTGGTTAGGAAGGTGGTGTTGAGTTCGAGGGATTTGACTGAGACAAAGTGAGGGGAGGGGAAATGAGGAAACTGGAGAAATCTGAGTTCATCCCTTGTGGTTGGAGGGTTCCTACGCGGAAGATGAGGCTCTCTTCCTCCAACCGTCGTGTTGCTATGGTCTGGCGATGGAGGAGTCCAAGGACCTGCATGTACTTGGTGGAGTGGGAGGGGGAGTTGAAGTGTGGAGCCACGGGGTGGTTGGCTTGGTTGGTCCGGGTGTCCCAGAGGTGTTCTCTGAAACGTTCCACAAGTTGACGGACTGTCTCCCCAATATAGAGGAGGCCACATCGGGTGCAGTGGATGCAAGTAATGATGTGTAGTACAGGTGAATTTGTGGCGGATATGGAAGTATCCCTTGGGGCCATGAAGGAAAGTAAGGGGGGAAGTATGGGCGCAAGTTTTGCATTTCTTGCGGTTGCAGGGGAAGGTGCCAAGAGTGGAGGTTGGGTTGGTGGGGGGTGTGGACCTGACGAGGGAGTCACGGTGGGACTGGTCTTTTCGGAACGCTGACAGGGGAGGGGGGGAAATATATCCCTGGTGGTGGGGTCCGTTTGGAGGTGGCAGAAATGCTGGAGGATGATACGCTGTATCTGGAGGGTGGTGGGGTGGTAGGTGAGGACCAGTGGGGTTCTGTCCTGGTGGTGGTTGGAGGGGCGGGGCTCAAGGGCGGAGGAGCGGGAAGTGGAGGAGATGCGGTGGAGGGCATCGTCGAACACATCTGCGAAGAAATTGCGGTCTTTGAAGAAGGAGGCCATCTGGGTTGTACGGTATTGGAGCTGGTCCTCCTTGGAGCAGATGCGGCGGAGATTAAGGAATTGGGAATATGGGATGGCGTTTTTACAGGGGGCATAGTGGGAGGATGTGTAGTCTAAGTAGCTGTGGCAGTCGGTCGGATTATAGTAGATGTCCGTGTTGATTCGGTCGCCCGAGATAGAAATGGAAAGGTCTAGGAAGGGGAGGGAGGAGTCTGAGACGGTCCTGGTGAATTTGAGATCGGGGTGGAAGGTATTGGTAAAGTGGATGAACTGTTCAACCTCCTCGTGGGAGCACGAGGCAGCGCCGATTCAGTCATCGATGTAGCGGAGGAAAAAGTGGCGAGTGGTGCCAGTATAGCTGCGGAAGATGGACTTTTCTACATATCCTACGAAGAGGCAGGCATAACTGGTGCCCATGCGGGTGCCAATGGCTACTCCTTTGGTTTGGAGGAAGTGGCAGGATTGGAAAGAGAAGTTGTTCAGGGTGAGGACCAGTTCAGTCAGTCGAAGGAGGGTGTCAGTGAAGGGTACTGGTTGGGTCAGCGGGAAAGGAAGAAGCGGAGGGCTTTGAGTCCTTCATGATGGGGGATGGAGTTGTATATGGATGTTCATGGTGAAGATAAGGCGTTGGGGACCGGGGAAGCGAAAATCATGGAGAAGGTGGAGGGCGTGGGTGGTGTTTCGAACGTAGGTGGGGAGTTCTTGGACTCAGGGGGACAGGACCGTGTTGACGTATTCAGAGATGAGTTCGGTGAGCAGGCTGAGACAATGGGTTTGTGGATTTTAGGCAGGAGGTAGAAACTGGCGGTTAGGGGTTGTGGGACAATGAAGTTGGAGGTGGTGGATGGGAGATCCGCTGAGGTGATGAGGTCATGGATGGTCTGGGAGATGATGGGAGGTGGGGTCATGGTCATGGGGGCAGTAGGAGGAGGTGTCCGCGAGCTGGCGTTTAGCCTCAGCGGTGTAAAGGTCGGTGAGCCAAAGTACTACCACGCCTCCGACGTGGGCCCCAGCTATGCCTGCCTCTTCGTAGGATATGTGGAACAGTCCATCTTCCGCAACTACACTGGCACCACACCCCACCTTTTCATCCGCTACATCGATGACTGTATCGGCGCTGCCTCGTGCTCCCTCGAGGAGTTTGAACAGTTCATCCACTTTACAAACACCTTCCACCCCGATCTCAAATTCACCTGGACTGTCTCAGACTCCTCCCACCCCTTCCTCGACCTTTCCATTTCTATCTCGGGCGACCGAATCAACACGGACATCTACTCTAAACCGACTGACTCCCACAGCTATTAGACTACACCTCCTCCCACCCTGCCCCCTGTGAAAACGCCATCCCATATTCCCAATTCTTTCGTCTCGGCCGCATCTGCTCCCAGGAGGAACAGTTCCAATACTGTACAACCAAGATGGCCTCTTTCTTCAAAGACCGCAATTTCCCCCCAGACGTGGTAGACGATGCCCTCCACCGCATCTCCTCCACTTCCCGCTCCTCTGCCCTTGAGCCCTGCCCCTCCAATCGCCACCAGGCAGAACCCCACTGGTCCTCACCTTCCACCCCACCAACCTCCATATACAGCGTATCATCCTCCATCATTTCTGCCACCTCCAAACGGACCCCACCACCAGGGATATATTTCCCTCCCCTCCCCGATCAGCGTTCCGAAACGACCACTCCCTCCGTGACTCCCTCGTCAGGTCCACACCCCCCACCAACACAACCTCCACTCTTGTCACCTTCCCCTGCAACCGCAAGAAATGCAAAACTTGCGCCCATTCCTCCCCCCTTACTTTCCTCCATGGCCCCAAGGGATACTTCCATATCCGTCACAAATTTACCTGCACTACACATCATTTATTGCATCCACTGCACCCGATATGGCCTCCTCTATACTGGGGAGACAGGACGCCTACTTGCAGAACGTTTCTGCAAACAACTCTGGACACCCGGACCAACCAAGCCAACCACCCCGTGGCTCCACACTTCAACTCCCCCTCCCACTCCACCAAGTACATGCAGGTCCTTGGACTCCTCCATCGCAAGACCATAGCGACACGACGGTTGGAGGAAGAGCGCCTCATCTTCTGCCTAGGAACCCTCCAACCACGAGGGATGAACTCAGATTTCTCCAGTTTCCTCATTTCCCCTCCCACATCTTGTCTCAGTCAAATCCCTCGAACTCAGCACCGCCTTCCTAACAAGCAATCTTCTTCCCGACCTCTCCGCCCCCACCCCACTCTGGCCTATCACCCTCACCTTGACCTCTTTCCATCTATCGCATTTCCAACGCCCCTCCCTCAAATCCATCCTCCCTACCTTTTATCTCAGCCTGCTGGACACACTTTCCTCATTCCTGAAGAAGGGCTTATGCCCGAAACGTCGATTCACCTGCTTCTGGGATGCTGCCTGACCTGCTAGGCTTTCCAGCAACACATTTTCAGTTCTGAACCTAACTATAATTTGTCTCAGTGTCATTTTCACTGAGTGTGACAGGAGGATTGTCTGTATGAGACTGAGTTAGTTTCCTGGTGATATCCCATCTAACTGAGCTCATTTACAACCTACCCCACCACATGGCGTCCCTTGCATTCAATGTCAGCTCAATTTCCTTCATAGTTGGAGGTACTTACCAACGCCTGCATGACCCTAAATATTCCATGATCCCTGGCACTGCTGCCATCTTCAAAAGGCCAATGGGCACACGGTTGAGCTTTCTCCGTTTGGAGCTGCCCTGCACAGTTTACCCCGATCATGGCAGATAACGGGCAAATACACTACGGTTTGTCAACAGAGACACGGAGGTCCAGGTCAATGGGCTAGTGCAGAGGAGGATCATTCCCTTCCCAGTGTGAGCCAAACCACCAGACTCACCAAGTATGGTCTGAGCTCAACAACCCTGCTCAGTGCAGTATCTGTGGTCCGAAGAAATGTCCAGCAATACAGGACAAGCATTAATAACCTTCCCCGTTCTGTCTGGATAAGGGTCACTGTATTCTCTGTCCTCCCTCATACTCACTGTATATCTGTTGTAACACATACCTCCGAACATGCTCCACCACTCTCACTACTGCATGAAGTCTCTCTTTCTCTCTCTCTCTCTCTCTCCTCTCTCTCTCCCTCCACTTTACCCGCCACACCAATAACACGGCATAGATGCAACATGGTGCACTGACTCCCTCCGGTACCTCACCATGTTCCCCACCTACACCAGCAATAACAAAGGGGCCACCACAGCCACCCTCCCTCCCTCCCTTTCTCCCATTCCAGGAGATTCAGCCTGGAAAGGACAGAAAGTGCCAAGTCGGGTGGTGGAGTGCCTGATATCCTTTCCTTCAACCGAATACCACATGTGGGGAGGACTCTGGTAGAGAGCCGGAGAGAACCAGAATGCCTCGTGTGGAGATTCTGGAATATCCACGTCCCACCAACCGAGTAAGGAGCAATGCTCAGTGAAGGACTATTCTCACCTTAATCCCACTGTCACCTCAGTATCCCCCTGGCACAACTTAGAATCCGTGGATCTGCTGCCTTCTCCCTTTTGTGTCGAGCTGGTACAAATGAAATTCCCACGGTCTACATGGTCAGGAGAGGGGCTCACAACACATCGTTTCCACCACCACCCAGTGCGCTCTGCTCCTACACCCGCTTTATAATGGTACAGAATATTTTATAGTGACTTTCAGAGTTATTCCTACTAAGGTGCATCACCGCACACTGCTCTGTATTGATCCTGATCTGCCATAAACCTGAAAACTACACCAATGTGTCGCTGTCCTGCTGGATTTCCACACTGTCCTCCACATACTTTATAATTCGCCCATGTTTGGTATCTGCAAACATTGAAATTGTCCTACAGTCACACTCCACACAGAAATACTGAGTCACTCACTATTGTGAGCAAGTGCATCACTAACACACTCGCTGAGGACAGACCTAAATACAGACGCACACCAGACAGAGTAAGTGAAATATTGACAAGGTCACTGTGGAGCAAGAGAAATACTGATAGACAATCCATGTCTATACTTGTTTCTGTGTATTTGTGAGTGTCTCTATGTCTCTGTACTAGTGTGTGTATGTGTGTATCAGTGTAAGGCGAGCCTGCAGTCTCTATGGTGCTGAAAGTGATGTAATATCCTTCTGACAGGAGATCTGAGTAAGGGTCTTTTCATTTCTGTCCACAGATGCTGCCAGATCTGCTGGGTTTTCTGCTGCTGTCAGTCTCTGCTGGCATCCCCACACCTCTGTACAGGTGGGAGTGGAGGGCAGAAATCATCAGGGATTCTGTTTGGGAGTGACAGAGGGACGGCAGCAGCTCACAGTACCATCCAAACACAGATAAACAGAGACATACACACACATACACACACACACAGACAAACATACACATACATAGACACAGTCACACAGACACACACTGACATACACACGCACTTACAGAAATAGGCGCAAACACAGACGCAAACACACAGACCCACATGGATTCAGACACATACACAGACAAACAGACACACTCACAGGAACAGACACACACAGATGCAGACACACACACAAACAGTCAAACACAGATACATACACAGATGCATACATACTCACAGAAACAGACACCCACGCAGACACTCACATGGCTGAACACAGACATGCGCACATACTCACAGAAACCCGCCACACACGCAGACACAACCACACAAACACACACACACAGACACCAGATGCAGAGTGACACACAGACACACAAACAAATACACAGAAACTTGCGAATGCTCGTGTCCCCCAGCCCTATGTTCTGATGTTCCATTCAACCCTAAGGACCTGCTACACAGGGGCAGATCAAAGGCCACTCCGATGGTTGGATGTAGTTTCGGAAATGTACTTGGAAAGTCCAGGCAAGGTCAGAAAGTGACCCCAACCCCAACCCCAATCCCTCTTTCATTGTTTCCCCTCTCTGTAACATCTGCTTCACATATGTGTCATGTTACAGACCCAGATTCGCTGAGAATTCAGCACCCATACCACACCCAGGGTTAACTCAAATAAATCCTCTGCTCTTCTTGAATGCAACATTGTACAACACGGCTTCCAAAAGCATAACATGAGAACATATGAAATGGGCACAGGAGTAGGCCATTAGGCCCCTCAAGCCTGCACTGTCATTCAATAAGAGCATGGCTGATCTACTTCAGGGCTCAACTCAACTTTCCTGCTAACCCCTTGCATCAATCAACTCGCTGATATGTCAAAAGCCGCTCCACCCCGACTGTAAATACATTCAGTGTCCCTTGGATGCTGCCTGAACGGTTGGTCTTTTTCAGCACTACACTCTTTCAACACAGACACGCGTACACACACACACACTTACTCACAGCCATCCCACACACACACAGACCTGGAAGACACACACAGACACACAGAGACATACGCACATCAACCGACACATACACACTCACACATATGCGCGCGCGCACACACACACACACACGCACACACATACACAATCACACACACACACACACACACACACAAAAGCACACACAGCCACAGATTTAAACAGTTTCAACATTTCCCCTCCCCCCACCTGATTCCAGATCCAACCCTTCAACTCGGCACCTCCATCTTAAACTGCACAAGCTGTTTATCTTCCTTCCCACCTATCCACTCCACCTTCCACTCTAACCTATCATCTTCATCCCACCTTCATTTAACAATCGCCTTCCCAGCTACCTTCTCCCCCAGCACCACCCTCTCCCATTTATCCCTCAGCCCCCTTGGCCCAAAAGCCTTACTCCTAATGAAGGTATTAGGCTCGATATTTTGACTCTACTGCTCCTTGCATGCTGATTGAACAGTCGTGCTTTTTTTCAGCACCACATCTTTCAACACAGCACATGCATGCACACGGACAGAGAAACACACACACACAGACACAGACGGACGCACACACATACCAACACACACGCAGGAACACACAGACAGCCACACTTACCACGCAGGAAGTCATCTACATTCCCCCTCCACACACACAGACACCAAAATGCCCCCCGACACACGCACACATAGTTTCACACACAGGCACACACACATACACAAACAGACATATGCAAACAGTCACATACACACCCACACTCACCACTCATGCACACATACGCTAACACAGACACACACAAACAGATATATACACTCAAACAGACACACACTAACACAGATGCAGATATGTGCAAAAAAACATACATAAACACAGACACAGACACACATACACACACACACACACACACACACACACACACAGATGTACACTCAGGCACACAAAAAGATTCGCACACGCATTGACATACACTACACAGAAACACACCCATACAAACAATCACACAGGCACACATACAAACAGACTCTCGCACACACAAACAGACAGCTACCCACAACTACTGATACACAGACACCTACATTTGACACACACATGTACATGCATGCACACACTCAGATGTAGACAAACACACAGGCACGCAGGCAAACAGAACAAGGACGCACACTAACGCACACAGACACACACAGACACTCAGAGACACACAAAGACATGCACGCACACATTGACGCACACACACGCATGCACACATCCTGTAAAATGCAATATTTAGTGACATATCCTTACAAATAATCTTACATATAAGAAAACATTGAAGTCCTAAAATGCACCAGTAGACCATGGCAGTGTATCACTTTCAGCAAAAGGGGGAGATACAAAGGTGGAGGGGGAAGGACGAAGGGAGGCTTTGAACCCCATTCAATGACCCACCCCAAAACAAAACATTTCCGATTGCACACAGCTGCAGAGATAGAAATGCAAACGTACATACACACACTAATGCAGAACACACAGAGAGATAGATACACATAGATACGCATGTAGACACACACAAATCGACAAGCGCGGACAGAAATATGCTGATACATGTTTGGACATGCAAGCATATAGAGTTTATACGAGGGTTTTAAAACAGACATATTGGCCCTTTCAGTCAATTCTAACGATGATCTCAAACTGAACTAGTCCCACGTTCCTGTGCTTGTACCACATTTTTCCAAACCTTCTCTTATTCTTGTACTTAATAAAACGTATTTTAAACATTGTAACTTTACTCACATCTATCACTTCCAAGGACGTTCATGCCACACACGAACCAAATGATGTATCATCACAATACACTTCATAGATCCTGATCAGGTCCACACAAGAACGCTGTGAGAATCTCGAGAAGTGATTGCTGAAATCTTGATAAAGTGTTCTTATCATCAATAGCCACGGGTGAGGTGCTGGAATACATGAGGCTGACTAACGTGGTGCAATTATTAAACAAACTGGCAAGGAAAAGCCAGGGAACAAAAGACCAGTGAGCCTGACATCGGTGGTGGGCAAGTTGCTGGAGAGAATCCTAACGACAGGATTTACATGTATTTGGAAAGACAAGGACCGATAAGGGAAAGTCAACATGGCTTTGTGCATGGGAGATCATACCTCACGAACTGGATTACGTTTTCTTGAAGAAATAACAAGTATTGAAGAGGGCACAGCAACAGACGTGAGCTATGCTGACTTCAGTAAGGCATTCGAGGAGAAAGTGAGAAATACAGATGCTGGAGATCAGAGCTAAAAATGTGTTGCTGGAAAAGTGCAGCAGGTCAGGCAGCATCCAAGGAGCAGGAGAATCGACGTTTCGGGCATGACCCCGAAGAAGGGCTGATGCCTGAAACGTCGATTGTCCTGCTCATTGGATGCTGCCTGACATGCTGTGCATTTCCAGCAACACATTTTCAGCTCAGTAAGGTATTCAACAAGGTTACCCATGAAAGATTGGTTAACATGGCGAGATCTCATGGAATACAACGAGGACTAACCATTTTGATGCAGAACTGGTTCAATGGTAGAGGACAGAGGGTCGTGGTGGAGGGTTTTTTCAGACTGGAGGCCCGTGACCAGTGGTGTGCCAAAAAGATTGGTGCTGGTTCCACTGCTGTTGATCATTTACATACATGATTTGGATGTGAGCACAGGAGGTATGGTTAGCAAGTTCATATTTGACACCGAAATTGAAGATGCAGTGGACAGAAAAAATGATTACCTCAGAGTAAAACGGAATCTTGATCAGATGGACCAATGGGCCGAGGAGTTGCAGATGAAGTTTAATTTAGATAAATGTGAAGTGCTGCATTTTGGAAAGGAAAATTAAATCTTGGCTTATACATTAAATGTTAAGTCCCTGGGGAGTTTTGCTAAACAAAGAGATCTTGGAGTGCAGGTTCATAGTACTTTGAAAGTCGAGTCGCAGGTATATAGGAGAGTGAAGATGGTGTTTGATATGCTTCTCGTTGTTGAACAGTGCATTGCATGTCGATGTTGGAATGTTATACTGCGGCTGTGCAGGACTTTGGATAGGCCATTATTGAATACTTCGTGCAATCACGGTCTCACTTTTTGAGGAACGATTTGTGAAATCTGAAAGGATTCGAAAAAGATTTGCATAGACATTGCCAGGTTTGGATGTTTTGAGATTGATGGAGAGGCTGAATATGCTAGGGCTATTTTCCCTGGAGCATGAGCGGTTGAGAGTTAATCATGAAGGCTTATATACTCACAAGTGAAATGTATAGTGTCAATATGCATGGTCGTTTCCCCAGGGTAGCACTTTCCAAAGGTAGTGGACATAGTTTGAATGTCAGAGGGGAAAGTCTTAAAAGGGATCTAAGGGGCAACGTTTTCAAAGACAGGATGCTTTATAAGTTACGACATGCCCGAGGAAGTTGTGGAGGCTGGGACAATTACAACATTCAAAAGGCATCTGGATGGACACGTGAATAAGAAGTGTTTAGAGGGATGTGGGTCAAATGCTGGCAAATGGATCTACATTAATATAGGACGTCTATCTGGCAGGGTCGAGTTGAATAGAAGTGTCTGTTTCCATGCTGGACAGGTCTATGAAACTTCATCTTCTGTAAAACTTCCACCTGTCATCTTAAAATTACCCCCTTATCTTTAAATCCACCACCCTAAGGAAATGTCACGTGTCATGCAACATTATCTATATCCCTCATTGTTTTATAAACCTCTATAAGTTTGATAAAGTCTCACACTTCTACGCTGCAGTGGAACAGGTCCCAGTCCATCGAGCCAGTCCTTATAACTTAAACGTTCCATTCCCAGCAACAGCCTGGTAAATCTATTCTGAACCTTCTCCTGTTTAATAATATTCTCAATGTAACTAGGTGACCAGAACTACACAGTACTCCAGGACAGACCTCACGAATGTCCAGCATAGCCTGAAGAGAATGTTTCAGCTCCTGTACTCAAAGGCCAGCAAGCCAAACGCCTGCATAACCACCCTGCCTACACATGATGCAAACTTCAAAGAAATATACCAGAAACCCTAGATCTCTCTGTTCTACAACGCTACCAATGGTTCGAAGTTTAATTGTGTATGTCCTCTCCTTGTTTGTTTCACCAAATTGTGATACATTGTATTTATTGAAATTAAACTCCATCTGCCACTCCTCAGCCCAGTGAGTGATAGTACTGGGGAAGAAAGGCACGACAGTAATCATCTGCCTTGGATTCCTTCGTGGTTTTAAAAAGAGGACAGTCACACGTTAGAGGCGGGAAAGTGTGATTGGTGTTTTTAATCCAGGTAGTATGTTCTTCCTTCGTCTCCTGTGTTCAGTAATAACTCTCTATTCCAGGTACTTTCTCGTGCAGAGTGTGTCTGCAGGATGTCTTTTCCTCATATTGTAGATGTCAGAAAATAGCCACTTAAGGTGGAAATCAGAGCCAAACGATTAAAGCTCTTCATAGTTTTTCTAGAAGGCAAATCACATAAATTGAACATCCTATAGTTGAGTTGAGTACCTTTCATCTTTTTAACAACGTGATTCTTTCAACTGAGTAATTCAGTAAAGTGAACCAAATTTTAATGAATCCCCACACAGAGATGAAAGCTGACATTTAAAATGTGATCCAAATTCTGAGCATGGTTTAAGTCTTGTTAGTGGCAACGCCCATGCCGCTGAGCCATAGCTCTGGGTTAGATTCCAATACCTAAACTTGCGTGGTAGTGTCTGTCACTCCGGACCAGAATGTCTGTCTGTCTGTCACAGAGGTATGTCACAGAATTCCAAAACAGACTGATGAACAAACGCATAGGAAAATAATGTTGCAACTTTTGGGATTATTGCCAAGTGGTGATAGTATCTCAGCACAAAAGTCCAGATAAAACTCCCACGGAGTGTTTCATAATTTGGCTGAACAAGTTGTTAAAATGATTTTAGAATTGTGACTTGATGGAGAAGGAAGAGGAGTCAGTATTAAATTTCAAAATTTAGGCCCAGGTTTACTGAAAACCCAGCCATTCGTGTTGATTGGAGTCACATTTGCATGTTCTAGAGGTTAATAAAATGATGAAGACCATGGATAGGGTGATTAGTCCCAGGGTAGGGAAGCCCAAAACTAGTGGACATAGAATTAAGGTGAGATGGACAATATATAAAGAGGACTGAAGGAGACCATTTTCACACAGAGGTGGTATGTGTATGCAATGAGCTGCCAGACGAAGTGGTGAAGATGGTACAAATTACAACATTTAAAAAGCATTTGGGTGGGGACATGAATTGGAATGGTTTATAGGGATATGGTACAAATGCTGGAAAATGAAACTAACTTAATTTATGACATCTAGTTGGCAAAAATGAGTTTGACTAAAGTGTCTGTTTCTGTGCTGTGCATTTCTATGATTCATTGATCCAATTAAAATGATTTCGTTGTAATCTTATGTAACATTCTTTACCTTCCACTATATAACTAAACTTGGTGTCATCTGTAAACTTGCTCACCATACATTGCATAATTCTCATCTAAGTCACTGATATAAATAACAACCAAAAGTGGATCCAGCACCAATCCCTGTGGAACGCTACTGGTAAAAGGTCTCCAGTCCAAAAGACAAACCTCCTCCACCACCCTCTGCCTCCTGCCAATAAACTGAAACGCACTTACGTGTACAGACAGAGAGACACAGACACAATCTGTCTTTAAGACATCGATAGATACATTTTGATTCATAAGGGGATTAAGGTTGCAGTGAGAAGGCAGGAGAATTTTGTTGAGAAAAATGTCAGCCATGATGAAACAACAGATCAGATTTGATGGACCAAACAGTCTAGTTCTGCACCAATTTCATGCGCTCTGTGGTTACGCTGTCTGAAATGTCTAACCAAGACAACAGTGGAGGCTGAATTTGATAAATACTTTACTGAAGAGTGTCAATGGAAATGTGTGATAGGTTTGAGGGGCTGATTGGTCTTTCCTATTGGTTGTGCCCTCATTTTTGAAATGGGAAGCGGACTTGCTGTGAGGTTCATTCACTTTTAAATTTAGAGGTTTCCCCATTTATGATTGAGATACCGATGTTCCTATCTTCTTAGGGTTGTGCTGTCTGTCGATTTCTCATCCCCAGGGAACAGTGAAGATTGGGCCACACAGTCAGCACGAAAACAGATCTTTTGGTACAACTCACCCATGCTGACCGCATATCTCAACCCAATCTAGTCCTAACTGCCACATCCCTCCAAAACCTCTCCTATTCATATACCCATGCAGATGCCTTTTAAATGTTGCAATTGTACCAGCCTCCACCACTTCCTCTGGCAGCTCATTCCATACACATACCACTCTCTGCATGAAAAAGTTGCCTATAGGTCACTTTTATATCTTTCTACACTCACCCTAAACTTATGCCCTCTAGTTCTGGACTCCCTTACCCTAAGGAAAATATCTTGCCTATTTACCCTATCCACGCCCCTCATGATTTTATAAACCACAATAAGGTCATCTCTCAAAGACAATCGCTTATTTTAATGTGTAGTGACTGCAGCAATTTTTCAACACAACAGCCAAAGATGAAATTAACGATGAAGATTATTGGTTGTGTTGTTAAAGGGTCGCATGTTCATCACTCTAATAGGAACTCTCCCCCCTCCTCAGGGTCTGAACGTCAACATTGAGCAAATGACTGACACTGCAGATGGTTCTATCATTGCAATAGAAACACAGCATTTTTGATCGTGTAGCGATCACCCCAAATGTTAGTCTATATTCTGTGCTCATCTTTTAAACTCTCAGGGATCAGGATCATTGACAGTACGAACTCCACGTGATCATCTGACAACAAATGGCCCGAATGGAGGATTGCTGAAATCAGAAACAAATCGATTATCAGCTACACAGGAGGTCATGCAACCTTTCTAGGCTGTTAAACAGGAACAGGAAAGGCCTAGTCTGCTACCAGGAAATACAGAGTCCAGATAATTACTTATTTTCAGGTTGGAAAGCTGTGACTGGTGGAATTCCTCAGGACTCAGTGTGAGGTCATCAACAGTTTACAATC
Organism: Chiloscyllium punctatum; assembly: GCF_047496795.1. NCBI lineage: Eukaryota > Metazoa > Chordata > Chondrichthyes > Orectolobiformes > Hemiscylliidae > Chiloscyllium > Chiloscyllium punctatum. The sequence goes on from NC_092759.1 coordinate 91,937,497, forward strand.
CAGATTAATGATTTGGATGAAGAGGCTGAATGGACTGGAGCTCAATTTGCTCATACACCAGGATAGTCATTCAACAAGCTTTCAAGTGGAGGCAGGTCGTCTGCAATGGGATATAGATAGGGGAGGGCAGAGCTTCTGTAATGGGATACAGACAGGGCAGGGCAGTGAGAAAAGCTTCGCCAAAATAAAACTGTTAAATGTAGGTGGTAGGAAGTCTGTGTTTTAGAAGATGAATAAAGCAACTGTAAATAATATAACTGGAGGCAGATTGCAGAACTCCATAGCACAAAGGAACTCGTGTGTCCTGGTACAGAAATCACATCAAGTTAGTCTGTACATGCAGCATGTGATTTGAAAATTAACTGAAACGATACTTTTTCGTGCAAAGAGTATTGGGACTGATCGAAAGGATGTTTCATTGCATCTGGACAGGCCGTTGCTCGGACCATATCTGATGTACTGTGCAAGGCTGTAATTCCACTGAAGTAAAAAAGCAAATTGCTTTTGAAACTTTTCAAAGATGTTTCTCTTTACTTGCTCTTGCGAGTAGACAGGATAGTGAAGAAGGAGTTTGGTATGCTTGCCTTTATTGGTCAGTGTATTGAGTATGCGAGTTGGGAGATCATGTTGTGACTGGGCAGGGTGAGGCCAGATTTAGAATACTGTGTTTAATTCAGTTCGCTCAGCTACAGAAAGGATGTTGTTAAACTTCAAAGGGTGCAGAAAAGATTTACAAGGATATTGCCAGGAGTGGAGGGTTTGAGGTATGGGAGAGGCTGAACTATCTGGGGCTTGTTTAATCTGGAACATCGGAGGCTGAGGCGTGACATCGTGCACATTTGTAAAATTATGAGAGTCATGGAGAGTCTGAATAGCCAAGTATTTTTCACAGGATTGGGGAATCCAAACCTATAGGACAAAGGATTAAGGTGAGGCGAGAAAAATCGTAAAGGGACAATATTTTCATCCAGATTGTGGATTTCAATTTAATTTATTTCATCCAAAGTTCCATCCAACATTTAAAAGGCATCTGGCTATGCATATTAATAGGAAGGATTGACAGGGATATGGGCCTAATGCTGACAAATGGGTTGAGATTAGATTGGGATGTCTGCGTTAGTGGACAGGTTTCCCTGCTGTATGACACTGTAAGGGAGATGAAGAGAAATGCTAAAAGGACCATTTGAGTGGGAGTTCACTTCCCCAGAGGTATGTGGTTTCTCTTTGTTCACAGTTATTCAAACTGAGTTCATTAATATTTGACAGAGATTAAGTCATGGATAATGGAATACACACAGGAAAGTAGGGCTGAGACCACAACCTGTTATTCCACAATCTTAGTGCCTAGTGGAACAGTTTCCTAGTGTCGAACGACCTAACCCTGCTCCTGAATGGGATGCTCCATTGTTCCATTCAGCCCCTCCAATCTGCTAAACAGTAGCAATTGGAGGTTACATACTGTATCACCTGGTGCACAGAAACAAAGAAGACCATTGAGAGGTCTTTCAGTGATCTAGATCCCCTGACTCTCTCAAATAGAGAATTGCTGACATTCACTAACCTCTGTTTGTAGAAACCATTTCTCTGCATATACACCATGACCATATGATATAAGTGAGAGAGGTGAATACAAGTGCTTAGCTAAGTGCGACTGGTCCTGGTATCAGGGCAGTATTTAACTCAGGATAACATGAAGGACCCTGAGCAAAATTGTACTTCATCAGAATCCATTGCAAACTCTCCGCTGTTTGGAGTCATTCACAGCTCAAGTGAAGTTGTTTATCATCATTGGGCATCAATCATCTCAGCTGTGCGACATCACTGCAGGAGATCCTCAGTGTAGCTCCCTCAGCCCAGGCAGCTCCAGTTCCCTACAGTGTGGAAGCAAGCCACTCAGCCCACTGAGTTCACACCGATCAGAAGTGGGGATATTCACTGTAGGTTGCACAATATTCATAACACTTCGCCATCCCTCAGGCCCTAAATCAGTCTGTGTCCATGCACAACAAGATCTGGACAGTATTCAAGCCTGTGCTGTTTAACCGCCGTTAACATTTCTGTAACAGCGCTGCCAGACACTGCACATTTCGACAGTTAACGAAGGAGTTCACTTTGCATCTCAATTTGGCTTCATAGGAATATGGGAAAGTCATTCTGCCTATCAAAACTATTGTGCAAAAAGAGAGACAGCCCATTCCGTCCCTCCTGCCTGTTACACAGGAAGACAAGCTCTCTGTCCAACACCGCACGTCACTTACACAGGATCAGAAAGAGACAAATTCACACTCGGAGTCATTTACAAAGGAACAGGAAGAGGTCATTCAGCTTTTAAAGTCACTAACCCAGGAGCAAGAAGGTGTCAGAGATGGTCCAAGATCACAAACAAACGGAACAGGGACTGAACAGATAGCCTGCTCCACTTTGTTCCTCGTGGCTTTACTACTCATAGTACATATGTGTTACTTAAACATGGTTTCCTGGGAGTAGGAATGACGACATTTTTTAAACCAGGTTCAAAGTCATCTTCTATCGCTGAGAAAGCAGACCCATGTTCTCTCTTGAAGTCAGAAGCTGGTGTGACATGGCTAACTGTTGTATAGTGAAGGAATTATGGCTTTTGACAGGACTGTGTACAACGTAACATTGATTGCAGAGTCACACAGTAACTGTGCATGAAAGTGTTCAGAGTTTATTCAGAGGCCGCATCTTATTGTCAATCGAAATGAGGTCTTTGCACAGACACGTAAACTATCAAGAATCGACCATCCTACAGAAAGTGTGAAATTTCTTACCTTCTCAACGGCTGCTTAAGTAATAATGAGGGTCCGTCCATAATCATCAAGTTTCAAGTTCTTATTCCCTCACACCGCTGCAGATTAAACACATAATTACTACATTCTCTCCTTATGGTAACACCATGCCAGGTTTCAGTCTGGTCAAACTCCTTTGCACTGTCTCGGTGACATGGAGATCATTATTTATAAAGCAGACTCAGCCTGTACACATTACCCAAATATTGGCTTAACAAAACACTGCAATTGAGTAAGATACATTTATACTGGTACTTTAATAATTTTCCATGGCGGGCCACATATCCTTTACGGTTATACTTACTTCCTGCCTCGGAAGAATTCTGTTAGTGACCAATGACCAAAGGCATCCAGGTCCTTTTCCACAACAGCCCTGCCCAACTTTTACCATTTAATAAAGTTAAATGTCCACGATGGTATTTCTTGTTTCCCTCTGAGTCATTTTTATACGTTGTGCACAGCTATTGCACAGGAACTCATCCTTCTGAGATCCCACAAGCCTTCCATCCAGAGAGAAAATACTATTCTGTTCGTTTTGTACATTATCCAATTTTTTATACATATGGTGTAAGTTCCACCCTTACCTACCCATGACTCTAACATTCTCCACCCACCTGCATTCAACAATGTCAAACTCCGTCTGAAAATTCAATTACTCCACTCCCGCTGGTTCTCAATTGTCAAAGACACAACGGACAGAGTCCACAAACTCCAGCAGGTTGAGCAAAGCTCATTTCCCTTCACTGAATCTAGGCCATATCTATCAAATCATAACTTTATTTTCCAAGTGTCCAGTTGCCACATTCTTATAAAAGGTCGCAACGTTTTTTTTCTCACAGCTGAGATCAAGTTATTTAGTTTTCTGTTTGCCCTTTCCGTCCTGTTTTAAACATTTAGTTTTACAATAGCTGCTTTCCAGTCTGTAGGATCCTTTCTCGTATGGAACCAGCTTTGAAGAATAATCAGTAATTCTTTCGTTAGCTCTATTGCCACCTCCTCGATATTCTGGGATGTAGCTCAGCAGAAGCAGCACCTTCAATTCGATTAGATTTTGAAAAATGTGCTCTTCATTAATTTTAGTTTCGTGCAGTTTCTCATTTTCGCCAGTCCCCCTGTTCCCTAGTATATCTGGGAGTTTGCTTCTGTACATTCCTCAGGTTATATTGATGGAGGGCACACAGCTCAATGATCACCTCATTTTTGAAAGGTTAACATTTTATGTTTGGAATTGATTCAGCATAGAAAAATATTCTTGGAAATCCAAGGGAGGATAATGCAATGCCCAGCCCCTCGCCGTGGACAGAGATTTCCTTCTGTCTAGTTTCGGCTCCATTTTTTTTCCCATGGACCGAAACAGTCTATAAATGCAGTGTCCAGAGTGGGGTCATCAGACGCTTGGTCTCTCTGAGTAGATGCAGCAGCTGATAATACACACCCGAGAAAAGCATCCACAGAACCTACCTTTACTGTCTACTGACAGGAGCAAGTCAAATCTTCACACACACAATCCGTTACATCAGACACACAGTAAAATTTCCTTTCTCCAAATAAGCAGTTAACAATGTAACATTACGTTTCTCTGTATCTCAGCAACAATAACGGCAGCATCAGGATGACCGATGTAGTTGACCACCACATTCAGAGAAGAGCGATAGAGGGAATATAACTCACTTTAAACAGGGGCATATCTAGATTGATGTAATATTCAGGAATATGTGGAAAGGGGTTTTGTTAGAAGAAATTACCATTTTACTTTCCTTCTACTTCATTATCAGCAGTCCCTTTGTTTGCTTTTCATTTCTCTCTCTCTTGCTGGACATTTCTCCATCCATTCAACTAATCTCCCCTCACTCATCCAGCCTGATATAAATAATACTATTCCTCGGTTGCTTTCAGCGTTGATGTAGGGTCACTAGACTTGAAGCTTTATCTGTTCTTCTGGTGACAGAGGCTGCCATACTTCCTGAGATTCTCCAACATCTTCAGACAGTGGGGAATGTTATTTCAAATCTCGAGCATCCACAGTTCGTTGGTTTATTTCACCGTGAATGCTGCTAATTCATGGGATGACAGCATCACTGGCAAGGGCAGCATTTGATGACCATCACTAGCTGCCCTTGACCGTGAGGCCATTTGTCAAGACTATATGGAGCCACACTTAGTTTCTTTACCAAAGGCTATAAGTGAAATAATGAAAGAAATCCTGATGGTTTATGGTTGCCGTTAGTAAAATCAGATTTAATTCCAACTTTTGTCATTCAAATTTAAGTTCTTCCATTAGTCGTGATAGGATTTGAAACAATGCCTTTAAGGTTTAGATTAGATTAGATTACTTACAGTGTGGAAACAGGCCCTTCGGCCCAACAAGTCCACACTGCCCCGCCGAAGTGCAACCCACCCATACCCCTACATCTACCCCTTACCTAACACTACGGGCAATTTTAGCATGGCCAATTCACCTGACCTGCACATCTTTGGACTGTGGGAGGAAACCGGAGCACCCGGAGGAAACCCACGCAGACACGGGGAGAACGAGCAAACTCCACACAGTTAGTCGCCTGAGCCGGGAATTGAACCCAGGTCTCTGGCGCTGTGAGGCAGCAGTGCTAACCACCGTCCCGCCCACAATGACCTGTGCCCCTCAATGACCAGGCCACTGTAATTATTACTCTGATATGGGGTCCGTATTATGAAACAGCCGGAGAGGCAAGACCAAGTATGTGTTCAAAATATTTGCAATTGAAGGAGAGGTCAGAAGAGAACTGTAGCCGTAAAAGCTAAAGTTAACAAGGGGGCAGATGATGGCTAATTCAACAACAGCACTGAGGCAGAGCTGGAGATTGGGGATATTGCGGAGGTGGGTGTGGACAGGGTTGATGGCAGAGAAAATATAGAGAAACAGTTCAGGGTAAAAGGAAGACTCAACAATCTGAACAATTTTCTTCCTTCTTAGATATTTATGAGTGAGGAGTCTGAAATTGATGGAAATGAAGTGGAGTTTGTGACTGAAACTAAAGATAACAGTTTATGCATATGTTAAATATAAATAACTGAAATAGCAATAACCTTCACCATCGTTTATAAAATTGACAGAGATAGCCTTACCAGGAACACCAATAATAGCGAGGATGGGATAATACCCAACTTGAATAATCATCAGTACGGCTCGTATCCGCAACTCTATCCGTTCCAAATCCTGAGAAAGCCAGTGAAGAACATGGGTTAAACTCCTGTCCATTGTTGGAACATTCCAGTCTAATGTTCTCAGATTCTGATCCATTGTTGGAACATTCCCGTCTATTGTTCGAAGATTGTCTTCCTCTCCCTTTCTCTGTAGCTGCTAATCCCAATTGTCTTGAGGATGACGCTGCCGCTGATACTATGATATAACAGGTTGCAGGAAGCCCCTTATTAATAGAAGATGAAACCCTCCAGTGACACAGTTCGGATCCATGGAGACTGACAGCATGTACAGTCACCGAACAAACAGCTTCAGTTAACCCCTTTCACAACAACCCTGACATAACTTGGCGTGGGTGGGATGTTGACATCGCTGACTAGTGGGTGAATGGCACATCTCCATTTTTAAAGTTAGATGTAAGGGAGAAAGATAATGCTTTCTCTTCACAAGCTCAATATTTCTACTGTGTTTTGGCAGGGTAGGAATTGTGGGGCTCCCGAGGCCATCTGTGTCTGATCACCAGGCCTGCTGCATCTTTTGGCTTTAATTATTAATATTTAACTTTCAAAATATATCTTACCAGCATTGCGGGGATTAGGTGGGGTTAGGCATTTTAGAGATGTCTCTACTGTGGCATAGATAGTATAGATACAGCACATTCCTTGTTGTCCTTGAAGCCGCGGCCTGGTCGTGCAAAATGATGGTCAAACTCTCACAGAGCCAGGATTCTTAGTTTTACATTTCGTCATTTATTGATGGGGTCTCAGCAGGGTTGGAAGGCAGTAAATCTCTCCCGGCTGCTACGCTCTCTCCCTGAGATTTCCCACAGAATTGTCTCTTGATGTTCGTTCCTTCTGTATTTGAGAACTGCATGTGAGACAATATGTTTCCTGAATTTGTTTTTTTTTGGTAAGTGTGTGTTTCCAGGATTTTACAATATTGTAGCAGTTACTATTTAGTAATTAAATAACCCATTAATTTCTTGAGTTTTCCAATAAATAAGGTTTTTCCAAGTTCCTTTTGGTTTTGTTGTATTTTGTCTACAGTGTTTGAATAAATTGTGTTTTACTTAATGTCGAATATTTTGACCAATCGAATTGCATCTGAAACATAGCACCACACAATTACCTTTAAAATACGGAAATGTTCGGGTCGACTACCTTCTTCATATATTGTGAGAGGCGTCTGCTGGGGAAATGACAAGAAGGGAAGATACTCATGTTTTAATTGGATAAATACTAATGGACAATACGTTGGAGAAACAAGGATTTTGGCAGCAGAATGCGTCGAGCTGGAGGAGGGTCAGTTCTATCAGTAATTATGTCAGATCCACAATCCACCTCACAGATCCAGCCGAGACTCTAGAACACCAGATGAGATATTTTCTCAGCACGGAGCACTGTGCAGACCAGTTTCAGTACAACCCAGCAATCTGCCCATGATAGAATATTGTCCAGAGCTGACGAATCCATTAGCTATCGGTCCAACATAGGGAGCAGTACAGACCACAATGGCGCATTGATTCAGAAATCTGGACAAAATGGTTCGTCCAGCATGGGTTAATGTGCAGCGCAAACAAGTGGGCTTGTTCGAGAAACGTGGATAAGGTATCTGTTCACTGTGGGGAGCTGTACGGTGAATAGCAGTGAATCAATCTGTAAACCAGGACCAGTTACCCTCCCAGCATGGAGAGCAGTGTACACCCACACAGTGCATTGATCTGTGAACCAGGAGCAGTTACTCTCCCAGCATGTAGAGCTGTGTACCCCAGTACATTGTTCAGTAACACTGTATTAGATACCTGCCCAGTGTGGGGAAACTTGCAGCTCATTCTGGAAGTGACAGAATGTGCAGGGCCCATCCATTGACAGCTCCATATCTCCATTGTGCCATGACAAAGTGGTGATCTGGGTGTGAAAATCCCTGCCAAAGGGAGATGGTAGGGAAATCAGTTTAAATACCAAAAAAAATCAAAAGCACTTTGGGAAAACAAGAAAGGGAGATGGAGAGACAATTTCACGAATGATCATAGGTTTCAGAATGTTGAAGTGAAGATATTTCAACAGCATCTTGCAACGTTGGCCAGTATTCCCGGGAATGATGTGTGAACGGGATATTGCTGCGAATTCAGATGTTGGAGTTTTGGATAAGCATTTGTTCTGCAGCTTTGCAACTGGGAGTTGGCTCAGCAGAGTCTTCGACTCATTGGACTGAATCTACCAATAATTTGTCTCAGTGCTTTTTTCACTGAATGTGACAGAGGAATTGTCTGCACGAAGCCGAACTCGTTTCCTGGTGCTATCTTATGGAACTCAACACAAAGATTAGAACAAACAGTCTTCCCGCAAATTCAACCCAAACTCTGGGTCAGATATGTGGATGACACCTTTGTAATCATTGAAAACACAGAAATAGAGAACACACACCGGATCATCAATGCCACACTCACAGGAATCCGATTCACTAGAGAGGAAGAAAAGCACAAACAACTCCCATTCCTAGACGTGATGGTACAGAGAACACCGAATGGAGAATTCACCACAAAGGTTTACACGAAAGACACACACACAGACCAAGTCCTGAACTACGAAAGCAACCACCCCAACACACACAAAAGAGTTGCATCAAGACACTGTTCAAAAGGGCCACAATACACTGCAGTACACCAAAACTGCAAAAAGAGGAAGAAGAATGTACAATGTATCTACAAAGTATTCGCCAAAAACGGATACTCCCGCAATTTCATCAACAGATGCCTGAGGGAAAGGCAACAGAATGAAGACATGCCACAACCCAAAAGACGAGCCACGTTACCATACATCAAGAACATTTCTCAACTGACAGCCACACTACTGCGACCACTAGGACTCATAACAGCACACAAACCAACAGCCACTCTCAGACAACAACTTACCAGAACAAAGGACCGATACCCAGCATGAACAAAACCAACGTAGTGTACAAAATCCCATGAAAGGACTGCACAAAACACTACATAGGACAAACAGGAAGACAGCTAACGATCCGTATCCACAACACCAACTAGCCACGAAACGACACGACCAGCTATCCTTAGTAGCCACACTCGCAGATGACAAGCAACATGAGTTCGACTGGGACAACACTATTATAGGACAAGCCAAACAGAGAACAGCCAGGGAATTCCTAGAGGCATGGCACTCATCCACATATTCTATCAACAAACACATCGACCTGGACCCAATATACCGGCCCCTGCAGCGGACAGCTGGAACTGACAACCAGAAGCGGCAGAGACAAACCACTATATGTCAGAGGAAACATCACAGAAGCGCTTCTCAGGCGGCTCCCAAGCACTGAGGATGTCACCTCGATGTCTGCAACACAAATTCCCAGCTCGGTGAACAGAACGGCAAAACATAGAACATAGAGCAATACAGTGCAGAACAGGCCATTCGCCCGTCAATGCTGCGCCGACCTGTGAAGTATTCTCAGCTCATTCCCCTACACTATCCGAAAATCATTCATGTGCTCATCAAAGGATTGTTTAAATCCCCCTAATTTGGCTCAGTTGACTACATTAGCAAATAGGCCATTCCACGTCGTTACTACTCTCAGCGCCTCTGATATCTGTCTTAGTTTATCACCCCTCAATTTGCAGCTACGCACCGTCGTACACACTGATGTCATCATCCTAGGAAAAAGACTTTCACTGTCTATTCTATCTAATCCACTGATCATCATGCATGTCTCTAACAAATCCCCTCATAGCCTTCTTCTGTCCAATGAGAACAGACCCAAGTCTCTCAGCATTTTCTCATAAGACCTTCCCTCCAGACCAGGCAACATTCTGATAAATCTCCCCGGCACCTTTCTCAGTGCTTCCACATCCTTCCCGAAATATGGGCACCAGAAATGTACACAATATTCCAAGTGTGGCTGCACTAGCGTTTTGTGCAGTTGCAGCTCCATAATTCAATTGCTCTACGAATGAAACCTAACACACCGTATGCCTTCTTAACAGCACTATCCACCTGAGTGACAACTTTCAGGGATCTATGAACATGGACTCCAAGATCCCGCTGCACATCCACACTACCATTGACCCAGTACTCTGCCTTCCTGTTATTCTTCCCAAAATGCATCACCTCACATTTAGCTGCATTGAACTCCACTTGCACCTCTCAGCCCAATTCTGCAGTTTATCTAAATCCCCCTGCAACCTGTAACATTCTTCCAAACTGTCCACTACTCCACCGAACTTAGTGTTATCTGCATATTTACTAATCCATCCACCTATGCCTGCGTCCAAGTCATTTATAAAAATGATCAACAGCAGTGGCCCCAAAACAGATCCTTGTGGCACACCACTAGTAATCGGACTCCAGGCTGAATATTTTCCATCAAACACCACTCGGTGCCTTTTTTCTGAAAGCCAGTTTCTAATCTAAACTGCGAAATCATCCTAAATTCCACGCCTCTGCATTTTCTCCAACAGCCTACCATGTGGAACCTTATCAAAGGCTTTACTTTAGACCATGTATACCACGTCAACTGGCCTTGACGAAACTATGTTGACTATCTGAAATCAAATTGTTGCTTGCTAGATGATTATAAATCTTACCTCTTATAATTCTTTCCAAAACCATTCCTACAACAGAAGTAAGGCTAACTGTCTATAATTACCTGTATCATCTCTACTGCCTTCTTGAACAAGGGCACAACATTTGCAATCCTCCAGTCGCCTCGTACTAAACTCTGCTATCTCCTCCCTAGCGTCCTAGAGAATCCTTGGATAAATCCCATCCGGCCCAGGGGACTTGTCTACTTTCACTCCTTCCATAATTGATAACACCTGTTCATAACTAACCTCGATCCTTTCTAGTCTAATATCTTGTAACTCATTCTTCTCCTCTTCAACATTCTCCTTTTCCTGAGTGAAAACCGATGAGAAATGTTCATTTAGCACCTCTTCGATCTCCACAGAGTCCACACTCAACTTCCCACTTCTCTCTTTGACTGGCCCTGTTCCTACCCTAATCATCTTTTTATTCCTCACAAACCTATAGAAAGCTTTAGGGTTCTCTTTTATTCTATTCACTAAAGACTGTTCGTGTCCTTACTTTGCTCTTCTTAACTCTCTCTTTAAATCCTTCCTAGCTGATCTGTAACTCTCCATTTCCTCAGCTGAACCATCTTGCCTCATCAACACATAAGCCTCCTTCTTCTGCTTAACAAGAGATACAATTTCCGAAGTAAACCACGAGTCCCTTACCATATCACTTCTTCCCTGTCTGACACGGACATATCTATCAAGGACACACAATATCTGTTCCTGAAACTGGCTCCACATTTCCATTGTCTCCATCCCCTGCATTTTGCTACCCCATTCTATGCATCCTAATTCTTGCCCAATCGTGTTATAATTGCCCTTACCCCATCGATAATTCTTGACCTGTGGCATTCACCTATGCCTTTCCATCGCTAAACTAAATATAACTGAATTATGGTCACTCTCTCCAAAGTGCTCACCTGCAACTAAATCAAACACCTGCCCTGGCTCATTACCAAGCACCAGATCCAGTGTGGCCTCCCCTCTTGTCGGCCCTTCGACATAATGTGTCAGGTAACCCTCCTGTACGCATTGGACAAAAACTGATCCATTCGAGGTACTAGAGCTATTACATTTCCAGTCAATCTCGCGGGAAGTTAAAGTCCCCTATAATGACTACCCTGTTCCTTTCATTCCTACGCAGAATAATTTTGCTAATCCTCTCTTGCACCTCCCTGGAACTCTGCGGAGGCCTATAAAAAGCCCCAAGCAGTGTGACCTCTCCTCTCCTGTTTCTAACAGCCCACACTACCTCAGTAACGAGTCCTCATCAAAAGTTCTCAGAGTCGCCATTATACTATCCTTGACCAAAAGGCCACTCCTCCTCTTCTTTTACCGCCTTGCGTGTACTTAATGAAAGATCTTGAGCATCTCTCACCCAAGTTCCGATAATAGCTTTGATGTCTGAAACCCATGTTCTGAAAAATGTGTTGAGTAGATCCACCTTCCCTGTAAAACCCCTTGCACTGAATTAAGTGCATTTTAGTTCTTCAGAATTACTATATACTTTGATTTTCTCATCTTTCTTTTCTAATTGATATGTTCCATCACATTCAGAGCGTTCTCCATCAATCCTACCATTTACATGCTAATTAGACTACCTCCACTTGCCTTGTCTGTCAATGTAAAGTCTGTCTTTATAGGGCGAGCAAACGTCCCAGCTAAGATATTGAAGGCTTTCCCGTTTACATTAGACCAATCATTTTGGAACGGCTCTATTCTATTCCAAGACATTCCAACCTCCCAAAATCTGAATCCGTCAACAGCTCAGCAGCTCTTTGCTCATTGATTTTTCTCCTTTAAACTTTTTCTCCCTTCCCCACTTGAATCAGCAAACCAGAAATTACTACTTTTAGAGTTTTATTTTTAATCCCCTACATCACTTCTTAAATTCACTCTGGGCTGTTTTAATCTTTTCACTAAAATTGTCATTCATACCAATATATACAATAACTTCTGGCTTCTCAATTACACATTTAACAATATGCTTGAAACTTTCAGAGACATTCTTAATTCTATTATTGGGAAACCAACAAACCATGCTAATTTTTCGCTCACTGTCACAGAATCTCCTGTTTATGCCCCTCACAGGAGAGTCCCCTGCCGCAATAATTATACAAAATCTTCTCAAACGCTGCCTAACATAAGAATTGTTCCAACAGTCCAATGACCGATGGCTCTTCCATTTTCCTCAGAGAGACTACCCCGTCAACAGTTCGAAAAATTAAATATCTCTTTGATCGAGGAATAGCCACCAGAGATTTTTGAACTACGTTCTTACCTTTCATGACAGTCCACCTATCTGACTGATTTTGCTGAATAATAACTTCCAGCCATCTCCCTGTCTACCTTACATATGGTCTTAATAAAATTATGCCTGTTGCAGGATTATTCATGACATTAAAATAGAAAACTATAGCCGTATACATATCAAACATATATTTTTTTAAAAAATTGGAAATTTAACTCAACAGAAAGACTCGTCTTCAATAAATGCCTCGAAGAAAAATGTCTTCTCCAGAGCTGAACGCGTGTAGGACTCTCCGGAGTGAGTACACATCTTCCTATTTAAAAATATACTTCAGTTTTTAAATAAAAAAGTACTTTTGCATTAAAAAAGAAGCCTTTTGAAACATATATAGACTTTTCTAATGTGTTTTTGTAAACCACCCCTCCCAAAAAAGAAATCTCGTTAAAACAATGTTCGTTGGAAAGAAAAGAGTTTCTTTTGCTTTTTTTTGGTTTGTTTTGTATGTTAATAAAACTAAATGGGAAAACATTCTTTTATGCATAACTATATGAACTACATTAAATGCAAAAAAAAAGTTTACTATGCCTGCAATCCCAGAAGCAGCTGTAAGATCCATACTGCTCTAAGAACATTTTATTGAACATTATTTTTTTTACAATTTGAAGAAGAGTGGGCATATGTTCTAATAATTTGCTTCCAATTCACGATAGACTTGGCGATATGATTTGATCTCCTACCGTGTGTATATGTGCAGCATTTAATTGAATCTTTATCCTCATCTCTCCAGGTCCTCCGAGCAATCATATGAGTCTGCGTCCATCTTGCAGATGACAAATTCCTTCAGCTCTGACTATTGGAGGGAATGTTGCAAAGAACATTATCCAGGTCCACGTAAAATACAAATGTTGCAGAGGAAGTAAGTCCAACATAGTCCAATATTAAACACATGTAAGCCTTATGAATGAACCCTACAGAGACGAATACTATAAAAGGGGAATTCAGCTCCATGTCAAAAAAAAATCTGTGGCTCTCTCATAAAAAGACGTCAACTGCAACACGTTGTAAATTCACCAAGACAAGGACGAACACGAGAATGGAATTCTTAATTATTCTTCTTTGAGCAACACCTGAAGAACGGGCAAAATAAAACAACTCGTATCTGTGAGCTTCATAAGTGATGATGATGAGAATGTGAGGGATGGATTTTGGGGGGAATGATAAATAATGTTATGGATGACACAAAGGTTAGGTGGGTGGTTCACAGTGAGGAGGAACATGCTAGTTTAGAGGATGAAAGAACTGGTTTGTTCAGGTAGCGAGATCAATGGCTGGTGAGATTTGACTGATAAATGTGAGGTGATACATTTCAGAATTAACAAGACAAGAGAGAGTACTCAAACTATGATGAGCGTATAGATGTTTTTGAAGCAGAGGAGATTGAGAGACGTTCCTGATTGTGATGTTTAAGAGCATGAGGTTTATGGCCAGTTTGAACAGAGAGCAGTTCTTCCCCTTACTCGAGTGCTCAATAAGAAGGAGACACAATTATGAAGTGAAAGTGACTTCACCATTAATCTGTAAATCTTAAATGCAGATTTATGTTGAATTTAGTTTCCAGCATCTGCAGTGGCTGCATTTGAACCTGAGTTCCAAGAACCTTATCTTGATCGCTGAATCAGCAGTTGGTGATAATACCACCAGAACATCACTTTCATCTTATTATAGGCTTCTTTGTTAAGTTATGAATGGCGTTGTATCTTTTTACAATTTCTCTTCCACTCAGGAATTAACTTTAATTGATGTGTTTTTACCATCTTCCTAAATATTTGGCATTGTTCTTCAAATGTTCTGTCCTTAAATGTTTTGTTTTCGAGTCCACACAGGCCAATCCTTCCTCTGGCCTGTATAATTATCACGGCCCGACACTAAAATTCTCGTAACTTTCAATCTGAATGTGAAATTCAGCATGTTATGGTCACTCTTTCTGGAGGATCCTCTACGTCAAGATGATTTATCACTCCTTCCTCATTATTCACACCAAATCTAAAAGCCAGTTCTCTGGTTGGTTTCCATGACTTGGTTTGCTAAGAAACAATCCCTCATACATTCTGGGAATCGTTATTTGAGGCTACCTTTGCCAAATTGATTAATTAAGTCAATATGCATACACAGATTGCTGACTCTTGTGCCCTTCTCACAAGCCATTGTTATTCCCTAGTTTTTGAAAGTATGTTTGGAGGATGGGGGTACTGTGGCATGAAATTACTTCGAGAAGCAGGTTTCTTTCCATGTGCTTTATTTGGATCCAAACTGATTTGTCATCTTGGTCCCTCGTGCTAATGTCATGTCTTAATGCAGCCTTGCTATCATTCTTAATTAATGCAGCAAATCAAACTGCTGTGCCTTCTTGTCTGATTAATGAGTACCCTTGGACATCTCACATTGACCTTCCTGTAACCACCTTCCTGTAATCCCCACCAGGCCATATCTTTTTAACACTGACAGTTCATTCATTTTTTCCAAATATTCCATGCATTTAGGTGCAATGTATTTATATAAGTTCTATTGGATTTGTTTATCGCAGTAAACACTTTTGGCATTCTACACTTTCCACACACTCCATTCTTATTTTTTGATCCCCAATTGTAGGCGGCACGGTGGCGCAGTGGTTAGCACTGCTGCCTCACAGTGCCTGAGACCTGGGTTCAATTCCCACCTCAGGCGACTCACTGTGTGGAGTTTGCACGTTCTCCCCGTGTCTGCGTGG
This sequence comes from Chiloscyllium punctatum, assembly GCF_047496795.1. Classification (NCBI taxonomy): domain Eukaryota; kingdom Metazoa; phylum Chordata; class Chondrichthyes; order Orectolobiformes; family Hemiscylliidae; genus Chiloscyllium; species Chiloscyllium punctatum. Next base: position 91,953,097 of record NC_092759.1, read on the forward strand.
GTTTCCTCCGGGTGCTCCGGTTTCCTCCTACAGTCCAAAGATGTGCAGGCCAGGTGAAGTGGCCATGCTAAATTGCCCATAGTGTTAGGTAAGGGGTAAATGGAGATGTAGGGGTATGGGTGGGTTACGCTTTGGCGGGGCGGTGTGGACTTGTTGGGCCGAAGGGCCTGTTTCCACACTGTAAGTAATCTAAAATACTGAATCTACTGATTAGACTGGCCCTGCCTGTTTATTCTATTAAACTCTACCTTCTGCATTAATTCATTTAAATCCACACGTGATGCATCATCAAACTTGCCTGCCAGGATGTTTGTGTCCCTCCAGTTAAAATGGACCCTGTCCTTTTTTATAGATCCCACCTGCCCTGGACGAAAACCCAATGATCCATAAATCTGAAACCCTCTTCCTGAATCAGGTCTTCAAACACATATTAAAATTTTCTATCTTCATCATCCTTATCCCACTTTCTTATCCCACAAGGTGTAATCTCAAGATTACAACCCTGGATATCTTGCTTTTGCACTTAGGCCAATCTCCTTGCACTCTCCTTTCAGGGTATTGTCAAGTTTCCAATGTGTACCACAGCCTCTGGCTGTTCACCCTCCACTTCAGTATACCCTGAGCATTTTCGCAGACATCCCTGATCTTTGCACCAAAGATGCTTCTTATGAAGAATCGTCAAATCCCTACATTGAGGAAACAGGACATTTGGCCCAACATGCCCACACTGTCCCTCCAAAGAGTAACCCACCCAGACCCATTAGCCTGCTCTCATACTCTACATTTACCCCTGACTAATACACCTAACCTACACATCACTGAACACTATGAGCGTATTAACCTGGCCAGAGCCAGTCCCCTACAATATGTTGATTCTGCTTTCAAACCACAGATAATGCCAGTATTTCTGAGCATTCCCAGCAACTTCTGGTTTTATCACCAATGATGATCACATACTGATCAAAACTTATCCAACTCAGATTTGGAAAAAAAACCTGAATTTACTTTCTCAAAAGGAAACCAAATATTTGATCGTTGAAGAATCACAGCAAGTATCCATTAAATTATTTTTGTTTGTTCACTTTGCCAATCCATGAATAAAAGATATTTTTGCATGTTTTGTACATTATCTTTTGAGAGGTGATGGGAGGAGGGACCAGGGGTTTGCCAGGAAGGTTAACTTCCCACTAAAAACAGACTTACCTTGAGCATCAGGCCTCCATTGGCAGCAGCGGTGAGAGCGAGGATTTGAGTGGCAGAGGACGAATTGTGCTCTGGGAAGGTATGTGAACAGATATATTTTGGCAGCGATTGAAACAGAGACACTACACGTGTAACGTCTCCAACCCTGAACTCCTCATCTAACCAAAACAAAAGAACTCTCTGCTGTGTTGATCAGTGCTTCTCTTTTTTTCATCCTGTGATTGGTTAAAGAAAAACCTTTCCTTTTCCGTTTATCTAAATTAAGTCCAAGTTAAGCTTTAGAGTATAAGTGGCAGGAAATCTCAGAGACATGTTATGCTCCACTTGCTCAATATGGGATCTCAGGGATCTAGCTGATATCCCTGACTCCTTCACGTGCAGGATGTGTGTCCATCTCCCTGCACTCTCCTTGCAGGATCTTGTCACGTTTCCTGCCAATGTCATTGGTACAAATGTGTACAACAGCCGCTGGCTGTTCACCCTCCCCTTCAGTATGCCCTGAGCATGCTCGGAGAGATCCCTGATCCTCGCAACAAAGACACTTTTTATGAAGAACGCATCGACGGGATGATTGCTCTGGAGCTGCGGATGGACTTACTGTGGAATACACAATGCGGAGGAGGTTGTAGATGGCACATTCAGTGAACTGATCACATCACAGATTAGGATTGCTGAAGGACAAAGTGAATTGGTGACCAAAAGCAGAGAAAGAGCAGGAAGGCACTGCAGGTGTCCCCTGCGGTCAACTCCATCCTTAGCAGGTATACTGTGTTGGATACTGTTGGAAGAGATGGCTCACCAGGAGAAGGCAGCAGTAGCCAGGTTAAAAGGACCGTGGTTGGCGCTGCTGTTCAGAAGGGCGGGAAAAAAACTGGAAGGGCTATGTCATAGGGGATTCAATTGTTAAAGCAGTAGATAGGCATTTCTTTGTTCGAAGCCGAGACTCCCAAATGGTATGTTGCCTTCCAGGTGCAAGGGACAGGAATGTTTCGATCGACTGCAGAATATTCTGAAGGGGGAGGGTGTGCAACCAGATGGGCGGCACAGCGGCACGCGCTGCTGCCTCACAGCGCCAGAGACCAGGGTTCAATTCCCATCTCAGCCGTCTGACTGTGTGGAATTTGCACATTCTCCCCGTATTGAGTAGGTTTCCTCCAGTTTCCTCCCACAGTCCGAAAATGTGCAGGTTAGGTGAATTGGCCATGATAAATTGCCTGGAGAAAGTGAGGACTGCAGATGCTGGAGATCAGAGCTGAAAATGTGTTGCTGGAAAAGCGCAGCAGGTCAGGCAGCATCCAAGGAACAGGAGAAATGACGTTTCGGGCATCAGCCCTTCTTCAGGAATCATTCCTGAAGAAGGGCTGATGCCCAAAATGTCGATTCTCCTGTTCCTTGGATGCTGCCTGACATGATAAATTGCCTGTAGTGTTAAGTGAAGGGATAAATGTAGGAGAATGGGTCTGGGTGGGTTGTGCTTTGGCGGGTCGGTGAGGACTTGCTGGGCCGAAGGGCCTGTTTCCACACTGTAAGTAATCTAATCTAATTTTCACGGTGCATGTCGGCACCAATGACATAGGTTAAAAAAGAAAATCAGGATGAGGTCCTACAAACAGAATTTAAGGAGTTAGTAGCCAAGTTAAGGTGTAGGACCACCTCAGAGGTTTAATCTCAGGATTATTAAGAATGCCACGTTCTAGTCAGAGTAGAAATGAAAGAATAGCCCAGGTGACTGCGTTGCTTGAGAAATGGTGCAGGAGGGAGGAGTTCTGATTTTTGGGACATTGCGACCGGTTATCTGGGAGGTGGGACTATTACAAATTGGACAGTCTACACCTGGGCTGGATTGGAACCAATGTCCTTCGGGGTACTTTTGCTAATGCTGCTTTGGAGGGTTTAAGTTAATGTGGTAGAGGGATTGGAACCAAATGAGGAGGTTAGTCGATATTAAGGAAATAGCAACTACAGCCTGTACGGAAATGGGTAGTGAAGTCAGAGTGAGTAAGGGGAAGAGTAGGCAGGGAGTAGATGATGAACATAGAAGGACAGGCTGCCTGAGGTGCATTTGTTTTAATGCAAGAAGTGTAGTATGTGCAGATAAACTCAGGGCTTGGATAAGTACCTGGGAGTTGATATGCATGATTGGCAAGTAAATATCCCTGGATATCAATGCTTCAGGCTGGATAAAGAGGAGGGTAAAATGGTACACGAGTTGCATCACTGGATAAAGAGGATACCACAGCTGTGCTGAAGGAGGGCACCATGGAGGACTCGAACAGTGAGGCAATATGAGCAGAGCTCAGAAATACGAAGGGTGCAGTAACAATGTTGGGGCTGTACTACAGGCCTCCCAACAGTGAGCGTGAGATGGAAGTGCAAATGTTTAAATGGATCATGGAAAGATGTGGGAGCAACATGTTGGAGGTGATATGCGATTTTATTTTCGCAACATTGACTAGGATTCACTGAATATTACAGGAGTGAATGGAGCAGAATTTGTAAGGAGCAGCCAGGAGGGCTTTATGCGCAGTATGTAATTAGTCCAAATCAGGAAGTGGCCATTTTGGTCCTGGTGCAGAGGAATGAGCCTGGCCAGGTGGTTGAAGTTTCAGTTGGGGATTACTTTGGGACTACTGATCACAATTCCATCTGTTTTAGAATATGCAAAGATAAAGACAAGAGTTGCCCTAAAGGAAGAAGCTAAATTGGGGGAAGGCCAACTATACCAAAATTCAGCAGAAGTTGAGGAATATAGATTGGGAGCAGTTGTTTGAAGGTAAATTCTCATTTGATACGTGGGAAGCTTTTAAAGAAAGGTTGATTAGAGTTGAGGTCAGGTATGTTTCTGTGGAAATGAGGGGTAGGAATGGCAAGAATAGGGAACCATGGATGACAGGTGAAACTGTGAGACTAGCTTAGTGGAAAAAAGGAAGTGTACATAAGGTCTAGACGACTGAAGACAGATAAAGCTTGGGAAGAATATCGGGAATGTAGGACCAATTTGAAACAAGGAATTAAGACGGCTAAAAGGGGTCATGTGATATATCCAGCAAAAAATGTTATGGAAAATCCCAAAGACTTTTATTCATATATAAGGAGTAAGAGGGTAACTAGAGGAAGGGTTGGACCACTCAAGGCCAAAGGAGGAAAATTATGCGTGGATTCAGAGAAAATGGGTGAGATTCTTAATGAGTACTTCGTATCAGTATTTACCAACGAGAAATGTTGAGATTAGGTATGGATGCTTGATTACTCTAGGTCAAATCGAAATAATGAGAGAGGAAGTGTTTGTTATTCTAAAAGGCATTAAGGTGGCCACGTTCCCAGGACCAGCTGGAATCTATCCCAGGTTACTGAGGGAAAGGAGAGAGGAAACAGGTTGGACCATAACAGATATCTTTGCAACATCTTTGATCACAGGTGAAATCCCGGAGGACTGGAAAATTGCTAATGGTGTTCCCTTGTTTAAGAATGGTGACCCTGTCGTTAGCGGCAGGGAAGCTGCTGGAGAAGATACTGTGGGATAGGATGTATTCCCAGTTGGAAGAAACTGTGCTTATCAGTGATAGGTAACATAGTTTTGTGCGTGGAAAGTCATGTCTTGCCAACTTAACTGAATTCTTTGACGAAGTGACAAAGTAGCTTGTTGGGGGAAGGTCTGTAGATGTCATAGGCATGGACTTCAGTAAGGCGTTTGATAAAGTTCCCTACTGTAGGCTGATTGAGAAAGTGAAGTCGCATAGGGTCTAGGCTGTGCTAACTAGATGGATAGAGAAGTGACTGGGAAAAAGCTCACAGAGATTAGTAGTGGAAGAGAGTTTCTGAAAATGGAGACCTGTGACCAGTGGTGTTCAGCAGAGATCCCTGCTGAGACGACTGTTGTTTTCGATATACAGAAGTGATCTGGACGATGGCCTGATTAGCAAGTTTGCAGATGACACGAAGATTGATGGAGCAGCAGATAGTGAAGGGGACTGTCAGAGAATAATGAACAATATAAATGAATTGTAGAGTTGGGCTGAGAAATGGCAGATGGAATTCAATCAGTACAAATGCGAAGTGATGCCATTTGAAAGATCTAATTCAAGAGCGAAATATATAGAAAGTTGAAAAGTGCTGGGATACATTGATGCGCAGAGATTTCTGGGTGTTCAGGTCCATTGTTCCCCGAAGATGGAAACCCAACTCAAGAGTGTGGTCAAGAGGGCATATCACATTCTTTCCTTCATTCAATGGGGTATTCCTTCATTCAATGTAACATAACTTGGCAAGTTATGTTACAGTTGTATAAGACTTTGGTTCTCCACATTTGGAATACAGCCTACAGACCTGGTCACCACATTACAAAAATGATGTGGATGCTTTGGAGAGGGTACAGAAGAAGTTCACCAGGTATGGTGGGTGCTCGCACTGAAGTGATTTTGAATAGATCGGCGTTATTTTCATGGAGGTTGAGTGGGGAACCTGATTGAGCTCGACGAAATCATGAGAGATATAGACATGATGAAGCGCAAGATCTTTTTCCCCCAGAGTGGGGGACACATTTTCTAGGATCACAAGTTGAAAGTAAGAGGGGAAAGTCTAGGGGGGATATGCGTGGAAAGTTCTTCATGCAGAGTGTGATGTGTGTCTGGAACACGTTGCCAGCAGAGATGGTAGAGGTGATCATGATAGCATCATTTAAGATGGATCTGGACAGATACATGAATGTGCAGGGAGCAAAGGGATACAGACACGTAGAAGGTATGTCCCAGGTTTAGGTAGAGGATCTGGATCAGTGCAGGCTTGGAGGGCCGGAGGGCCTGTTCTTGTGCTGTAATTTTGTTTGTTCTTTGATATCAGACAACTTGGAATCTTTGTACATTTTCTCATCATATGGGAATGTAATTGCATCTCATTCTTGCATTTCACTTCAGTTGCAAAGAATCGTACACAACACATACATACACAGGTACACACGCAAACACAGAGACACAGGTACAGATGCATACAAACATAACCACATAGCCCCATACACACACTCACACACACACGCAATGCATTAATTTGTTGGAGAATATCAATAACATTATCAATAGTTATAATGTTAAGTCGAATTTAGGATATAGGAAGGATGAGATAAATTGTCTTATTCTACTTGAAAAGACCATTATCTGAAGCTACTAAGGTAAACATCATAAAACACCAGGTTATATTCGAACAGGTTTATTTGGAAGCATTAGCTTTCAATGCGCTATTCCTTCATCAGGTGTTTGTGGAGTGTAAGATCGTAAGATACAAAATTTATAGCAAAATATTAGAGTGTCATGCAACTGAAATAGTATATTGAACAAACCTGGGTTTTTAAGTCTTTCATCTTTTAGAATGGGTTGCAGTTTTCGGTTCATTAATATGCAAATCCCAGAACTTCATTTAAGTCATCTTCTCAGGATTTTACAACAAAAGGTGACATCTCAGCTCAGACAACGCATTAAAGATGGAAAGCCAGAGTCTGTCTGTGTCCCAATCTTGACTTAAATTGGTTCTATTTCCTAAGTGGAATTAACAAAATATTTCATGCAATGACTGCCTGCTTTGATTTTCTGCAGTGTGTGCATTTTTGAGCAAAACAGGATGTATCAGCAAATATGGGTCTGCAAATATAATGATATTAAACTGATGTGGTGGTTAATATAGCTTGTTAATTTTCCAACGTCTCCTGGCTCTATTCTGTAAAACGAAATTCCATGTTCTTCTTTAGTAACTCTGTTAGTAGTGCCTCCATGCTGCTGAAATTGGAACAAACTTCCTGTCGAATCTGCTCAGTCCCAATAGTTGAAGGATCTATTTCTCCATGCTCAAGGAAATTCCTCCATTGCTTTCGTCAATGCGTTCCTTTGGATCATCCTTCCATGTTCGATGTTATGGAGTCAGAGGGTCAAAGAGATGTGCAGCATGGAAACATGCCCTGTGATCCAACCTGTCCATGCTGACCAGGTATCCTAACCCAATCTAGTCTCACCTGCCAGCACCCGGCCCATATCCCTCCAAATCCTTCCTATTCATATATCCATCCAAATGCCTCTTAAATGTTGCAATTGTAACAGAATCCACCACTTCCTCTGGGAGCTCATTCCATACACGTACCACCCCCTGTATGAAAAAGTTGCCAATTAGGTCTCTTTTACATCCTTCCCCTTGCACCCTAAACCTATGTCCTCTACTTCTGGACTCCCCGACCCCAGGGAAAAAACTTTGTCTATTTATCATATCCATGCCTGTCATAATTTTGTAAACCCCTATAAGGTCACCACTCAGCTTCAGACGCTCAAGGAAACCAACCCCAGCCTGTTCAGCCTCTCCATGTAGCTCAAATCCTCCAACTCTGGCAACATCCTTGTAAATCCTTTCTAAACCCTTTCAAGTTTCACAACATCTTTCCGAAAGGAGGAGACCGGAATTGCATGTAATATTCCAGTAGTGGCCAAACCAATGTCCTGTACAGCAACAACATGACCTCCCAACTCCTGTACTCAATACTCTGATGAATAAAGGAAAGCATAAACGCCTTCTTCGCTATCCTATCTACCTGTGACTCCACTTTCAGGGAGCTATCAAGCTGCACTCCAAGGCCTCTTTGTTCAGCAGCACCCCAAGGAACTTATCATTAAGTGTATAAGTCCTGCTAAGATTTGCTTTCCCAAAATGCAGCACCTCACATTTATCTAAATTAAACTCCATCTGCCACGTCTTACCCCATTGGCTCATCTGGTCCAGATCCTGTTGTAATCTGAGGTAATCCTCTTCGCTGTCTACTCCACCTCCAATTCTGGTGTCACCTGCAAACTTACTAACTGTACCTCTTATGCTCGCATCCAAATCATTTATGTAAATGACAAAACGTAGAGGACACAGCACCGATCCTTGTGGCACTCCACTGGTCACAGGCCTCCAGTCTGAAAAACAACCCTCCACCACCATCCTCTGCTTCTACTTTTGAACCAGTTCTGTATCCAATTATGTTTTCTTTAAGTTCATTTCCAATTTTGTTTCAAGAAATCACTCAAAGGGTTTTGCCAACTGTACCATTTGATCTTTCCATGAATGGCTAAAGATCAACACATCATCAGGATAAACTACACTATTTCTTAATCAGGCCACAAGTCTGTTCATGAGTCTTTGGAATGTGGCTGGTTTGCTCTTCATTCCAAAGGGCATTACTTTGAATTGATGCAGTCCATTTGGGTTTACAAATGCAGAAACTTATCTTGCTTTCTCTATTAAAGATACCTGTTTGTAACAATGCAGTAAATCAACTTTGTGACGTAACTGGATTTTCCAACTTTCTCTGTACAGTCTTCCAACCTTAGTATTGGCTATGAGAACGATTTTGTTACGGCGTTGAGCTTCCAATAGCCCAAAGAAAATTGTTGAGTTCCATCCGCCATGGGAACTAACAAAATCAGCGAACTGCACTCCAGTCAGTCTCGGTTCGATGATGTCTTCATTGAGCTAGATTTACTTCCTTCTGGACCTGCTGGCCTCTGAAAGGATTAAGCTATTAAAGGTATTGTTTTATTGGAACAGCATTCCCTACTTCCACCTCATGCACACTGGTATTAGTCCTCCTATTTTATTCCTGCATATGTCTTCATAATGCTGCAACAACCTTTTGACTGTGTCATTTGCTCCTGAGACTGATAGCTAATTCTCCCACTTCATTCTTCAAGGACTTTATCATTATTCAACGTACTTTGGGGCACATAAAGCTCCATCACAACTGGATTTGATTCCTCACTCGGCAGAGCAATAAATAAAATCTGTTTCTCCAGTTCCCTGTCTCTGTTATAGTAAGTTTTCAACATATTCAGAAAGCACGCCCGATACAGACTCTTTTCTGTCCTGCATCTTTATCAGATTGGTAACCTGACTCAACCTCTTCTCAATTTGATAGGGACCACTAAACCTGCCTTTGAACCTATCTCCTACTACTGGTAACAATACTAATTCATCATCTCCATGGGAAAACGACTGAATTTTATAGTTGCTATCTGCCAACTGCTTCAATCTAGGTGGTGTACTATTCCGGTGTTGTTTGGTTAACTCACATTCCTAATTTAATTGTTCTATCACCACCTCTACATTATCCAAGTGTGAAATCTCTGGCTTTGATCCAGTCAAACTTTTAGTTTCAAAGGCCCTCTTACTTGCTGTCCAAATATTAACTCAAAGGGAGTAAACTGAGTAGATTCATTTGGGGCATCTCTCATGGCAATCCATACAAGTTCGATACCTTTATCCCAATCAGTCAGTGTATCCTGACTGTATATTGTCTTCAGAGTCAATGCCACCTTTCCAAGGCTCCCTGGGATTTTGAATGGGTATGGACTTGATTTAAAGTGCTGTATGCTATCCAAAACTTCCTTAAACATCTCACTAGTAAAATATCTCTGGGTAACACATAACAGGGAAAGAAAGCTACTAACTCGGCCACCATCCTTTTTGTCTTAAAACTCCGTAACAGAATTGCCTCCGGAATCTAGTAGGCATATGCATTATGGTTAGCAAGTGCTGATTCCCACTTTTAGTTTTAGGGAGGGGACCTCCACAATCAATCATAACCCGTGTGAATTTTTCTTCAAATGTGGGAATTGGCAACAAATCTACTGATTGTATGACTGCCTGTAGCATACCTATCATTAGGCATGTGTGGCAATATTTAACCTCAGCCTTGTGCATGCCAGGCCAATGGAAGTGCTTTTGTACATTAGCTTGAGTCCTCCTCACACCTGGGTGGCCTCCGTCTGGTGATTCATGTTCTACCCCAACACTTCCTATCTGCATGCTACAGGCAACACAATCTGGTGCACCTCTGCCCATTTCCCCTCTGGGATCTCCACTTTTGTTTTAGGCTTCTATCCTTAAGATAATAACACTCAGAAATATATTCTGATTCCTTTTCTGAGTTTGCATCATAATTTATATCTGCTCATCTTTCTGTTGCAAGTCTGTTAGCCTTTCTGGACTCAACACTTCTGTCTGACCCACTGCCTGTAAAGGGTTTTCCTGTAAAATTATATCAAACAGGGTGTCAGCTAACTGAACCTCAACTTCTTGGTCTTTCTGTTTAATTTTTCCTTCTTGCTGTAACTTATGACAGTGGCTTCTTACTACGACACAGTCTTGAAACCATCCATGGCATTCTTCTTGTAACTCCTTCGTTCGCTGATCTTCTGTTGGCGTCTGCACTACAAGGGGTGTCGCTCCCACCTTGGATCCTGCTAAATAATCCCCAAGAACAAATTGTATTCCTGAAACTGACATTCTGTCAATCACTCCTACAGTTACTTCCCCAGGCTTTATTTGGCTCTCCAACCTAATCTTACACAGGGGAACGCTAACTTTCTGCCTATCTATTCAACAAATTATTACCTTCTCTGGTAATATGTCGGAAAGCGTGAAACTACTTTCATCTCTTACCATCAGAGACTGATGAGATCCCATACCTCATTAAATAATAACTTATTTCCATTCTCTTCCTGTTCTTCCCGAGTAAACTTTTCCCACAGAGATAAAGTCTTTACAGAGATCAGCAACTAACTCAATATCTCACCCCTGCCAAGGCTGTGCACTCTCCTGCAGCTCCTCGGCTTTTCTTTGGGTCTCCTTTACTACTTTCCCTTATAGCATTGGATAAGCCTCTTGTCCTACATCTTTTCACACAATATCATTCTTCCATGACCACCACTGTGACTTTACCTGTCCCATCTTATCACAGTGGAAACACCTGAGGCCTTTCATTTTCTTGGAATTCTTTTCATCACCAAAGGAGAACTATTCCAAGTGTGCTCGACTCTTTGTTTCATCGTGAAGGATCTCCCTCTGCTTACAATTTCTATACCTCACAGAGATGAAATACGTGTAAGAAACTAAATTTCACTTCATGCATCAATGCACATTTCTTGGGCATCTCTTCTGCTCTTCTCACTTCTTGAACTTTCTGTTCATCACATAAGTTCTCTGGAAATGAATTTATGAACCCCTCCAGCAGAATAAACTCTCTTCATTTCCATCCTCTGAAAATGATTTTCTGACTAATTTGCAACTACTGAAGTTTACATTCGTCTCCCTTTCTCTTTCTCCTTCTCTCTCTTTGCTCAGCAAAGAGACTTCTCTTCTTTATTCTCTCTCTCTTTTCAGTCTTTTACTCCCTTTTTTCAGTCTCCTTTCTCTCTCTCTCTTCTTTATTCTATCTATCTTTTTGCTCAGCTAATATCCTTCTCTCTCTTTCTTTTTCTTCTCATTCCGTTTGGCTCATACACAGTTTACGTTTTTCTAATTCTGCTGAACTTTTGTTTCACTGATAAACCTCAGTGTTTGACCAAATCCATTTCAATTTCCTTATGTCCCTGGTTAAAACCAATTCTAATATGTTTGGTAATTCGAAAAGAATATCCTTCCCCTGTCTTTCTAACCTTCCCTGGTAAAGTTGGGAAGCGTCTTCAAACCTCAGAACCTCTTTAGCAAAGTTAGGAGCCATTTCCCTCTCTTTTAATTTAACTGACCACATGTAATCAAAATGAAACAAATTATTTCACCTCCGTTTTATTTATAGATTTACGACACTAGTCACCAAGTGTTTAAATCTGCTGGGATCTTTGGTTCCCCAATTCTGTTCAAACCTTTCCAAATCCCAGACGAGCTCCTTATCTGTTAAAATGCAGAGGTCGAACCACTACCAAATAAACCTGAACACACAGAAATGCTCGCCTCGCCTTGTCATCTGTTCGAAGTGTGAGGGACTGAAAGGGAACACTCAGTTTCCATTATTTAAAGAAAAGTAACAATTTTCTTTCCGAACAAAACTGTTAAGAAACGGAACATTGTTTCCCTTAACTGAGCACAACCCTATTGACATGCTGTTCCAATACCAGACAATAAATATTACATTAACCTCATCACATGTCGACACAGTCTCTACCTTCTCTGCTGTATTCAGTCTCCTACTCATTGGTTTCACTGGGTCGTCTTATTCCTTTTTACGAAGCGAAAGTGAGAACTTCAGATGCTGGAGATTAGAATCAAGAGTGTTGTGCTGATGAAGGGCTCTTGCCCAAAATGTTGATGCTGCTGCTCCTCGGATGCTACCTTACCTGCTGTGCTTTTCCAGCAGCACACTCTCGACTTATTTTTACTCTGAATATGTTTTACAGCAAAAGGTATCTTTTTGATAGACTGCTTTCTGATTTCTTTGAGAGCACGATTTCAGATAGGCAGTTAGCTCTTCGACTCTACAGCAGTTGCTCTGTTGTTCGGTGGCAGTTGCTCTAACCAATTTTCAAAATGCCCACTCTTTTTTATACCCCCAACCTCGTTCCCTGTCAATGAGCCTGCAATTTGAGTTTTCTTCAATATTCAGAAAACAATGTTCATTTTAAATTGGATATACATGCTTTGGCTTCGTAACAAATACCATTTAATAACACAAATAATTAATGAAGATTAATATTCGAAGTGCAGATTGAATTATTTTCATTCTTAAATTATTTGCAATTAGCTAAAGCTCATACATTTCAGTAAGAAATTAAATTTGTTAATTATATTTTAATTCATAAGAACGCTAAATCTATTTGATTGTTGAATTGTTTGCTCACTGTGAATATGTAATTGTTTAGAGGCAAACAACTTTCGAAATGTTAGAGTGAGAATGTATTCATTTGAATATTGACGTTGAATATTTAATTGTGATCGTACAAAAATGAGGCAAATATTCTCTGTTCAATATAAATAACATGTAGTTTTCCTTTATTTTGTATCATAAAGTTTTGTAATGAGTATATATTTTAGTTCCAAACATATAGTAAGAATACAGTTCTTCTCAGAGATAATGCAGGCATTGTTAAGTGAAATAGTCGGAGTTCACATGTTATTGCTGCCCCCAATTTACAAAATATAGTAGATATTTTATTATTTTTCATACTGGGAAACTCATCACTTGGAATCACGACCTAAATAATAAATAGATTCAGGCATAGTGCTACTGGAACTCACAGCTGCCTGTGATACTGTGGGACACAATGGTCTGCTCCTTAACCTGTCCAGAGACCTTACAATCTGGGTCAGGGCAGTTATTCAAAAATACTTTCTCAAGAACTCATTCGCAGCCCACCCTGGGCAAGTGACAACTAACCAATAGCCTATCGCTGCTCTTAGTGTAGACACACATGCTGTCCAAATTAGATGCCAATGACTGACCAGCAGACAGGTCTTACAAATTCATCTTCTGTCTCAGCCTGCTCCAGGGAGCAGATGGATGGGCATGTCTTGCCAGAACACACCGCACAAGCGACTTGACAGCATCTGGCCTGCCTCCTAGATTCCAGATATTTGCACCCTGCACCCGATCCAGGATGAAGAAATTCACAATGTGGCTGTCTCCTGTAGCACATTGTGTCTCACAGTGAACATTCTAAACCCATAAGCAGTATATGTCACCTTCACACTCATCAGTGTCAAAATAAAATTGAACTTCTGTGTCGATGGCCAGAGATTAATACAAGGGTCACCCAACCTGCTTTTGACTGGGCTTCAATCGAGATCAGTACTGCAGAGTGCACCTGAGGGAAACAGCAGCAAATGACAAGCAGAGAACCACTTTAATAACTGAACTGTGTGGATTTTGTCTGATGTATGTCACCACACACACATTATACTGACACACAGTTGAATGTAACAATGGCCACCATAAGTGCAAGTCTCGGCCTAACGCCCCTCCCCAGCTTCCTCACCTCACTCCCTCCCCCATTCACCAATTGATGAGAATTCCCTACCTGGGAGAAACAGTCTGTGCTTCATCTCAGGTGGTCCACTCCATAATGGGCTGTTCAAACCACTTACGGACTGTTTTCCATTTCAGGCCTACATGTAGTGCTGACATCCGGAGCCAGTCTGATTCCCAATATGCTGGGGATCATGGAATGAAAAACATAGGAAGGCACTAACCATTTTCTGTGAGAAACTGCACATGATGAGAGGTAGGTTTGAACTACCAGAAGGAGAGTAATTATTGTTCACAAAGGGTCAGCACAAGCCTGTACCCTACACGCTGCCGATTATTGAGGGCTGTACCCCTGCACACTGAGTGGGGGATTAATCACCAAAAAACTCATGGTATGTGGAGGGGATCGCTCAGTTCATTAAAGTGGCATTTCCTGCATCACTTTTTTAAAAAAATGATGATTCAGCAAATATTGCTTCTTACAGTCTTAGATTTACAGTTTTGGTTCGTAGATTGGGAAGCCTGATAACAAACAGTGAATGGTTACAGAACTCCGAAGTACAGACGATGTACAGACTGCACCTGGTGGGCTTCTCAGGAGGGCTGATGACCGAAACATCAATTCTCCTGTCATATACAGATCGCCAATTAGAAGAAAATACATGAGCCAAAGTGTAGCCAATCGTTGTATTGTATAAAATCAATAAGAGGGTAATTATATTTATGTTTTTCAATATGCAACATTTATGGGGCAGTCACGTGCTTTTAAGAGGGGACAAATGTCTTGAAATTTATTGATGAGAGCTTCTTGTATCAGCATGTGGAAGATACAAGGAGGGATGGTTTAGTTCTGGACCCAACATAATCTAGTCCCACGAGCCAGCACTTGGCCCATATCCGTCCAAGCCTAATCAGATATACCTCCATTTGCCTTTTAAATGGTGGAATTCTTATTCTGGGTAAAGCTGTAGTCGAACAGCGTGGAGTGGGGAGCGGTGTTCCTGCTCAAAATGGATTTGATGAGAGTATGGGCCCAATATTTTACAATCTAAGATCCAATGAAGGAAAATGAGCCCACAGAACCTTCAACATCTGCAAATATTAAGAGCTGAATAACAAAGTAAAGAGAAGCTTAAAACACCTATAAAGTGAGCAGATCAATAGAACCTCTATAAGAATGTAGAAAGTGTAACACTGAACTTAAGGAAATCAGTAGAAAAGTAAAAATGGGGTGTGATAAAACATCAGCGGGTGTACTGTTGCTATACAAGGGGGAGAGGATAACTTGGGAAAGAATGGGCATATTAGGGATCAAGGAGGCAGCCTGTGCGTGGATCCAGAGAATATGTTAAATACGTCCTTCATGTCAGTTTTCAGTTTAGAAAGTGACTCATTGGAATCGGGGAGAGGAGCAGAATAAAGAGTGAACACATCCCCAGATCTGGATGAGCTGTATCTTATCTGATATGGGAACAGAAGGAGGAAATAACAGGTTCTGACCCTCTTTTTTTACTGTGCTTTTGCCACAGAAGATATGTGATAGAACAGGGTGCAATCAAATGTAGATTCAACAAGGTGTGCTCGAGACAAACGAGAGAATTAAAACAACCAATTCTCATATCAGTGAGAGGGGAACAATTGTAGAATGTTCTGAAAGCTATTGAGCCTGGATCATTAAGTCTCTTCCACGGTCAGAGACATATTTTTAATAAGTCAATGAATCAAAGGTTACGAGGAAAGTGGAGTTGAGGATTATCAGAACAAACACCATTGAACTGAAAGGCAGAGCATACTCGGTGAGCTGCTGGGTCTACTGTTGTTGCTATGCCTTATGGTATTCGGTCTGCTACTATCCCTGTGTTAGCAGGAACAACAACCTCTCTCTGAGACACAGTTCAGAATGCAGCTGACTAATGCAAGGAATTTATAAATGCTATACCGATAGCCAGAAATACGTTTGAAACAGGAAGCCAATCTTTATTTTATAACTTTCAATGAAATGCAGTCTCATTCTTTGAAACACTCGGCAACACAGATCTAGTTTGTCATGGCCCTCTTTGACAGAATTTTTCTTGAAAGAAGTCAATTGAACCTTGCTTGCCATCTCTCTGTGGCAGTAATATATTTCCTGAGATAAAGAACAAACATTACAAATAGTCCTTCATGTACAATCTGGTCAAGCCCCGACTCAGCTGAAGCAAGACGTCACTCCTCCTGTGCTGACATCCTCGGACAATAAAGGTTCCCATTCCACTGACATTCCAACTAGTTTGCTGCACCTGTCTGTTAGACGTCGGCAGCTTATTGACAAGGACACTTAGGTTTTATTTAAAACTGTACTTTCCAACATTTTAAATTTAAGAATTATACTGCACATCAATTCGCCAAAAAAAGTTGATAACTTTCTATTTCCACATGATGATATTTGCAGTGATCTTGACCATGTGGACACCGATTCAATCTTCAGAAATCTTTCCATGTTCCTCACTGCACGCATTCCCACACAAGAATTACATTTCAGTCCTACATTCTGTTTACAGTCTTTTCACTAATAATTAATCCATCGAGTGGATTTGTAATGCTAGAAGTGTTAGGGTGCAGGAGGCCCAGTGTGCATTCACAGGCTCTTCAAATGCACATCATTGGCTCCACCCATTATCCTGTCTTTCCTCTGTCTCCGCCCTGACTCATGCTGAACACAATCTACATATTTTATTTCTTTCTGTGAAAAACAATCTAAATGTCTTTGTTGAAGAATAATCTCCTCTGAGTAAATATTCTCAACCGAAGAAAAGGCAATGAATGAAGTACATCACCTCGACATTCAAATTGACCCTCAGTAGCCTTCTATCGTCAAGATTGAGTTGACACATTTCAGGTTATCCACTCGACATCCGTCTTGTTCCCTGTTTTGGTTGGTATTGTTTACTTCTTCGATTACGCCTTAAAACCTGAGAAAGAAACCCTTTTGCAAAGGAAAGGTTGTGACAGATTTGGGACAAAGGCAGGTAAATGGAGTTACATAACAAATGTCCTTAAATTGCGGAACAGGCGCAAAGGGTTCAACAACCTCATCCTATTCTATCGTCTTGCATTCCATGTTGCAATGGCACGGGGACCATGCAGCCAATTACAAATTCATTTCAACAGATAAATGTTTAATTAAATTATATAGAGTCACTGATTGGAACATAATGAATTCGTATTGCTAAAAAAATGTAGGAACATAACTGGAATCGTTATGCTGTCCATATATAAGGAAGGGTGCATTTGCTGTCCATCTTGGATGCCATCACATCCACAACATTCACTGGCTCCACCATCAATTTTCAATGGAGGCAGTGTATCATACAAGGTACATCGTAGATATTTACCACAGTTCATTCGACAGCACCTTCCAAGCCATGACCATCTGCAATGTCAAGGGCAACAAATCCATGGAAATATCACCCCCTGCAAGTTACACATAACGTAAATGACTGTCCTGACATGGAAATACATCTCTAACCCATGGGTTTCACTTGATGAATATCCTGGCTTTCTTTCCCTCACATTATTGTGGGTGTCCTGCACCAAACTGACTGCAAATGCTCAAATAGGCAGCGCACCGCCATCTTGTCCAGAACAACAGTCTATGGGTAATAAATGATGTCCCAGCCACCAATGGCTGACACCTATCACTGAATAATACACTAATGTTTAACAGCTTGCAATCTGGGTTTCAGTTTCGGAATAAACTTGGTCTATATTCTTGAGTTTCAGGAAATTGATCCGTGATTTGATTGAAAAATAAAAGATTTTGAATTGCAAGGGCTTGATTGGGCAGATGCTGAAAAAATTATTTCTGTGGGTCAGAGAGTCCAAAAGAAGATAATAGAGTGTCGGGATAACGGGCAATTTATTTGGGTCTGAGAGGATGTGAAATCATTTCAATCAAAGGGTATAAGTGTGTTTCGTGTTCGCCATCTTAAGAATTGTGGATGCACTGTGAATGAAAACAGTGAAAAATTCACAGAGATATAGAGGAGCTCAGGGTTAGAGGAGGTTACAGAACTAGGGAGGCAAAGGTGAAGGAGAATGTTACAGACATAGGGAAGCTGTAACAGGACACAAATATTGCCTGGATAGTGATGGGTTTGTGGGCTGGATGTTAGAGAAGGCTGTAGGTGCTGGAGGAGTTTACAACAATAGGGAGGACTGAAGGAGCTTGAGGTTTTTATAGTGATAGGGAGGTATGTAATTTCGAGAGTGGGTTCCAGTCCTGTGGAGCAACGTACGTGCTGGAGGGATCCTCAGTGACAGGAAGTAGTGAAGATGCTCGAGATCAGTTGGGGTGGAGGGGTGGAAATGTTACAGAGATAGGGAGGTGTGTAGTGACTGGAGGAGATTACAGAGATAGGGAGTGTTGTGGGGTTGGACGAGATTCCAGAGACAGGGAGAGTTGTTGGGGGCTGGAGGATGTTACAGAGATTGGGAAATGTGTAGGGTCTAGCCTAGGTTACAGAGATTGGGAAGTGCGTAGGGTGTGTCGGACCGTACAGAGATAGGCAGCTGTGTTTTTGGATGGAGTGACATTTAAATCAGAATTGACAACTTAATATTCTGTTGTATAGGAACTATAGACCGGACATGATGTGGTTTTATTAATAAATGAGTCAATTCCTGCAGTAAAGAGGGATGATATTGTGGAAAGGCCTTCAATTGAGGCTTCGTGGATAGAGACTGGAATACAAAGATGACAGATACATTGGTACGGTCATATTAAGACGTCCAGATAGAAGAAAGTACAGGAGCTATTGTGTAACCAATCACTGTCGTGTATAAAACAATAAGAGGGTAATTCTATATATGCTTTTCAATATCCAACATTTATTGGGTAGTCATGTGCTTTTAAGCGGAAACAAATATGTTGAAGTTTATTGCCGAGAGCTTCTCATATCAACATGTAGAAAATACAACAATGAATATTGCATGGCTGGGCCTTATTGTGGAGAATGAAGCCAGTTACATGTTCGAGGCAGGATTGGGAGAGAAGCTTAGGACCAATGACCAGAACATCATATACTTTAAGTTCCTTAAGGAAAAGGCAAAAAAAGTCTTCAGAATATTAAGTTTTTGGATTGGGGAGACAGAGTTTATCAGAAAGCAAGATCTGGCCAAAGTAGTCTGGAGACATTTAATTCTGGATAAAGCTGTTGTCGAATAGCGTGGAGTAGGGAGGAGTGTCCATGCTCAAAATGGAACTGGTGAGAGTCTGGGCTCAATATGTTACAATCTAACATCAAGTTTAGGAAAACAAGCCCAGAGACACTCCGACTTCTACAAATATTCAGAGCTGAATAACAAAGTAAAGAGTAGCTTAGAGCAGCTATAAAGTGAGCAGATCAATGGAATTCCTCTCAGAATGTAGAAAGTACAGCGCTGAAGTTAAGGAAGTCAGTAGAAGAGAATAAAGGAGGTGTGATAAAACATTCGAGAGTAAGATTAGTAAGAAGCCAAAGATATTCTATCCACATATCGGGGGAAGAGGATAACAAGAAAAAGAATGGGGAATATGTGGGATCAAGGAGACAGCCTGTTCACACAGCCAGAAATTACGTGAAACATGTATTTCATATCACTTGGGCGAAGGAGTTCCTGGATTCAGGGAGAGTGACTGTGTGAGCCTTTAACAGATTGATAGCGACCGGGAGGAAGAACTGGAAGTTTGGGCAGAGTAAAGACTGGACAAATCCCCAGATGTATATGAGCTGTATCTTAAATTAATATGAAAGGACAGGGAGAAAATAACAGGCTCTGGGCTTCATTTATTTATTTTACTTTTGAACAGATTGGAGGTGCGATGGAGAGGTCGGCATTTAATTTCGGTTCAACAAAGTGCACTAGAAATAAACGAGAGAAATAAAGACTACTCAGTCTCATATCAGTGAGGGAAACAATTGCTGAATACTTTGAAAATATCTTCAATGCGGAGAGACATATTTTTATTCAGTCAGTGAATCATAGGTGACAGGGAAAATGCAGGAAAGTGGAGTTGGGGATTATCAGAACAAACATCATTGAACTGAAAGGCAGAACATATTCGGTGAGCGGCTGGGCATACTTTGTCCCTATGCCTTATGGTATTCGGTCTGCTACTGTTGCTGTGTTTGTGAGAACAGCAACCTGTCTCCCATTGGAGCGAGACACAGCTCGGAACACAACTGAATTTATAAATGGTACACGAATAGCCAGAAATTAGTTAGAAGCAGGAATCGAATCAGTATTCTGTAACATCCAATGAAAATAATGTTCATTCCTTGAAACACCAGGGAACACAGGCCAAGTTTCTCATGGACCTCTTTGATAACATTGTCCTTGGTAGAAGCCTAGTGAACCTTCCCTTTCCTCTCTCTATGGCAATAAAGTATTTAATGAGAGAAAGAACCAAAACTGCACAGAGTCCTCCAGGTGCAGTCTGACCAAGTTCCTCTCCTACTGAAGCAAGACGTCTCTCCCCTTGTGCTTACATCCTCTGACAATAAAGGATCTCATTCCACTGTCTTTCCAAATAGCCTGCTGCACCTGTAAGGTAGACATCAGCAGCTTATAGACAAGAACACTTTGAGTTTTATTTACATTAGTACTTTTCAATGTTTTACAATTTATGAAATATAATGTCCTTCAATTTCTTCAATAAAGTGAATAACTTCACGTTTCTGCACCATATGTCATTTGCAATAACGTTGCCCATGTGGAAGCCCGTTCAATTTTCATAAATATTTACATTTTCCTCACAGCACACATTCACACACAAGAATTAACTGTAAATTCTTCACTCTGTTTCCTGTCTTTTCATGAATAATTAATCCATCCGAGTCCATTCATAATCATAGTATTGTTAGAGTGAAGGAGGTCCATAGTGTTCTCACTGGCCCTTCAAATGAGCATTATTACCACAACCCTATTTCCCACTTTTCCTTTGCAACCTCCTTGACACATGTCAAATACAATCTACATCTTTTATTTCTTACTTTGAAAAGCTGAAGAACTGTCTTTGTTGAAGAAAGTATTCTCAACAGAAGCAAAGGCAATGAGTGAAGGACATTATCCCGTCATTCAAATTGTCCCTCAACAGCCTTCTGTCGACAACACTGAGTTGACACGTTTCAGGTTATTCACTAAATATCCATCTTGTTCCCTGTTTTGGTTGGTATTGTTTCGTTCTTTGTTTACACCTGAATACCTGAGATAGAAACCCTTTTGCGAAGGAAAGTCGTTACAGATTTGGGCCAAAGGCAGGTAAACAGAGTTTTGTAACAAATCAGTTATAATCTCCTTAAATTGTGGAACAGGCGCAAGGGGTTTACCAACCTCATCCAATGCAGACAGTCTTGTGTTCCACATGGCAATGGCACGGCGACCATGCAGCCAATTACAAACTCATTTCAGCAGATAATTGTTCAATTAAATTTCATGGAGTCACTGACTGTAACAAGTTGAAGTCGTATTGCCAAAAAGTAACTTAGACCATATCTAGAACAGCTATGCTGCCCATGTATAAGAAAGGGTACATGTGTAGTCCAGCTCGATTGCCACAACATCCACAACATTCACTACTTCCACCAACAACCCTCAATGGAGACAGTGTGTACTAACTACAAGGTACATTGCAGACATTTACCAATGTCCATTCGACAGCACCTTTCAAGCCTTGATCATCGGAAGTAGCAAGGGCGACAGATCTATGGAAACACTAACCCTGCAAGTTGCACATAACGCCAATGACCATCTTGACTGGGAAACAGATCTCAGTCTCGTGGGTGTCACTTGATGAATACCCTGCCTTTCATTCCCTAACATTATTGTGGGTTGCCCTGCTGCATGGGCAGCACACAGCCACCTTGTCCAGAACAACAGTGTATGGGCAATAAATGATGGCCCACCCAGCGATGTCCGATACCTATCAATGAATAAGATACAAATGTTTCACTGCTTGGCATCTATGTGTCTCTTGCTGCATTTGTGTATAGATTTAATCGATATTCTTGAGTCTCAGGAAATGGAGAAGTGACTTGATTGAGGTGCAAAAGTTTCTGAGTGGAAAGAGCTTGATAATGCCGATGCTGAGAAATGATTTCTGTGGGTCTGGGAATCCAAAACATGATAACAGGATCTCAGGATAAGGGGCAACTTTTCTGGGACTAAGATGATGTGAAATTACATCTCTCCTTGGATCTCAGAGTATTTAGTATTCGCCATCTCAAAGAATGTGGATGCACTGTCAATGAATACAGTGAAAAGTTCACAGAGATATTGAGGAGCTTCGGGTTAGATAAAGTTACAGTGATATGGAGGTATAGGTTCAGGAGGGTGTTACAGATGGGAGGAAGCTAGAATAGAACAGAGAGATGACCGAGATACGGACGGGTGTGTGTGCTAGAAGCCTTTACAAAATTAGGGAAGGCTGTAGGGGCTGTAAGTTTTTCCAAAGGCAGGGAGGAATGGAGGAGCTTGTGAGGTTTATAGTGAGAGGGTAATATGTAATTGCTAGAATGGGTCTAGAGTTATGGAAGGATACATGTGATGAAGGAAGCCACAGTGATAGGAAGGACTGAAATACTGCAGGAGATTACAGAGGTCAGTAGGGGTGGAGGGCTGGAAGATGTGTGTGTTGGTGGAGGTTTTGCAGCTAAGAACAGGTTTAGATGTTGGAGGATATCAGCGGTATAGGGAGGTGTTGAGAGGCTGGAGGAGGTGACAGAGGTCGATGATGAATGAAGTTCACAGAGGTGGAGAGGGGTAGGAGTTTACGTAGGTAGAGAAGAATGAAGTGGGTGGAGGAGGTACAGAGATGAAGAGGACTGGGTGTTGGGTGTGGTTACTGAAATGAGGAAGATGTAAGCGTTTAGAGAACAATACAGCGCAGAATTTGCCCTTTTGCCCTCGATGTTGCACTGAACTGTGAGCTAATCTAAGCCAATCCCCCGACACTGTTCCATCATCATCCATGTGCTTATCCAAGGGTTGGATAAATCCCCCGAACGTGGCTGAGTTAAGTACATTGGCAGACAAGGCATTCCACACTCTTACCACTCTCTGAGTAAAGAACCTGCCTCTGACATCAGTCTTAAACCTGTCACCCCTCAATTTGTAGCTATGCCCCTTCGTACAAGCTGATGTCATCATCTGAAGAAAAAGGCTTTAACTGTCTACCCTATCTAATCTTCTGATCATCTTGTATGCCTCCATCAAATCCCCTCTTAGCCTCCTTCTCTCCAATGGGAACAGACTCAAGTTTCTCAGCCTTTCCTCATAAGGCCTTCTCTCCAGGCCAGGCAACATCCTGGTAAATCTCCACTGTACCTTTTCCAATGCTTCCACACCCTTCCTGTAAAGGGGCGACCAGAACTGCACACAATATTCCAAGTGTGGCCGCACTAACATTTTGCATAGTTCCAGCATGACATTACGGCTCCAGAAGTCAATACCTCCACCAATAAAACCTAACACACCGTATGACTTCTTAACAGCACTATTAACCTGGGTAGGAACTTTCAGGGATCTATGTACATGGAAACCAAGATCCATCTGCACATCCACTTTACCAAGAATCTTTCCATTGACCAAGTATTCTGCCTTCCTGGTATTCTTCCCAAAAGGAATCACCTCATAGTTAGCTGCATTGAAACTCTATTTGCCACCTCTCAGCCCAGTTCTGCAGTTTGTCCATGTGCCTCTCCCACACACAAAATATTTCCACACTGTTCACTACTCTTCTGACTTCAGTGTCATCTGTAGACTTACTAACCCATCCACCTATGCCTGCATCTAAGTCATTTATAAAAATGACAAACAGCTGTCGTCCCAAAACAGATCCTTGTGGCGCACCATAGTAACCGGACTCTGCTGAATATTTTTCATCAACTACCACTCGCTGCCTTTTACAGAAAGCCAGTTTCTAATCCAAACTGCTAAATCACCATCTACTCCATGCCTCTGTATTTTCTACAACAGCCTACCATGTGGAATCTTATCAAAGGCTTTACTGAAGTCCATGTACACCACGTTAACTGCCTTCCCCTCTTACATATGCTTGCTCACCTTCTCAAAAACCTCAATGTGGTTTGAGAGACATAACCATGTTGACTATTTGCAATCAAATTGTTGTTTGCTACATAATTATAGATCCTATCTCTTATAATCCTGTCCAAAATATTTCCTACACACACATAAGGCCAACTGGTCTGGAATTGCCTTGGTCATCTGTAGTGCCCTTCTTGAACATGGGCAAACATTTGCAATCCTCTAGTCCTCTGGTACAAAACCTATAGATAATGAAAACTCAAATATCAAAGCCAAAGGCTCCAACATCTCCTCCCTAGCGCCCCAGAAAATGTTCGAATAAATCTCATCCGTTTCAGGGGATGTTTTCATTTTCACTCCATCTCGATTTGATAACCCCTCTTCCTTATCAACCTCGATACTTTCTCATCAAATATCACGCATCTCATTCTTCTCTATAATATTCTCCTTTCCCTGAGCGAAAGCCAATGAGAACTGTTCGTTTAGCACATCTCCGATCTCCACAGAATCCACACTCAACTTCCCACTTCTGTCTTTGACTGGCTCTATTCCTACCCTAGTCATTATTTTTTTCCTAACGTACCTATACAAAGCTTTAGGATTCTCCTTTATTTGACCTGCTATAGACTACTCATGTCCTCTCTTTGCTCTTCTTAACTCTCTTTAAATCCTTTCGAGCTAATCTGTAACTCTCCATCGTCTCACCGTCACATAAGCCTCCTTTCTTCTTCTTAACAATAGATGTAATTTCTGTAGTATACCATGGTTCCCTAACATTATCAGTTCCTCCCTGCCTGATGGGGCATGTCCTTTAAGGACACGCGATGTTTATTCTTTAAACCAGGTTCACATTTCGATTATCCCCATCCCCTGCGTTTTCCTATCCCATTCTATGCAACATAAGCCCTGCCTAATCGTGTTACAATTGCAATTCCCCCATTGATAACCCTTGGCCTGTGGCATGTACCTATCGCTTTCCATCACTAAACTAAACGTGTTTATGGAGGTTATATACATAATAAAAGGTAGAGGTACTAGAGAATGCCAGAATTATGGGGTTGTATGGAAATGCTGGAGGAGGTTACAGAGTTCATGAGAGCCTAGTGGTTGGCTGAAGTTTACAAAGGTCGGGAGCGGGGTGTGGCGTGGCTGGCCAAGGTTACAGCGACAGTATATATTTGACAGCAGCTTAGAGAGATATGTAGGTCATAGGGGCTGAAGTAAGTCACAGATAAAGGGAGATATGTAGATGATGGAGGAGGTTAGAGAGATAGGGAGGGATGTAGGGTTTGGAGGTGGTGAGAGAGATAACGAGGGGTGCAAAGTTTGGAGGTGTTTAGAGAGATAAGGAGGGATCTGAGTTTGGAGGAGGTTGCAGAGTTAGGGAGAGGTGAAGGAGTTGAGAGATGGAGAGTGGTGTTAGATTTGAAGGAGGTTAGAGAGATCGGAAGGTGTGTAGGCTTTGGAGGTGATTAGACAGATAGGGAGGGATTTGGGTTTAGAGTAGGTTGCAGCAATAGGGAGGGGTGAGGGAGGTGGAGAGTATTGGAGAAATAGGGAGGTGTATAGTGTTTGCAGTAGGTCAGAGAGATAGGGAGTGTGTAGGGTTTGGACTAGGTTAGAGAGATGAGGAGGGATGTAGGATTTGGAGAAGGTTAGAGAGACAGGGATGGATGTAGGATTTGGAGGATGTCAGAGAGATAGGGAGGGGTGTAGGGTTTGGAGGAGGTTAGAGAGTTGGGAAGGATCTCGGTTTTGAGGAGATAAGAGAGCCAGAGAATGGAATAGGTTTTAGACGAGTTTAGAGAGATAAGGAAGGATATGGGTTTGGAGGAGTTTGCAGAGATAGGGAGTGTTATGGTGGCTGGAGTAGGTGAGAGAGACAGGGAGGAGTGTAGGGTTTGGAGGATGTTACAGAGGTAGGGAGGTGTAGCATTTGGAGTTTAGAGATGGGGATAGGGTAGGGTTTTCAGGAAGTCACAGAGATAGGAGGGGTATGGGGCTGGAGTAGGCTAGAGAGACTGGGAGGAGTGTAAGGTTTGGAGATGTTTAGTGAGACAGTGAGGGGTGTAAGGTTTGGAAGGTGTTACAGATACAAAGAGGAATATAGAGTTTAGAGGAGTTTAAAGAGATAGGGAGGAGGAAGATTCTGTAGATATTTACAGTGTTAGGTTGGTTGATAAATGGACAGACAAGGGACAGAGAGTAATTGAAGGAGTGAGACCTTGGAGTGTCCAATCACGAGAGCCAAAGAGTCAATGTCATACACACAGAAGAAGCCCTTCTGCTGACTGTAATAAAAATAAAAGGCCCTGTAGACCATGCAAACTCCTCCTTCCTGATGCATTGGAGCTTAAGCCAAAATTGAGAGCGATGTCTGCCGGACTGCTCAAGCAACAATGTGACATAACAAAACCTCACGTGGTCAGATCAAACACTGACACAGAAACCTCCTGCTGACTCCCCTCCCTCAGCCTCACGGTGTCAGATAAAACACTGACACGGAAACCTCCTGCTGACTCCTCTCCCTCAGCCTCACGGTGTCAGATCAAACACTGACACAGAAACCTCCTGCTGACTCCCCTCCCTCAGCCTCACGGGGTCAGATCAAACACTGACATAGAAACCTCCTGCTGACTCCCCTCCCTCAGCCTCACGGTGTCAGATCAAACACTGACACTGAAACCTCCTGCTGACACCCCTCCTCAGCTGGTGGATCAGTGTCCCTCTACATTGAACAACACTTGGTGGAAGCACAGAGACTGACAGAGCTGGAGAATGTATACTGGGTGGGCCATTTCAAAACGAACACCAAGAGGGGCTCAGCAGCAACATTACTGATCGAGGTGGTCGGATCCAAAAGGACATAACTGATTCACTGCGTCTGCACCGGGTCAGGGTGAACGACTGATGGGGAGAAACATCCTTGACTTCATCCTCACCAACCTACCGGCTGCAGACACATTGTTCGATGACCGTATTAGGAACGGTGAACAACCACACACAGTATTTCTGGAGACAAAGTTCCACTTTTACATCGTGAAGACCCCCTGTGTATGTGTGATATCATCACTGTGCTAAACAGGGCAGATTTTCAATAGATTTTGAAACTTTGCACTGGCCTGTGTGAGGTGGTTCGGGTCATTACCAATAGCATCAGAATTGTACTCCAGTATAATTTTCACTATCGCTGCCTGGTGGATGCTCCACTTTATCCTGACCATCAAGCCAGGGATACAGCCTTGTTAAATGGAGAATACAGGAGGGCCTGCCTATAGTAGCACCAAATACACCTCAGAATGATGAAGTTACTAAATTGGGCCACTTACTCACCACATGGTATAAATAGAAAATGATAAACAGATCTAACCAATGAATCAGACCTAATCTCTTCAATCCGGGTGAGTGGTGGTGGACAATCACACAACTCATTGAATGAGGAGGATTCACAAATACCACCTTCCTCAAAGATTGAAGAGTCCAGCACAATAATAGAAAATCCAATGCTGAAACTTTTACAACAATGTTCAGACAGAAATATCGATGGGATGATCTATTTTAATCTCCTCCAGATAGCAGTCTTCAGCTAAGCCGATTCACTGTGTGTGGTATTTACAATCAGCTGGAGGGGATTGGAGAATGCAAAGTCTGTGGGCCCTGATAACATTCCATTCAGGCTGTCCCTACTGGGATACAGCACTGGCATCTACCTGACAATGTGGGAAACTATCACGGTGTGTCCTGTACACACACAGACAAAACATCAGGCAATCAATGACTGCCCCATTGCTCTAATCTCTGTCATTAGTAAAGGGATGCCAGATGTCACCTACAGTGGGGTCAAGCAGCACTTCCTCAGTTCTAACCTGTTCGCTAAAGCTCAGTTTGGGCTCTCATCCCTTGGGCGCATTGAAGCCTTGGTTTAACGATGGACAACAAGAGAACATAGCTGAATTCTAGAGGTGAGGCAACAGTGACTGCACTTTTAACATGATCATAACTACATTTGACCAAATGTTGTATCCACGATTAACGACAAACCTGGAGCAAATAGGCATCGTCTGGTAGAAGTTACACCTGGTACAAAGGAAGGTGGCTGGGGAGCAGCCATCTCAGCTCCACCACAGTTCCCAGGGGCGGGGTTTCTGGGTAAGCCTGCAGATCAGAAATGGAAAGGTAAGGCACCATACCCCGACAGGATAATAGGGCTGCTCTCTTGTTAGTCAGAGACAACTGGCGGTAGTTTTACTGGACAGTCATCATGCCTCAAGTAGATTAGATTAGATTAGATTACTTACAGTGTGGAAACAGGCCCTTCAGCCCAACAAGTCCACACCGCTCCGCTGAAGCGCAACCCACCCATACCCCTATATCTACCCCTTGCCTAACACTATGGGCAATTTAGCATGGCCAATTCACCTGACCTGCACATCTTTGGACTGTGGGAGGAAACCGGAGCACCCGGAGGAAACCCACGCAGACACGGGGAGAATGTGCAAACTCCACACAGTCAGTCACCTGAGGCGGGAATTGAACCCAGGTCTCTGGCACTGTGAGGCAGCAGTGCTAACCACTGTGCCACTGTGCCGCCCAAGTAAGGGAAAGATTGAGTAGGACAGTCCTTTAGTCACCCCAGTCAGTGCAGGAATTGACCCACACTGTTGGCATTAATCTGCATTACAAACCAGCCGTTTAACTGATTGAACTAACCAAAACCTCACGCAGCTCCCTGTGGTAGATATTGTAATACTATTCCATTCAGATATGTTGTTAAACACCTCTCGAGTAGGTGGAACTAGAAGCAAGCTTCCTAGCTCAGAGAGAGGGACAGCGTCAGTGAGATGTAAGAGTGTTCTCTGCCCTAAGCCCAACAATTTTCAGCTCTTCATAAATGACTATAAAAGCACAACTGGGGATGTTTGCCAATGATTGGAAAGTATTCAACACCATTCGTAATTTGCTCAGATACAGAAGCAGTCCTTGTCCAAATGTACCAGGACCTGGAAATATGCAGTTGTGTGCTTAACAGTAACAATACCATTTCCATTACACATGTGCCAGACAACGATTACTCCTATCAATGGGAAATTGAACCACATCCTCTGACGTTCAATGCCACCGCCATAACTGAACACACACCAAGCAACTGGACTGACCATATGATTTCATTACCTATTCCTGTGAAGGGCTTATGCTAAAACATTGACTTCTCCTGTACTTCAGATGCTGCCTGAATTGTTTTGCTTTTCCAGCGCCACTTTTTGACACATATCAATTCATTGGCTACAAGAATGTGTCAGGGGCTAGAAATTCTGCAGGAATAACTCACCTCAAAATTTCAGAAAGCCTGTTCCCTATTGCTAAGACACATGTTGAATGTGTTTGATAAAATACTTCCATTTGCCTGTGTGAGTGCAGCTTCACCCCTCATCCACTGACGCTCAGTAGCAGCAATACCTGACATCTACACGGTGCTCTGCAGAAATTTACCAAGGCTCCTTACAACGTACCTCTGAACACCCGACCATCGAGAAGGACAAGGGAAGCAGACACACGGGACCCCCACCATGTTCACGTTCTGTTCCAAGCCATCGACCATCCTGATTGGGAAGTATATTGCTGTTCCTTCAGTGTCACTGTTTCATTTTCCCTATCTATCAATAAATGCCGTCCAAATCACATTTCATGAATAAATTAACATAAAAATATTGTCTGGACCTGTTCAATGCTGGACACTATGTTTTGGGTTTTGTGAGCTCAGGCTAGTTGGTCCAGGCAGTACCTTGTTTGTTGTGAACAGCTGAAGGGATATGATGTTTGAAGCAATCTGTCAGTCTCTCAGAGGCATGGCCTACATAGCGAGCATCACAGACACTGCCAATCTCATCCCACATTACTGAGCTCTGAGATAGACAGAAGCAACTGAAAACGTACTAATATCTGACTGGAACATGTTTAAACACACAGTAACATGGTTGCCACGGAAATAATTATGAGTGAATATTAGCAGGGAGAAAGAGAGGACTGCAGAGTCAAAAAGTGCGGTTCTGCAAAAAAAATTCAGACGTTCAGGAAGCATCTGAGGAACAGGAGAATTGACTATTAGTTAACAATATTAATAAAGGGAAAATAATTATATATTTTCAAAGTCCTTGTACGTAATAATAATTTGGTTTTCATCATATTGTTATTATAACAGTATACTGAATAAATGGGTGATTTTGTACTTATTGGACAATCTAAAAGTTGGTCTCATGAAAGGCTATCGAAACTTCAGTAAAGAGACTTTGCTGTTAATGGTTAGAACAATGCTGCAAACATTTACACAGAGATTTCCAGCTCAAGTCACACACACGGTCGTTGAGCTGGGAACACGCTGGCCATCAATGGAGCTGCACAATTCTGTTTGGATACTGACATTGTGGGGCTAACATACATTGGATATGGTTTATGAGGAAGATGTAAGATGTAAGATGCCATGTGCTGCAGGAGTCCATCACCTTTATAACACCTTCATTCAGGATCGGGTCCAAGGTTCAGAATTACAGAGTTTAGGTGGCACACAAGAAGAGATGTACTTGCAAGACATGGTTGTTTAGAGGTTGTTGTTATAGATGTTGAACTGCGTCTGGACCAGCGCCTTGTGCTAGTCCATTGACCAGTCCGCCCCACACACATCTCTCTGCTGTTCAGGTATGGCTCTAACCAGTCTATTGTGAGGGATTGTGTGAGTAACTGCCCATCTCCAGTTTGGAAGCTCATTGTCAGATTTTGGAGATGGTCAGTGTTTTGGAGGTCATGGTGAGGCCCAATGACACTGTGTCTCAATTCAGGCTTTTCCTCAAAGTCATTTCCAACGGCTTTGCTGCCTGCAAGATGGTGTGTTCACTGATCTGAACATGAATCGGCTGTTTACCACATTCACTGAATTGTGTAATAGTTAGCTGTGTGCTCTGGTATTTCAATTATTGTTCACTTCAATTGTTTTCAACTGAAAAACAATGACCTTTGGATTATTTTAAAATATGTAAGAAATAAAGTGATATTAACTCTTCATTGCAGAAAATGTGAAAGTTACCTGGTATATATTTCCCATGGATTAATCAAGCCGCAGTCAGATATTGTCTGTAATGCAGGATTCTTTGAACAGGACTATATCTCAGGCAACACCACCACACTCTCTGGTAGGTTCGGTCCCACTGACAGGACACAGCCATGCAGACGAGAACAGCGCCTTGGTATACAGTCAATACATGATGGCTCAGTGGTTAGCACTGCTGCCTTATAGCACCAGGGTACCAGGTTTGATTCCATCCTCGGGCAACTGCCTATGTGGAGTTTGCACATTCTCCCTGTGTCTTTGTGGGTTTCCTCCCACAGTCCAAAGATGTGCAGCTCGGGTGAATTGGCCATGTTAAACTGCCCATAGTGTTCAGTGCATTAGTCAGAGGAGTGTGTGTTGCTCTTCGGAGGGTAGGTGGGGACCCGTTGGGCCAAAGAGCTTGTAACAATCCTGTAAGGACTCTAATCTCATGATAGTGCTGGATCCTGTGGCAGGTAATGGTGGAATCAATGAAAGGGAAACATACAAGTGACCACATCGTCACCGATCTGCCTGCTGCAGGTACACCTCTCCATTTCATATATCGGTAAGAATGGTCACTGCACAGTCTTAATGGGGAGCAAGGACGTCCTTCACATTTTGCTGACTTTCCTCATTATGATATGTAGCCCCTTGAGGACTGAATGGGACAGACTTTAAACAGATTGAATAATTAACGATGATGCAGCCATGTCGTGCAGAGGGCCATCGGAAGCAGCAGAATCATACTCTGTACAGCTTGGTACAGAGTTGGTACCTGGGACTTCGATGTTGTGGTTATTACGGAGACGTGGCTAGATCAGGGACAGGATTGGCTGTTGCAGGTTCCAGGGTTTAAATGTTTTAGTAGGGTCAGAGGTGGGGGCAAAAGAGGGGGGGGTGTGGCTTTGCTTGTCAAAGATAGTATTACAGCGGTGGAAAGGAAGATGGACGAAGATTTGCCATCTGAGGTAGTTTGGGTTGAGGTTCGGAATAGGAGAGGTGAGGTCACCCTGTTAGGAGTCTTTTACAGGCCTCCTAATAGTCCTAGAATCGTTGAAGAAAGGATTGCGAAGATGATTCAGGAGAAGAGTGACAGTAATAGGGTGATTGTTATGGGAGACTTTAACTTTCCTGATATTGATTGGGAAAGCTATAGCTCAAGTTCGTTAGATGGGTCAGTGTTTGTGCAATGTGTGCAGGAGAGTTTCCTGACACAATATGTAGATAAGCCAACAAGAGGTGAGGCCATACTGGATTTGGTTCTGGGTAACGAACCAGGCCAGGTATTAGAACTAGAGGTAGGTGAGCACTTTGGGGACAGTGACCACAATTCGGTGATTTTTACTCTAGTGATGGAGAGGGATAAGTGTGTACTACAGGGCAAGAGTTATAGCTGGGGGCAGGGAAATTATGATGCGTTGAGGCATGACTTAGGAGGTGTGGATTGGAAAAGTAGATCCAAAGGCAAGAGCGTAATTGATATGTGGAACTTGTTCAAGGAGCAACTATTGAGTGTCCTTGATAAGTACGTACCTATCAGGCAGGGAGGAAAGGGTCGTGTGAGGGAGCCGTGGTTTAATAAGGAGTTGGAATCCCTTGTTAAATGGAAGAGGGCGGTCTTTGTAAAGATGAGGCGTGAAGGTTCAATAGGGGCAATTGAGAGTTATAAGGTAGCCCGGAAGGACCTGAAGAGAGAGCTAAGAGCAGCAAGGAGGGGACATGAAAGGTCCTTAGTTGGTAGGATTAGGGAAAACCCTAAGGCTTTCTATAGGTATGTTAGGAATAAAAGAATGACTAGGGAAGGAATAGGTCCAATCAAGGATAGTAATGGGAAGTTGCGTGTGGAGGCTGAAGAGATTGGGGAGGCGCTGAATGAATACTTTTCGTCAGTATTCACTCAGGAACAGGACATTGTTGTCGATATGAATACTGAGGCACGAATAAGTAGAATGGATGGCTTTGAGATATGTAGAGAAGAGGTGTTGGAAATTCTGGCAAGGGTGAAAATAGATAATTCCCCTGGGCCTGATGGCATTTATCCTAGGATTCTCTGGGAAGCAAGGGAGGAGATTGCAGAGCCATTGGCCTTGAGTTTTGTGTCCTCTTTGTCGACAGGAGTAGTGCCAGAGGACTGGAGACTAGCAAACGTGGTTCCCTTGTTCAAGAAGGGGAGTAGGGATAATCCTAGTAACTATAGGCCAGTGAGTCTCACTTCTGTTGTGGGCAAAGTCTTAGAGAGAATTGTAAGGGATAGGATTTATGCACATCTGGATAAGAATGATGTGATCAAGGATAGTCAGCATGGTTTTGTGAAGGGCAGGTCGTGCCTCACAAACCTTATTGAATTCTTTGAGAAGGTGACTAAGGAGGTAGATGAGGGGAAAGCGGTAGATGTGGTATATATGGATTTTAGTAAGGCGTTTGATAAGGTCCCCCATGGTAGGCTACTGCAGAAAATACAGAGATATGGCATTGAGGGTGAGTTGGAGGTTTGGATTAGGAATTGGCTCTCTGGAAGAAGACAGAGGGTAGTAGTTGATGGCAAAGGTTCATCTTGGAGTGCCGTCACTAGCGGTGTTCCGCAAGGATCTGTTTTGGGACCATTGCTGTTTGTCATTTTTATAAATGACCTGGAGGAAGGGTTAGAAGGTTGGGTGAGCAAGTTTGCGGATGATACGAAAGTCGGAGGAGTTGTAGACAGTGAGGGAGGATATGGCAGGTTACAGCGGGATATAGAGAAGCTGCAGAGCTGGGCAGAAAGGTGGCAAATGGAGTTCAATGTAGCTAAGTGTGAAGTGATTCACTTTGGTAAGAGTAATAAAAAGATGGATTACTGGGCTAATGGTAGACTACTTGGTAGTGTGGAAGTGCAGAGGGATCTTGGTGTCCATGTACACAGATCTCTGAAAGTTGCCACCCAGGTAAATAGTGCAGTGAAGAAGGCATATGGCGTACTGGCTTTTATTGGTAGAGGAATTGAGTTCCGGAGTCCTGAGGTCATGCTGCAGTTGTATAAGACTCTGGTGCGGCCGCATCTGGAATATTGTGTTCAGTTTTGTTCGCCATACTATAGGAAGGATGTGGAGGCACTGGAACGGGTGCAGAGGAAGTTTACCAGGATGTTGCCTGGTATGGTAGGAAAATCCTATGAGGAAAGGCTGAGGCACTTGGGGTTGTTTTCATTGGAGAAAAGAAGGTTTAGGGGTGATTTGATAGAGGTGTACAAGATGATTAGGGGGTTAGATAGGGTTGACAGTGAGAACTTTTTTCCACGTATGGAGTCAGCTATTACAAGGGGGCATAGCTTTAAAGTAAGGGGGGGTAGATATAGGACTGATGTTAGGGGTAGGTTCTTCACTCAGCGAGTCGTAAGTTCATG
Organism: Chiloscyllium punctatum; assembly: GCF_047496795.1. Lineage (NCBI taxonomy): Eukaryota > Metazoa > Chordata > Chondrichthyes > Orectolobiformes > Hemiscylliidae > Chiloscyllium > Chiloscyllium punctatum. The sequence continues at coordinate 91,987,582 of NC_092759.1, forward strand.
GAATGCCCTGCCAGTAGCAGTAGTGGACTCTCCCTCTTTATGGGTATTTAAGCGGGCATTGGATAGGTATATGGAGGATTGTGGGTTAGTGTAGGTTAGGTGGGCTTTGATCGGCGCAACATCGAGGGCTGAAGGGCCTGTACTGCGCTGTATTCTTCTATGTTCTATGTTCTAGCTCATACAGTCTGCAACTTCATAGCCCGACATAGCTCCCACTGTACAGTAACCATCACGGCCAGACATACCTCCCACTGTACAGTAACCATCACACCCCGACATACCTCCCACTGTACAGTAACCATCACACCCCGACATACCTCCCACTGTACAGTAACCGTCATACCCCGACATACCACCAACTGTACAGTAACCATCATGGCCCGACATACCTTCCACTGTACAGTAACCATCACACCCTGACATACCTCCCACTGTACAGTAACCAATACAGCCCGACATACCTCCCACTATACAGTAACCATCACGGCCCCAATACCTCCCACTGTACAGTAACCATCACGGCCCGACATACCTCCCACTGTACAGTAACCATCACGGCCCGACATACCTCCCACTGTACAGGAAACATCACGGCCCCAAATACCTCCAACTGTACAGTAACCATCACGTCCCGACATATCTCTCACTGTACAGTAACCGTCACACCCCGACATACCTCCCTCTGTACAGTAACCGTCACACCCCGACATACCTCCCTCTGTACAGGAACCGTCACACCCCGACATACCTCCCACTGTACAGTAACCGTCACACCCCGACATACCTCCCTCTGTACAGTAACCGTCACACCCCGACATACCTCCCTCTGTACAGTAACCATCACGGCCCGACATACCTCCCTCTGTACAGTAACCATCACGGCCCGACATACCTCCCACTGTACAGTAACCATCACGGCCCCAATACCTCCCACTGTACAGTAACCATCACGGCCCGACATACCTCCCACTGTACAGTAACCATCACGGCCCGACATACCGCCCACTGTACAGTAACCATCACGGCCGGACATACTTCCCACTCTACAGTAACCATCACACCCCGACATATCTCCCACTGTAGAGTAACCATCACGGCCTGACATACCTCCCACTTTACAGTAACCATCACGGCCCACCTTCTCCAGGGAATTACAGATGGAAAGGTAATGGTGATAATCTGCTGTTTCCAGCCAGACAGAAAAATTTCACTGTTGGTGAAATGAAATTTCCGTTTCCGAACAACATGCTGAGCATGGATAGAGGATTTGTCTGATTGGCACAAGGCAGAGAGTGTGAAGAACGGGGTCTTTTTCACGATGGGAACTGGTGATGGGGGGAGCACCGCAGGGGTCAGTGTTGGGACTATACTCCATGCATTAGACATTAAGAGTCTGGACAAAGGATGTGAAAGGGTACGAGAAATGCGTTTCCAAGAACAATCCCAAGGATGAAATTTGTGTCATATGAGGAGCAGGTGAAGTCTCTGGGTTTGCACTTGATGAAGTTTCAGAGACAGCGGCAGAATCTCGATCAAACTTACAGAATACTGAGGGGCCTGGATGGAGTGGACGGGGGCAAGATGTTTCCATGAGCAGCAGAGACGAGGGGCCAAGGGCACACCTTCAGAGTGAAGGGACGACCCTTTAAAATAGAGATGTGGAGGAATTTATTCAACCAGAGGGTGATGGATCTGTGGAACTCACTGCCTCATGGGGCTGTGGATGCTAAGTGATTCAGAGATAGCTAGGTTCTTGATGAGTAATGAGATCAAGGGTTACAGGGAGTAAGTGAGAGAACGAGGTTGAGAAACAATTCAACCATAATCGAATAGTGGAATAGACCTGATGGACCGAATGGCCTAATTCTACCCCTATAAATGATGGTCGTATGCACTGCGTTTTTTCCATAGGTTTCTAACTGTGCAGTTAGCATTTCTGGCATATCGTCTACCATACATTCCAACACTTTTCTGATTATTGATGTCACTTCTTGGTTTCCGATCAACTGCAGAGAGCGACACCACGGATTAACTTGGAAATCCTTGTGTATAAATCTCAGAAAGGTGGCTTGCAGGGCAAGCAGGACGCAGAGAAGACAAATTGAATGCTGGCATTGATTCCAAAAGGAATGGAGAATAAAAATAGGGAAGGCTTGTAACAACTGTAGAGGACTCCAATCAGCACACAGTGAGAATACTATGAACAGGTTTGTTCCTCTATCTGGAGGGAAAATGTCCTTGCATTGGAGGCAGCCCAGAGAAGGTTCACCAGACTGATCTTGAAAATGGAGGGATATTAATGAGAAGATGTGGAGAAGGTTGAACTTGAGATCATTAAATTTTAGAAAATGAGGCAAATTTATTGATACAACGAAGATTCGTGTGTTCTTACAGATTCGGCATTGAGACATTGTTTCCCTGAGCAAGGATCTGTAACTGGAGATAAAGGGGAATACAGACACCAGAGAAGCTAACAGAGAAAAGCTAGGTTGGAGAGACTGGAGAATGTTACAGAGTTCGGGTGGTTTGAGATCACTGTTGGTGGTAAGAGTTCAGATCGGTTGTCCGGCTGAAAGATGTCAAGGAGAGTTACAGGGTTATCAGTCCTGAAGGATTTACAGAGATCAGGAGGAATATAGGGACTAGAGATGACTCAGATAGGGATGGTCGTTGGAGCTTCAGGAGATAGACTCTGGGAGGGTTGTCGGGACTGGAGATTACACAGATATGATGGTAGTTGGAACTATATAAAATTTTAGAGAAAGGGAAGGTTGTAGGCACTGGAGATTAGACAGAATGGGTGGTATTTGGAGCTACAGAAAGGGAGGTTCGGATGGACTAGAGATTACACAGATTGGGGTGGTAGTTGGAGCTGCAGGATTTTCTAGAGACCGGGAGGATTGTTGGTGCTGGGAATTACACTGACATGGACAACAGTTGGAGCTGCAGGAATGAGTAAGATAGGGAGGGTTGAAGGGGTTGGATCAGTTCTCACAGCCATGGAGAATTGAGGGGATTGGAGGAACCAGAGATACTGAGGGTTGTTGGGCTGCAGTAGTTCAGAGAGCTAGTGAGCTCTGTGAAGGCAGGTTTGCAGCATTCCCATCAGTTACACAGAGATGTGGAGTGCTGTTCTGGAGGAGGTTACAGAAATCAACTGGGTTGCAGATACTGGAAGATATTACAAAGACAGTGAGCTGTAGTATTTGAGAAGGTTACAGTAACAGGATGCATTGAGGAGTTGGAGGCTGTTACAGGTGTAAACATGCTGTAGGGGATCAATAACCTTACAGCGATCAGGGTGATTGGAAGCTCTGGAGATAAAGAATTAGAATTGCAGTAACTGAAGAAGATCACAGAGATGGGGAGTAACATATACGTTAGAGGAGTTATACCATGAGATGAGCTGTATTCAATGGAGTCAGGGAAGATGCAGGGAGATCTGAAGGGACCACAGGTGATCAAAAGGACAGTGAGGCTTCTCACTATAGGATTGGGGTAGTTTACGCAGACAGGGAGTGTTTTATGGAATGGTGCTATTTACAGTGAATATGAGGTGTATAGAATTGAGGAACAAACAGAGATATGGAAGGCTGTATTTAATGAAGACATTTGTTGATGGCGAATGCTGAGGTTCTGGAAATTAAATGGACCGGAAAACTGGACAATCTGTCAGAGCTTACAGAGACAGGAACAGCAATAGAGCCTGGAGACACGAACACAGATAGTGAACATTGCACACACTGCTTTTGTGATGGTTTGAGGGCAGTGTAACGTTTACACAGATAGGGGTGTAAGAGCTGGAGAAGGTTATGTAGATAATTAGATTAGTGGGGAGACTGGAGGAGCTAACATTGACAGAGCTGGTGATAGTGACGGGAGGATGTTACATAGATAGTAAGTCTTGGAGAAACTGAACGGGAGAGTCACAAGCATTGGAGTTGGGGGTGTTGCAGGGACCGGAAAGGTTAGCAGATAGGGAGGATTTAGAATGTCTACATTTTCAGAGTGTTTCAGGACTGGAAATGTTTACACAGTTAAGGAGGGATGTTGGAGCTGTGGGAGTTCACAGAGAGTCGGAGGTTTGATGGGTTTGGGGCTAATTATGGATAGAGGGATATATTTAGGGACAGTAATATGGAACGCAGAGGGATAGTTTAGATTAGATTCCCTACAGCATGGGAACAGGTACTTCGGCCCAATTATTGAGATTGGCATGTCATCGACACTGGAGCAATTTATACATAGGGAGAGTCGTCAGCATTGGAGCAGGTTTCAAATATACAGCAGGATTATGGGAGGGGTGGAGGTTATAGAAACAGGAAATTTCCTGGGAATTACAAGCATTCAATTCACTGGCGCAAATGAGTTGGAACGAAAGGCATGACTCCTTGCTATATGACTCTATTACACGACAAGAGACAGTGTGGGGAGGGGGGTGTGTGGGCGGGAATATACAACAGAAGGATCCCAGGTTTCAATGCCATCTCCTTGGGGGAGGCCAGCTTTCCCCTCTGTTGTACTAATCCTCACTAAGACAGCACAAGCCTGGATTAATAACTGTCAACTTCCTATATTGACATAGGAAGGCTCAGCACAGCAGTGATGAAAGTAAACAAGAGGGTGGGGATTGAGCCTGGAACCATTATGCTGTGTTCGTGCTACAACACTGTATCTATGTCATGTATTCTGGACCAAAGTTCGATGCCTTAAATATACTCTGCTCTTTTCACTGTGAGTGATCTTACCGATCTGCAAAATTTACTAAAGGCTCCAAATCCCACTCTCCATCTCTCAGGCTGACCAACCGACTTCAGTGCGGTGATGGACGAGACAGGAATTGGGAATTCTCCTGAGTCAGGTGCATCCTGAGTACCTACAGGAGACAGAGAAATGAACAGAGTGGGAAATTAGACTGATGCAGTGTGGTTACACATGGAGAATGGCACAGAGTCCCACAGAGATCTGGAATATCCCAGTCTCCATCCCTGGTCTGTGCTGCTGCATCTCCCTGGAGTGAAGAATTCTGTTGGCTCAGGATCTGGAGTAACTGCAAAAGGTGCAGTCACCGCCATCAATTAAACCCTCACAGTGACAGATACCACATGGAGAGAGACTGTGTGATATCACCAGAGTGCAGGAAGGCATCACAATCAAACCACGGTAAGGAACAAGATGCACTGGTATCGGTACGCACGGATGAGGGAGCTATCTGTGGGCCAGGCAATGGCCTAGTGTTACTCTCACTCGACTGATCATCCAGAATTTAATGCCGGTAGCAGGGATACCCATCTGACTGCTTAACACCCTTTAAATAAGGAAATCTGTTATGGGCTGCCGGTCTGGCCTACATATGAATCCAGACCCAAGGCAAGGAGGTTGACTCTCAGCTGCCCCCTGAAATGACCTGGCAAGCTCAAGGGCAGCTCGGGGGTGGGCATGAAATGCTGGCCAGCTAGAGACAGCAACATCCCACGAGTGAATTAAAATCAACCGTGCTGGGAGCAGTGTCTTGGCCAATCATGTCGGTAGATTTATGGACAGGGCTTTAAACTGACAGAGAGGATGCAGGGACAGGGTTCAGCTGAAAGGAGCTTTCCAAATCCAAAGAGCATGGGAACAGCATGGGAATGTGACTGAAGACAAGCAGAAAGGAACAGGAAGGCACAGAGTTTAACTAGGCTGTGACAGGAAATTCTGGGAAAAAATCAATTTCAGTTTTTTTTTGGAATGGTCAAAGTATCAGCAATAACTTGTGAGACAGGGATAAATAAGATGTGGTCACCAGAAAGATGTGGTTACAGGAGAAACTGTGCTGTACTGTTCTGTGTTCCAAACAGGGAGGGGTACAATGGCAAGAAGAGGTTTCAAGAGGCTGGAGAGGATGGGATCTGAATGAATAGCCACAATTAGGAAGGTTTGCTCAGAGTGCCAGAGGTAACAGAAACACCAATGGCCTAATCTGGAACAGATGATCCAGACTGGAATGGGTGTGGGAATTGGAGTTGGTTTCACAGGGAGGGAGAACCATAGAGGCCACAGGAGGTTCCAGAAATGTGGAGAGCTGTATGGCCTGCAGGAGTTCATGGAGATGGGGAGGTTGGGAGGGATGGTCCAGTTGAGGGATAAGGATGTTGGTCAGATGAAGTAGTTTCCACAGTCAAGAATGTTTTAGGCGAATCGAGCAGATTACAGCGATAAAGTGGGTTGTATCGACTGGAGGAACAAACAGAGATATGGAGGGTAGTCGTGGCTGAAGATGTTTATAGATACAGGAAGGTTTAGGCTCTGCAGATCATTTAGATATGAAGGGTGTGGAGTCTGATAGATTTTCCAGAAGGGCAGTAATTTTGGTTATCGACAGTATCACAGATAAGGGAGCATTAGTAACCATCTCCAGAATGGTCAAAGTGGGAAGGATTGTTTGGGGATTTTCCCTTCACACTGACAGGGACATACTGGATTCTTGAGATCACACTTTTAAAAACCTCCCATTTGCCAGTTATTCCTTTTCATTCAAACAGACCGATCCATGGTTTGGACGTGCCGGTGTTGGACTGGGATGGGCAAAGTTAAAAACCACCTAACACAAGCTTACAGGTGCAATAGGTCTATTTGGAGGCACGAGCTTTCGAGGTACTGCATCTTCATCAGGTGGTTGTGGAGCACAGTCATAAGACACAGAATTTATCGCAACTGGATGGCAGTGTCATGGAATGAAATATTAAACAAGTTTTGATTAATTCTTTCATCTTTTAGAATGATCACCAGCGTTTGTAAATCTAGCACTTCCAAACACAGAGAGTCCTCAATTATCCAAATACCAATTATCCGAATATCGGATTATCCAAAGGAGAACTCGAGGTCACGATAGAAACATTACATCAAAGAGCTGATTCAACCCTGATTGTGTTTGTTTTGTTCACACTGATTAAAACAGATCTCGGCTCACAGAAATCCTGCCGAGAACATTCCTGGACATCGAGCCCAGGTACCACCTCCAAATGACTGACCTCCCACCCTCTCTGGCTCTCCCCACACTTAGCTTGGAGTTCTACATAGGGATAAATCCTAACCCCCTCTTCCCTAGATATTCTCTCGAACATTGCCCTGTACAGTGTAGAGGTGCAACTTTTCGAAATGTTGCAGTAAAATGTTGTGTGTGTGGCTATGTGTGCATGTGTGCGTGCGCTATTTGGAGACATAACCACCAAAGGCAGCAGCTGTCTTACTGTTAGTGTCCACTCCGGCTGCCCAGGAAGGGCAGGAGATGACGGGGGCAGGGGCGCACAAGGTGCGAGGCAGCCAGGGGTATGGGCGCAAACGGTGGGTGGGGCGGGCGGGGGGGCAGTGTTGGACAGGTTTCGGGCTGGCTGAGGGTGACGTTGGATGAGTTTGGGGGCGGGCGGGGTGCAATGTTGGAGGCGGGAAGAGGGTGGTGTTGGATGGGTTTGGGATCAGGGCGGGTGGCGAGTGGAGGGTGGTGTTGGACGGTTTTGGTGGCGGAGGCAGGTGTGCGTCGCTGTTGGATGAGTTTGGGTCTGGTGGGGGGGCGACATTGATGAGTGGGTGGTGACGGTGTTGCAGTATTTGGGGGCAGCAACGGGGCGTTTTGGGGGCTGGCGGGGCGTGAGGGCTCACGCATGGTTTGGTGCTGCCGAGTCACCTCAATGCGAACTAGACATTACCGCAAACTCCGAGCCCGAGAGGAAAGGCATTGAATTGATTAATTGAATCATCAATTATCTGAATGAACGGATAATTCATTCTCATGCCCATCTCGTTCAGATAATCGAGGTTCCTGTGTAAACCAGCTGGATGATAACCTGGTGTTGTGTGATTGTTACCTTCACCCAGCTCGATCCTTCTGAATGTCCCCAATATTGTCCCTGTTCCAGTTTAAGACCTTAATCTGTGGACCTGTCTGATCTTTCTCCATAACTGTTTTAAAACAAAGACAGTTGTGGTCACTGGACCCAAAGTGCTCTCCGACTGACACTTCAGTCACTTGCCCGATTTCGGTTTCTGAGGGGAGGTCCAGTGTTTCATCCGTCTGAGTAGCGTAGAGCCCTCGACACCTTGGTTTAGGAAACTTTCTTTGACATATTTGACAAATTCCACCCCATACGGTCCTTTTACACTCTGGGTGACCCAGTCAATCCAGGGGAAGTTCAAATCTCCAATCACCATTACTCTATTATTTTTATAGGTACCTGCAATCTCACTACACATTTTCGCCTCTCGTATCCGCTGGCTATTTTGGGGTCTAAAACACGATCCCAGCAGACTGACCATCCCCTTTTTGTTTCTAACTTTTAAAAATATGGCCTCATTTGAGGACCGCTTAACAATATTGTCTCTAAGCACTGTTGTAATGTCCTCCATAATCAAAGGGACAACTCCCCCTCCTCACTTACTTGTCCTTCTCTCCCGCCTGTAGTTTCTGTATGCTGGAACACTGAGCTGCCAGTCCTACCCTTCTCTCAGCCATGTTTCTGTTATGGCTGTAATATCCCAGTCCCCAGAGCAAATCCATGGTCTGAAATTGTCTGCCTTACCAGTCAGGTCTCGTCCGTTAAAATTAGTGCCCTTTAAACTAGAAGTGTTTTCCCTCCCTATACTGTGTCCCGGATATCCTGGATAGGAAACTTGCTCTCGATGGCTGATATATTTTCCCCTTACTAGTTGATGGCCCCTGTCTTATTCAGAGTCTCAACTCCCTGCCAAATTGGTTTAAATCCTGCTCGGGTTACACTATCAAATCTCCTTCCAGTGATACTGGTGCCCCTCAGCGTCCAATGCCATCCCTCCCCCTGGTACAGGTCACCTCTACGCCAGAAGAGATCCCAATGACCCAAGAACTGAAAACCCTACCCACTATACCAACTCCTCAGGCACACATCCATCCGGCCTACCTTTCTATTTCTATCCTCACTGGCACGTGGCACTGGGAGTAATCTGGAGATCATTAACATCAATATCCTGCTTTTTTAACTTCTCACCCAACTCCCTGTACTCATTTTAACAGGACCCCATCCTTTTGTCTACCTCTGTCATATGGGCCGATGTGCACAATGACCTCTGGCTGTTCCCCCTCCACCTTCAGAATGTTCAGTAACCGCTCAAAGACACCCATTAACTTGTACCCGGGAGGCAGCACACCATCTCCTCTGCAGCCACACAGACTCCTGTCTGTCCCCCTCACAACTGAGTCTCTAATCAGTATCATAATCATTAAACAGGATCTGGAAAACAGAGACAGGGAGGAACGCCCTGCAGTTGGGTCCATATTGGGAAACTGGGTGTATATTAAAGTGATGCAGTGAGAACGCAGGGCCAGTGTGCTCCTTGAAGAGTGAATAGTAAAGGCAGCAAGTCCAGCGAATGCTGATCAAGTGATATCGTGAGTTTGATAAAGAAAATACAGTGCAATAAAATCAGGTGAAGCCCTTCACAAGGATAGAGAGTGCAAGGGGATTGTGGAAAATGAGGGACAAAGAATAGTCATGAAATATAGTTGGCAGATACAATTGCGGAAAAGCCAAAGGTATTTTATCAGTATCGTGACAGTAAGAGGATTCCCAGCGAAGGAGCGAGGCCTGTGAGTAACCAAAGGGACAATCTGTGCATGGAGCCAGAGGAAGTAGGTGAGGTCTTCACTAAATACTTCCCACCAGTATTCACACTGGAGAAACGCATTGTAGCCGGGGGATTTCAGTTGGGATGCTGAGGTTCCAGAATATGTTAAGATCAATAAGGAGGAGGTATTAAATGTTTTCACAGGAATAAAGGTGGAGAAATCCCCAGTGCCCAATGAAATGTATCCCAGCCTGTTATGGGAGATAAGGGAGGAGATTGATGGGGCCCTGGTGGATATATTTAATACTTTTCTGGCCAAAGGTGAAGTGCCAAATGACTGTAGGATCGCTAATGTGGTTCCTTTACTCAAGAAGGGCAGCATGAATAGACAATAGACAATAGACAATAGACAATAGATGCAGGAGTAGGCCATTCTGCCCTTCGAGCCTGCACCGCCATTCAATATGATCATGGCTGATCATTCCTAATCAGTATCCTGTTCCAGCCTTATCTCCATCCCCCTTGACTCCACTATCTTTAAGAGCTCTATCCAATTCTTTCTTAAAAGAATCCAGAGACTGGGCCTCCACTGCCCTCTGGGGCAGAGTATTCCACACAGCCACCACTCTCTGGGTGAAGTAGTTTCTCCTCATCTCTGTCCTAAATGGTCTACCCCGTATTTTTAAGTTGTGTCCTCTGGTTCGGCACTCCCCCATCAACGGAAATATGTTCCCTCCTGCCAGAGTGTCCAGTCCTTTCATAAGCCTATACGTTTCAATCAGATCCCCTCTCAGTCTTCTAAACTCAAGGGTATACAAGCCCAGTCGCTTCAGTCTTTCTGTGTAAGGCAATCCTGCCATTCCAGGAATTGACCTCGTGAACCTACGCTGCACTCCCTCAATAGCCAGAATGTCTTTCCTCAAATTTGGAGACCAGAACTGTACACAGTACTCCAGGTGTGGTCTCACCAGGGCCCTGTACAGCTGCAGAAGCACCTCTTTGCTTCTATACTCAATCCCTCTTGTTATGAAGGCCAGCATGCTATTTGCCTTCCTCACGACCTGCTGTACCTGCATGCTTGCCTTCATTGACTGGTGGACAAGAACACCCAGATCTCTCTGAACAGCCCCTTTACCTAGTTTGATACCATTGAGGTAGTAATCTGCCTTCCTGTTCTTGCCACCAAAGTGGATAACCAGACATTTATCCACATTAAACTGCATCTGCCATGCATCTGCCCACTCACCTAACTTGTCCAGGTCACCCTGTAATCCCCTAACATCCTCATCACATTTCACCCTACCACCTAGCTTTGTGTCATCAGCAAATTTGCTAATGTTATTGCTGATACCATCTTCTATATCATTTACATATATTGTAAAAAGCTGCGGTCCCAGCACGGATCCCTGCGGTACCCCACTGGTCACTGCCTGCCATTTCGAAATGGAGCCGTTAATCACTACCCTTTGTTTCCTATTAGCCAACCAATTCTCTATCCAATCTAGTACTTTGCCCCCAATCCCGTGCGCCCTAATTTTACTCACTAACTTCTTGTGTGGGACTTTATCAAAAGCTTTCTGAAAGTCCAGGTACACTACATCCACTGGATCTCCCTCGTCCATCTTCCGAGTTACATCCTCAAAAAATTCAAGAAGATTAGTCAAGCATGATTTCCCCTTCATAAATCCATGCTGACTCTGTCCTATCCTGTTACTATTATCCAGATGTGCCGTAATTTCATCCTTTATAATAGACTCCAGCATCTTTCCAACCACTGAGGTCAGACTAACTGGTCTATAATTTCCTGCTTTCTCCCGCCCACCCTTCTTAAAAAGTGGCACAACATTAGCCGCCCTCCAATCCTCAGGAACCAACCCCGATTCTATTGAACTCTGGAAAATAATCACCAGCGCATCCACGATTTCCCGAGCCACCTCCTTCAGTACCCTGGGATGCAGGCCATCAGGTCCCGGAGACTTATCAACCCTCAGACCTAACAGTCTCTCCAACACCAAATCCTGGCAAATAGAAATTCCCTTAAGTTCAGGTCCTTCAGCCACTGTTACCTCGGGGAGATTGCTTGTGTCTTCCCCAGTGAACACAGATCTGAAGTACCCATTTAATTCCTCTGCCATTTCTTCGTTCCCAGTAATATATTCCCCTGCTTCTGTCTTCAAGGGCCCAATTTTTGTCCTAACCATTTTTTTTGCCTTGGACATACCTAAAAAAGCTTTTACTGTCCTCCTTTATATTCTTGGCCAGTTTACCTTCGTACCTCATTTTTGCTCTGCGTATTTCCTTCTTACTAATCCTCTGTTGTTCTTTAAAAGCTTCCCAGTCCTCCGTTTTCCCGCTTATCTTTGCTAAGTTATACTTTTTCTCTTTTAACCTTATATGTTTCTTTACTTCCCTTGTCAACCACGGCCGCCCATGTCTCCTCCTGGGATCTTTCTTCCTTTTAGGAATGAACTGATCCTGCATCTTCTGCATTATACACAGAAATATCCGAAATTGTTCCTCCACGGTCTTCCCTGTTAAGGTATTAAACCATTGAATTTTGGCCAGTTGCTCCCTCATAGCTCCATATTTCCCTTTATTCAACTGAAATATTGTCACTTCAGATTGTACCCACTCCCTCTCAAATTGCAGATTGAAGCTTATTGTATTGTGGTCACTACTTCCCAATGGCTCCTTCACTTCGAGGTCACTGACCAATTCTGGTTCGTTTCACAATACCAGATCCAGAATCGCCTTATCCCTGGTCGGCTCCAGCACCAGCTGCTCTAAAAATCCATCTCTGAGGCACTCCACAAAGTCTCTTTCTTGAGGCCCGATACCATCCTGATTAACCCAGTCTACCTGCATGTTAAAATCCCCCATAACAACTGTAGTAACAGCTTTGCGACAAGCCAATTTCAGCTCCTGATTCAACTTACCTCCAACATCCAGACTACTGTTTGGGGGCCTGTAGATGACTCCCATGAGGGTCTTTTTACTCTTCGTGTTTCGAAGCTCTATCCACACTGACTCTACATCCCCTGACTCTAGGTCCGCCCGCGCAAGGGACTGAATATCCTCCCTTACCAACAAGGCCACCCCACCCCCTCTGCCCGTCAGTCTATCCTTACGATAACACGTGTAGCCTTGAATATTCATTTCCCAGGCCCTGTCCCCATGAAGCCACGTCTCAGTTATCCCCACAATATCGTATCTGCCAATTTCCAAAAGAGCCTCAAGCTCATCCACCTTGTGTCTAATGCTTCGTGCATTCATATATAGAATTTTTAATTTGTTACTGCTCTCACCCAGGTAATTACAGAGCAGAGAGTCAGACAGCAGTGGGAGGGAAATTGGGAACAATTCTGAGGGACAGGTTGAATCAATAACTGGAAAGGCAGGGATCGATTAGTGATAGTCAGTATGGATTTGGAAGAGGAAGCTAATGTCTGATGAAATAAGCTGAGGTTTCTTTGAAATTACAATTGAAGATATTGATGAGGGTCGTGCAGATGTTTTGTTTTACATGGAGTTCATTGAGACCTTTGACAAGTTCCCACATGGGATCTAATGCGAGTTGGCAAATTGAATCCAAAATTGTTGGAGGGTTGTTTTTGTGATTGAAAGCCTTTGCCCAGCGGGTGTATCACAGGGATCTGTGCAGGAACCATTGCTGTTCCTTATGGGCATTAATCACTCGGATGTGAAACCGGAAGGTATCACGAGTAGGTTTGCAGATGACATGCAAGGTAAGGGTGTTGTCCACAGGGAGGGGGTGGTCTCAGGTTACAGTCTGAAGGTTGAGGCCAGGACAGAATTTCAAGTGTGTCATTTCAATTGACAAGGCAGGCAAGAGCACATCAGGCAATGAGAGAATCCTTATCAATTAAACTGTATTTACTTTAATGTAAAAGGCCTAACAGATTATACAGATGAACGCATGGCATGGATGGGGGCATGGGACAGGGCTATCACAGGTATTACAGAAACACAGCTGAGGGAGGGGCAGGACAGGCAGCTCAATGTTCAAGGGACAGTTGCTACAGGAAGGACAGAAGGGGAACTGAGAGAGGAGGGGGATTGGTGTGTTTGATCAGTGAAAACATCACTGCAGCGCTTAGAGAGGATATTCCTGGGGATCGCCCAGTGAAGCTGTATTAGTAGAACTGAGAAATACGGCTGGATGATCAGTTTGATATGACGGTACTACAGGCCCGCAGTAGTCAGCGGGAAATTGAGCAGCAAATATGTCGGAGATCTCAGATATCTGTAAGAATGATAGGGTTGTGATGGTCGGGGTTTTAACTTTCTAAACCTAGACTTGGACTGCCATAACATTCACAGCTTGGATGGGAGGAATTTGTCCAGTGTGTTCAAGAAAACTGTCTCAGTCAGTACGTAACTGTTCCGACTGGAGAAAGGGAATAAACCTGACCTCCTTTCGGAAAAACAAGGGAGAGAAAGGGACTGAAGTGTTTGTTGGGGGGAGGGGGGCACTTTGGCAAAGTCACCACAATTCTATTAGTTTGAAAATAGTGATGAAAAAAGACAGGCCTCGTCCACAAGTTAAAGATCAAAACTGACCTTGCCCCAGTCCAGAAGGTATTAGGCAGGACTGTCCAAAAGTTGATTCATGGAGGCTATTTGAAAGTAAAAGGACGTCGGGCAAGTGGGATTCTTTCAGAAGAGTGATAAATTAATATTTCAGGGTCAGCATATTCCTGTTAGTGTGAAGGACAATGCTGACACAAGTGGGAAACACTGGATGGCTGGGGGTATTGAGGTTCTGGAGAAGACAAAAGGGGGTACATGTCCTATACAGCCAGCTGGATTAATCAATCCCTTGAAGAACATTGTGGGTGTAGTAATACTCTAAAGAGGGAAACCATGAGGGCCTGAAGGGGAACTGACAGAGCTTTGGCAGATAAGGTTCAGGCAAATCCAGAGAGATTCTACAAGTAAATTAACAACGGAAGATTGACTCGAGACAAAAAGTGACCCCTGAAAAATCAATGAAGCCATCCATGTGTGAACCCACAGGAAATGGGTGAGATCCGAAACAAAAATTTCAAGTCAGAACTTACTGTGGGAAACACACTGGGGAAGCAGGGAAATAAACAGTGATGTATTCAAAAGAGTCCACATTGGAGAAGAGAAGGTGCTGAAGGTTTTAAAGCGCATTAAAATTAGACAACTCCCTGGGAACTAATCAAGTACATCCCAGGACATTGGGGTAAGTTAGGGAAGAAACTTATAAAGATATTTCTATCACTGACAGCCACGGGTGGTGAGCTGGGAGCCTGGAGGGTGGCTAATGTTGTGCCAGTATTTAGGAAAGGCTGTGAGGGAAAGCCACGGACCTAAAGACCAATTAGCTTGATATCAGTGGTGCGAAAGTTGTTGGAAGCGATCCCGCGGGACAGGAGTTACATGCATTAGGAAAGGCAACGATTGAGTAGGGATAATCAGCACAGCTTTGTGCGTACAAAGGAGTGTCTCTCAAACTTGATAGAGTTTGTTGAAGAGGTGACCAAGGAGATTGATGAAGGCAGGCAGTAGACGTTGTCTACACTGATACTGGATTAGTGGTGCTGGAAGATCACAGCAGTTCAGGCAGCATCCAACGAGCAGCGAAATCGACGTTTCGGGCAAAAGCCCTTCATCAGGTATAATGAAGGGCTTTTGCCCGAAACGTCGATTTCCCTGCTCGTTGGATGCTGCCTGAACTGCTGTGCTCTTCCAGCACCACTAATCCAGTATTTGCTTTCCAGCATCTGGAGTCATTGTTTTTACCTCGTTGTCTATACTGACTTCAGCAAGACCTTTGAAAGTGTTTGGCGTGGTGCACTGGTTAGTAAGGTTAGATCACATGGGATCAGGGAGAGCAAGACAAACGGACACAAAATGGGCTTGACAGTAGGAGACAGAGGATGGTGGGAGAGGGTTGTTGTGCAGACTGGGGGCCTCTGACCAGCGGTGTGCCATAAGGATCGGTGCAGGGTCCACACATGTGCACTATTGACATAAACGAGAATATATGAATTATTATTCGTAAGTTTGTGGATAGTAAAATACGTGTTCTAGTGGGCCGTGAATACAGTTATCAAAGGTGATCTTAACCAACAGAGCCAGTGGTTCAAGAAATGAATGATGGAGCTGAATTCAGGTGTTGGATTTTGTTAAGATAAACCAGGGAGGAGTAACACAGTTAATGGTAGGGCCCTGGACAGTGTTGTCGAACAGAGAGAGACCAAGGGGTGCAGTTAAATTGTTCCTTGGAAGTGACATCACAGGTGGACAGGGCGGGGAAAGCTGATTAGGCACACTGGCCCTCATGGGTCAGAGCATTGAGGACATGGGTTGGTACATCATGATACGGCTATACAAGGCATTACTGGGACTCCAGTTGGAGCACTGTGTGGAATTCTGATCCTCCTGCTTCAGAAAAAAAATTTCCATAACTTCAAATGGAGCAAAGATTGACGAAGATGTTACTGATACTGGAGGGTTTGACAGAAACAGAGAGGCTGGACAAGTTGGAAAGCAACATGGGGGGAAATGGTTAGAGTTGGCAGATAAGGTTAAGGAGAATCCAAAGAGATTCTACATCATACATGTACAAAAATGCAACTAGGGAAACAATGGGGCCCGTCAAAGATCAAGAAGGCCATCCATGCCTGGAACCACAGGAGATGGGCGAGACCCTAAATGAATATTTCATGTCATAACACACTGTGGACAAAGACGAGGAAACAAAGGGAGAGAAACAATGATGTCTTGAAAAGAGTCCTCTTTACAGAAGAGGTGGTGCTGGAGATCTTAGAACACAAAGTTAGAAAACGCCCGAGATCCTGAACAAATGTATCCCACAATATTGTGGCAATGTCGCAGCAGGGACCGTGGCAGAGATATTTGTATCCTTATCCTTTGTATTTCCCTTGGGCGGAGGTGGCTGAGGGGTGACCTTATAAAGGTTTATTAAACCATGAAGGGTATACGTAATGTGAATAGTAAAGGTCTCTATTTCAGGGTAGGGGAATCCATAACTAGTGGTCAGAAATATGAGGTTAGAGAGGAAATACTTAAAAGCGACCATAGGAGAACACTTCCATACAGAGAATGGTGCATGTATGGAATGAGCGTCTGGGGAAGGGGTAGAGAAAAGTAAAATTACAACATGGAAAAGACATTTGGACAGATACATGGAGAAGAGAAAGTTTGAAGAAATATGGATCAAACACATGCAAATGCGACTCGTTCTTGAACAGTGGTCAGCATGGACTAGTTGGATGGAGGAACCGTTTCCATTCTGCATGCCTCTGTCTCTAGTTACTGGAGGAGGAAACTATAGAGATAAGACATGGTGTAGACACTGAAGAAAGTTACAGAGATAGGGATAATAGATTGAAATGCAGTACATTTCAAATATGGAGAGGGACTATTGGGAAGGTGGAGGTTACAGGGACAGGAACTGTTATAGGAGTTACAAATTATTGAAGACACTGGTCCATGAGACATGGTATATGTACAGTGTTGGAGGGGAACACAGAACAGAAAGATCCCAGGCAGCATTCCCACTCACTCATGGGAAGCCTGCTTTCCACTCTGTTGTCCTGGTGTTCACTCAGACTTCACAGGCCTGGACTGATAACTGTGACTCTCCCGATACTGTCTCAGAGCAACAAAACTTACAGTAGCTGTGGTGATTGAGCCTGGGGTGTGTCTGTACACTGCTCCCCCTCAAGCACGGTTAGCTGATGTTTGGAGCCCTCTCGCCGCTCTCTGCACTATTCACGGTGAGTGATCTTACCTCAGTGCAGGATTTATTGAAGGCTCTAGATGTCCCTGACTTTTGTCTCTCTCTGTCTGACCAACTATCTTCAATGTGGTGATGGACGAGACACCCAGCAGTTGGGAAGTCGATTGAGTCAGGAAATTCCTGAGTACCTACAGGAGACAGAGAAATAGACAGAAGGGGAACTGAGACTGATGCAGTGAGGGTTACGCATGGAGAATAGTACTGTGTCCCACAGAGATCTGGAAAATCCCAGTCTCCATCCCTGGCCGGTGCTGCTGCATCTTTCTGGAGTGCAGAATTCTGCTGGCTCAGGGTCTGGAGTAGCTGCAAGAGTGAGAGATGCTGAAAGAGGCAGCAATTAGACCCACACAGGAAGGGATACCACATGGAGAGAGACTGAGTGATACCACCAGAGTACAGGAAGGTATCAGGATCAAACAATCATGAAGAAAAAACAGGTTTAGCTTCGTGATACACTGGTATCAGTGTTCAGGGATCAATAGCCTATGGGCAGACAAAGGTAATGACCTACTGATATCGTTGCTAGAGCATGTATCCCAAACCTCAGCTAATGTTCAGGAGAGGCAGGTTTGAACCACATCATCTGATATGGTGGAATTTGAAATAAATCATTTTAAAAATAGTAATTGACAATCTATAAATACCATTACTAACGTACAATAAATCCAAACGCTTTTCATTCAGAGAAGGACATCTGCCCATCCTCAGGTGGTCTGCACGACATACTCACAGCAAAGTGTTTGCCTCTCAATTGCCCTCTAAAATGGTCCAGCAAGATACTCAGCGTAAGGGCAGATAGGGCTGGGCAAGAAAGGCTGGTCAGCTAGAGACACCCACATCCCATACCTGATCTTTTAAAAAATCCATTAGGGTAGGGTCCCACTGAAACTGAGCTGGGACCAGTGTCCTGGCCAATCATGTCGGTAGGTTTATGGACAGGGCTTTAAACTGACAGAGGGTTCAGGTGAAAGGAGCCTTCCAAATCCAAATAGAAAAACTGACGCATGTGAACAGCAGAGGGATGTGGCTGAAGACAAGCAGAAAGGAACAGGAAGGGACAAAATTTAACTAAAACTGTACATCAGTGAATCGATTTGTGACAAGAAATTGTGGGAAAGAGTAATTTTTTTTTTTTTTTGGAATGGACTAAGTCTCTGCAGGAAGGTAGACTGATATGTTACACAGAGATAAAAGAGATTTAGACACCATTGAGACATGGTTACAGGACGAACAACAGTTGGAACATAAATATTCAATGGTGCACAACCTTGTGCAAATTCAGGCAAAATGGGTAACACTAACAATAATGGAGAACAAAGACATTATAGAGAAAGCATTTGGCATCAGATCATGAAGTAGAGTCAGTCTGAATGTAAGTTCTGGCTACTACTTGCTAAGGACACAAGCAGAACAGTGTTAGGCCACTTAATACATTTCATTGCTCATCATTGCATTAAAGAGAAACTCATTGGATTTTTTAGTAAAGGCATTGTGATAATTAAGTGAAACTTCAATATTCATATGATCTTGACAATCACACTGACAAGAGTGATATTGGAAGAGGCGATTGTCGAATTATTTTCATTCTTTCTTTGAATAACACATTGTGCTATTGGCTAGGGATGTAACAATCTGAGAGCGACCGTTGTGTCATGAAACTTAGTGAATGAGTAATGTCACCTGGAGAGATCCTCTGGGAAATTGTGGTAAAGTGCAGTTTAAAGTAATATGAAGTTTTAAAGTGAAACACAGAAAGGACAAGCTACACCTAGAAACAAAAACAGCCAATTACATGAGTTTGAGAGGAGAACTGACCAAGGTAAACAGGCTAAACAGACTGAAGCATGTGTCTGTAAATGAACAGTGGAAAACATTTGAAGGAACAGTGTAAATCACTCAGCAAAAAGATATCCCATTGAAACAGACATAATCTCAGCAAGAAATTCCCACTGGTCCGTCACTCAGGACAAAATGGATCATATCAGATTATGAGGCTTACACGATTACCAAAAAGTAATTAAAATCCTGAAATGAAAGAGAGTTTAAGCAGTAAGTGATAAAGGGATTGAAAAGAGTCTGCTAGCAGGGTGGAGGGCAATAGGAAGAGGAATCTTTGTCAGGGTTTAATGACACGATAGGAACAGGGAGAGGTGAAGGTGCTGGAGGCGGGGAGAGTGTTACAGAGAGTGGTCCCAGCCTGAATGGTGTTAAAAAGCCAATACGGATTGCTGCAGCAGGAGAGGTTTGCAGAGGTAGGGAGAAACACATGTATTTTATTTATTCATTCATGAAATGAGGGTGACACTGATTAGATCAGCATTCTTTGCCCCACTGCTAGTTACACAGAGGGCAGATTAGAGTCAGCCATATTGCTGAGGGTCTGGATTCACATGTAGGCCAAACTAGGTTGGAATGTCAGATGTCCTTCCCCAAAGGAGCTAAGTGAACCTGATGAGTTCTTCCGACTGATCAACAATGCTTTTATAGAGGCTGCACCAATGTCTTGTACAGCCAAAAGATGAGATCCCAACTCCTACTCTCAATGCTTTGCCCAATGAAGGTAACCTTCCCAAACTCCTGCTTCACCAGCCTGTCTACCAGTGTCGTCACTCTCAAGGAACTGTGTACCTGCATCCCTGGGTCACTGACTGACAACACTACCCAGGGCCCGAACATTAACTGTACAGTCCCGCCCGGGTTTGTTTCACCAAAATGGAACACTTCACGTTAATCTAATGAAACTCCATCTGCTATTCTTCAGCCCACTATCCCAGCAGTACTGTGCATCCTGTTGTTTCATAAATAAACTTCTTCACTGTCCACTTTACCATCAATTTCAGTGTCACCCAAAAAACTTACCAGGAAACCAATATTCCCATCCAAACCATTTATCCAAATGACTAACAACAGGGGACCCACTGCACCGCTGGTCACATGCCTCCAGTCAGAAAAACAACATGTCTCCCACTACCCTCTGTCTCCAACCATCAAGCCAACTTTGTATCCAGTTCCCTCGCTCCTCCGGAATGCCATATCCTTTTACAATGTTCAGTTTACCACACAGAACGGAGAACACAGAACAGTACAGTACAATGCCCTTCGGCCATGATGCCATGCCAACCTTTTATCCATCTGTAAGATCAAAATAACCTACATACCCTTCATTTTACTGCCATCCATGTGCCTATCCAATAGTCGATTAAATGTCCCTCATATATCTGACTCTCCTACCACCACTGGCAGTGCATTCCATCCACACAACACTCTTTGTAAAGAACCTATCTCTGAAATTTCTCCTTACCCATCCACCAATCACCTTAAAATTATTTATACCCACTGCCAATAGCCATTTATGCCATGGTATAACGAAGTCTCTCACTATTCACTCTATCTATGTCTCACATCATCTTGTTCACCTTTACCAAGTCTCCCCGCACCGTTCTTCACTTCAATGACAAAAGGCTTACTTCCCTGAACCTTTCTTCAAAAGACATGCTCTCCAGCAGAGGCAGCGTTCTGGTAAATCTCCTATTTACCCTCCCTAAAGCTTCCACTGCCTTCCTGTGATGAGGGGATCAGAACTGAACAAAATATTCCAAGTGGGGTCTCACCATGGCTCTTTCGAGCTGCAGCATAACCTCACAGCTTGAAAACCCAATCCCCCAGCAATTGAAAGGCAACACAACATATTCCTTCTTTACAGCCCTAACAGTTTGGGTGGCAAATTTGAGGGTTCGATGGACGTGCAACCCAAAATCTCTCTGTTCCACAACACTATCAAGTATTCTGCCTTTAACCCTGTATTCTGCATTCAAGTTCGACCTTCCAAAGTGAATCATTTCACACTTTTCCAGATTGAACTCCATCTGCCACTTCTCAGCCCAGCTCCGCATCCTGACAATATCCTGCTGCATCCAACAACAGCCCTCCACACTATCCACCATTCCACATCATTGGCAAAATTGCTAACCCATTCTTCCACAACCACATCCAAGATTCACCTAATCTGCACATCTTTGGACGATGGATGGAAACTGGAGCACCCGGAGGAACCCCACGCAGACGTGGGGAGAACTCCACACAGTCGCTCGGGACTGGAATCAAAATCGGGTCGCTGGTGCTAGAACGCAGCCGTGCTAACCACTGAGCCATCATGCTGCCCCCATATAACCGTTTAGAGGTCTAACGATCCTAGTGTCCTCAACCTTATGTAAGCGTCGTTCTTCCTTTTGACTAGATGAACTACATCCCTTGGAATCTTGTCAAATGCTTTGCTGAAGTCCATGCAGACAACATTGACTGTTCTGCCCTCATCTATCTCTGTGCCACCTCCTCGAAGTGTCAATCCGGTTTGTGAAACACAGTTTTCCACTCACAAAGCCATGCTGACTATCTCTAATCAGCCCTTGCCTTTCCAAATATATGTAGCTCCTTTCTCTCAGAATCTACTCCCCCATCACTGGGCTCACGGGGCTGTAATTTCCTGGCTTTTTCCTGCAACACTTAAGTGATGGAATAGCATGAGCCGCCCTCCAGTCTTCCGACATCTCACTGTGTCTGTTAATAATATAAATATCTCTGTTAGGGACACTGAAATCTCTTCCAGAGCTTCCTACAATATTCTCGGATCGATCTAATGAGCTACTGAGGATTGATCTACCTTTAATTCTTTTAATATTCCTGCACTTTCTCTTTTCTGTTGAGGATCCTTTCCACGACATCACAATTTATTTCCCAAAGTTCCCGAGCTTCCGTGTCTTTCTCCACAATAAATACTGACAAGAATCTTTATTTTTGTTTAAGATCTCAACTATCTCTTCTGGTTCCACACATAGGTGGCCTTATTGATCTTTAAGGGGCCCTATTTTCTACCAAGTTATCCTTTAGCCCTTATCGAAACTTGCACAAAGGCTTCTGAAAATTCAAATAAACCATATCCTCCGTACATCACCGCCCCCCGCTCCCCACCACCCTCACACCCCCACACCTACAACACCTTTATCTATTCTGACAACAAATAAAATCCAACAGGCTCAAAAACAAATTCTCTTTTATAAAATGTGTTTCTCAGGGTCCAGTTATTTTTTGTTGATATGTCGTTTCTCAATCATTTCAGCATGCTCCTGACTTACTGTCAGGCTAACAGTATTTGTTTTTAGACTGGAAACATAAAGGGTTGTGGGAGTTCTTATTTATCAGTCAGAAAAAAAAGTAGCTTACAGGGTCATGAAGTAATAGAGAAGGCAAATCAAATGCTGCCATTTAATTCAAAGGGAATGGAGGCTAAATATAGGGATAGCTTACTAAAACGATGCAAGGTACATGTCAGACTACACCTAGAATATTATGAACAGTGTGAATGCCCGAAGGAAAGACATTCTTGTATCAGAGGCAGACCAGAGAAGGTTCACTCGGCTAATGTTGGGAATGGAGGGGTTTTATAATAAGAAGAGGTGGAGAAGATTGAGAATGAACCCATTGAAGTCGAGAAAAATGAGAGAGAAACTGAATAAAACATGCAAGATTCTGAAGTGCTTTGATCAGTTAAATACTGGGAATATAGGAAATAGAACAGTGCAGCACAGCAATAGGCCCTTCGGCCCAACATGATGGTACTCTCAACTCACACCGTCCATATGTACATGGTCCATTTCCCTCTATTCTCTGCCCGTTCATGCTTCTCTCTAAATGTCACTTCAAAACTTTACTCACATTTCTGTTTCTATGACCTCGCTTGGCACCTTCTTCAGGGCTTATGACAGAAACGTCGATTCTCCTGCTCCTTGGATGCTGCCTGTCCTGCTGCGCTTTTCCAGCAACACATTTTTCAGCATCATCTCACACTTGTCCAGATTAAACTCAATTTGCCATTTCTCTTCACATCTTTCCAACTGATCTTTAACCTCCTGCAGCCTTGGATATCCTTGCCCATTAAACCCAACTAAATCAATTTTCATTTCATCTGCAATTATATTGGTCACTACCTTTCATTTCAATTGTGTGAGAATCTGTAACAAGGGGGCAGAAAATCCCAGCAACGGCTCACCCATTTAAGATGGAGATGAGGAGGAATGTATTCACTCAGAGGGTAGGGACTCTGTGGGAATTCCTGACTGCAGATTGTTGCCGAGGCTAGGTCATTAAGAATATTTATTCCAGAGATGGTTAGACTTTAATGCATCAGGGAAGCAAGGGTTTTGTGGAAAAGGCAGGAAAGTTGAGTTGAAGATCATCAGGTAAGCCATGAGCTGATTAACGGGCAGAGAATACTGAATGGGCCAAATGGCCTAATTCTGCTCCTACATCTCAACTCAGTATCTCCATTATAACATTACGGATCTCTGCTCACAAAACTCCTTTGTAATGGGATTATTAGATATTTATTATTACACAGCATTTGATCTCCAATACACAATTTGATGGCTCCTTGATATGATGTTATGGAAAACCATCTCGTATCCAATCCAGGATTCCATCCATTCCAGCCCTGATACTCATTAGTTATCCAGTCAGTATGGAGACCACTGTCACACACAGTTCCTTTCCTGCCCTTGTTGCAAGTACATTCAGTGTCCTGACCATAACCATTTGACATTCCCAGCACTGCCTGGTGCCTACAAAAGAATTCCAGCTAACGGTTGCTGCTGCTTGTTTATTCTCAGCTCCACCCAAATAGACTCCAAATTTTGATCTTCAGATCCACATGACTGTCCTATTAATTCATTAAACTCATCCTTTCTTTACAACTTGGTGGCTTTTTGCCTGTCCTGCCTTGATCCCAACAATCTTTCAATATTCCCTTCCCAGCGATGGCCATCCGTAGCTTTATCTCCGGAATGACGGTTCCAGTTACATCACATCTGTTCACTGTCATTCTCGCTGCCTTATGGCGAATGCAGGGAGTCATTCCTCAGCAATGGGGGGGGGGGGGGGGGGGTTGAACAGATGGGTAGACGTTAGAGAGATAGGGAGGGTTACAGGGGCTTGAGAATGTTAGAGTTAAACAGAGTTACATCTGGTCAAGAATGTCAGTGGGACAAACGGGTTTGGGGATTGGAGGAATTTGCAGAGATAGAGGGATCTGGATTATATTCGGGAGATAGGGATAGGGATGGATGTAGGGAGAGGCAGGCAGTCTGAGAGGCACAGACAGGGGGTGTTTCAGGGAGAAGTGTATCGTATATACTAACAGAGATATGGAACGTTGTAGTGACGGAAGACATTTACTGTTATAAGAAGGCTGCCAGATTCTGAAGGCTGCATAGATATGAAGGCAATGGAGAATGCCAGGTTACTGGGTTGGAGAGAGTTACACAAATGGGAAGGATTGTACAAACTGAAAGAGGTTGCTATGGTCAGGAGGGTTGGGGGGGGGAGGGGAGGTTTAAATAGATTAAGATCGAAGAATTGGAGAAGGTTAAGGACGTTACAGATGGATGTAGGGATTGGATGAGCTGACATTGAAAGTGAGTCTTATGGGAACTGGAGAGTCTCAAAGATTGGGGTTATTGCTAAAATCGGGAAATCTGCAGG
Organism: Chiloscyllium punctatum; assembly: GCF_047496795.1. Lineage (NCBI taxonomy): Eukaryota > Metazoa > Chordata > Chondrichthyes > Orectolobiformes > Hemiscylliidae > Chiloscyllium > Chiloscyllium punctatum. The sequence goes on from NC_092759.1 coordinate 92,012,510, forward strand.
GATTTCAAGGGATTACCCAACAAGCGAAGATTAAAGGGGCGCCATAGATTGGGGTGTTGTCAGGACTGGAAGAGGTTACACGAATAGGGAGGGCTTTAATGGCTGGAGATGTTTATCGAGAGAGTGGCGGGGCTGAAGCAGTTAGCAGAGACATGAAAACGTTTAGGACAGTACTAAGATACACTGGCTTTAGTTAGTGCAAAAATGGGAAGGTTAATGGGACGGGAGGAGCGAAGACAGTTACAGACAGCAGTGATGGCAGCAGATGTTAACGGATTAGAGAGAGACTTGCAGATTAGAGAGTGTGGACTTCAGATTCTGACAGCCATTGTACGAAGTGGAGGAGCCTTGGATAATGGCAAGTTTGCAACTATAGAAGGTGCTGAATAGACTGGAAGTGATAAAAGATGTAGGGAGGGTTGTGGAAGCAGTTGGTGGTTAGCGATAGGGAGCACTGCAGAGACTGTAGAGGATCATACAGACGGGGGGATTTCTAAGAGCAGGGGCAAGTAACAGAAATAGAGAAAGTGCAGAGGGTTCAGCAACCAGGAGGTTTCAAGGTGCAGGACAGAGTTACAAAGACTGGGACAGCTCTAGGGATTGGAGGAGCATAGAAAGATAGGGAGGGCTTTCAATCCTGTAGGTTATAGTATGTTATAGAGAAGGGGGAAGTTTCACAACTAAAGGGAGTTAGAAAGATCAGGAGGATTTGAGGTTATTGGAGCAGCTTTAACTGTATAGTTTCTCCAGAGATAGGGAGAGTTGTGGCCTGGAACAGGTGACATGGAGAGGGAGGGTTTTAAGAATAAGGAGGACTTTTCAGAGAAACGGAAGGATGTAGGGATGGAACATGGTGAGAGTCACAGTGACAATTACGGCAGCTCTGGAAGGTAACAGAAATAAATAGTGTAGTGATAAGGGGTGCACATTAAAAAAAGATTTGTAGTAACTGAAGGAGATTACATGCACAGCGAGGGGAGTAAGGACTACGAGAGTTTACAGAGATTGCGTCTAGTTGAGAGAGGAAGAGTTTACTGGCATCATTAGGATGGTAGAGACTAAATTCCATGATATGGACTGTAGAACTGGATGGTATCCACAGCCATGGAGGATGTTAACTGGTGGAGGACGTTCCTAAGGTCAGGACTCCTTTGAGATTTCTCAGATAGTGAGATTTTCAGGTAGGAGCCAGACATAGTTACAAAGACAGGGAGGTATATCCGGTGTGGAAGGGATTACATAGATCTGGACAACTCAATGGACTGAATAATTTTTCACGGATAAGGAAGTGTTGGAGGAGTTGGAGAAGTTTAGATTAGATTAGATTATATTACTTACAGTGTAGAAACAGGCCCTTTGGCCCAACAAGTCCACACCGACCCGCCGAAGCGCAACCCACTCATACCCCTACATTTAACACCCAGATAGGGACGGATGGAGAGGTTAAAGGCAAATATATTGACATGGAGGGTGGTATTGGTAGGAGGAGCTTACAGGGATAGACAGGACTGTCGGGGTTTACAGGGATGAAGGAATTTAGTATGCACTGGAGAAGTTGAGGGATTAGGGTATTAGGGGTGAGAGAACCTGACAGAGACAGAGAGCATTGTGTGGATTATAGAGGAGATTCCAAACAGAGGACGCATTATTGGGACTGGAGGATATTACAGAGATCACTAATACAGCATGGACCAGGATTGATGCCTGGGACCTCCTTTGCTGTCTCAGTGAGGACCAGTACAGCATAGGGGAAAGCAAGACCTCCACAAGATAGTGGGATTAAAGCCTTGAATGTAGCTGTTCCTTGCCAAACATTGTAACGATGTCCTATCTGTCAGCCACGTTTCAGTTTTGGCTGGAATATTCCAGTCCCTCGAGCCATTCCATGCTCTGAGCCTTCCAGTCAGGCCTCGTGCGTTGCCAGTCAGCCAACCTCCCCCCCGACCCCTAACCAAGGGATATTGATGTCCCTCTGGTTCAAGTCCAACCCGCCTCCCGCCTTTGACAGGTCACCTCTACCCCAGAAGAGATCCCAATGATCCAAGAACTGAAAACCCTGCCCCCGACTCCTGCTCCTCAGCCACACATCCATCTGGCCTATATTTCCATTTCTATCCTCACTGGCACGTGGCACTGGGAGTAATCTGGAGACCACTACCCTCGAGGTTATTCTTTTTACCTTCTTCCCTAATGCTCGATACGCATTTCACAGGACCCCATCCCTTTGTCTACCTCGGTCATGTGGGCCGATGTGCTCAATGACCTCTGGCTGTTCACCCTCCCCCTTCAGAATGTTCAGTAACCGCGCAGAGACATCCTTGACCCTGATACCCCGGGAGGCAGAACACCATCCTGGGGTCAATTGTGCAGCCGCACAGTCTCCAGTCTGTCCTCCTCACAACTCAGTCTCCTATAATTAGACACGACGTGGCAAACAGAGACTGGACTGAACTACCTGCAGTTAGGGCTATATTTGGAAAGTGGAGTATGTTAAAGTGATACAGTGAGAATCCATGGCCAGTGTGTTCATAAAGTGGGAATGACAAAGGCAGCAAGTCCAGGGAATACTGATCAAGTGTATTGTGAGTTTGATAAAGAAAATACAGTGCAATAAATATATGTGAAGCCATTCACATGTAGAAAGAGGGCAAAGGGTCCTTAGAAATGAGGGGCACTCAATGGCCATGAAACCTCCTTGGCAGACACTATTAAGGAAAAGCTACAAGATATTTTATGACGACAATCAGAGTCAGAGGATTCCCAGCTAAAGAGTGTGGCATGTTGGAAAACAAGGGATATTTTGTCCATGGAGCCAGAGGAAGTAGGTAACGCCTTCAATTAATACTTATCTTCTCTATTCAGACAGGTGAAAGACATTGTAGCCGCGGATTTCCGTTGAAATGGCGAGGTTCGGGAATATGTTAAGATCAATAAGGAGGAGGGATTAAATGTTTTCACAGGCAGAAAGGTGGATAAACCCCCAGTACCCAATGAAATGTATCCCAGGCTGCTATGGAAGGTAAGGGAGGAGATTGTTGGGGCTGTGGTGGATATACTTAATACTTTGCTGGCCACAGGTGAAGTGCCGCATGACTGGAGGATCGCTAATGTGGTTCTTTTGTTTAAGAAGGGCACCAGGGATAGGCCAGGTAATTACAGAGCTGATAGTCTGACAGCAGGAGAGGGAAACTATTGGAAACAATTCTGAGGGACAATTAGGGATAGTCAGCACGGATTTAGTAAAGGAAGATCCTGTCTGATGAATTCAGCTGCGTTTTCTTTGAAATCACGATTAAAAATATTGCTGAGGGCAGTACAGATGACGTGGGTTCCTTGGAGTTCACTATGGCCTTTGACAAGGTCCCACATGGAAGGCTGGTCCAACACAACCATGGGATCCAAGGCAAATTGGCAAATTGGATCCACAATTGGTGGAGGGTTGGTTTTGTGTTTGAAATTCTTCCACCAGTGGGTGTGCCACAGGGATCTGTGCAGGAACCATTGCTGTTTGTATGTACATTAATACCTTGGATGTGAAAGTAGAAGGTATATTTAGCAAGTTTGCAGATGACATGAAAGGTGAAGGTTTTGCCCACAGTGAGGGGCATGGTCGCGGGCTACAGTCTGAAGGTTGAGGCTGGGACAGAATTTCAAGAGAGTCATTTAAATAGATAAAGCAGGCAAGAACACAGCAGGCTTTAAGGGACAACTGACCTATTAAACAATTTTATTTCAACATAACAGGCCTAACAGGTAAGGCAGATGAACTGGGTGCATGGACATGAGACCAGGACACCATAGGTCTGACAGAAACAGAGCTGAGGGAGGGACAGCACTGACAGCTCAATGTTCCAGGGTACAGGTTCTACAGGATGGAGAGAACAGGAGGTGAGAGAGGTGGGGAATTGGAGTTTTTGATCAGTGAAACATCACTGCAACACTTCGAGAGGATATTCCTGAGGATCGCCCAGTGATGCCTGAATGGTGGAAATGAGAAATGAGAATGGGTCATCGCTTTGATATGACTGCACTACAGGCCCTCAATAGTCAGCGGGAAATGGAGCAGCAAATATGTCGGGAGATCTCAGATATCTGTAAGAAGGATAGGGTTGTAATGGTCGGGGATTTTAACCTTCTAAGCCTCGACTGGGACTGCCAGAGTGTTCAGAGCTTGGATGGGAGGGATTTGTTAGGCATGTTGAAGAAAACTGTCCCAGTCAGAATGTCAATGGTCGGACTGCAGGAAGGGGTAAATCCTGACCTCCCCTTGGGAAACAAGGTAGGGAAAGGGACTGAGATGTTCGTGGGAAAACTCTTTGGCAAAATCACCACAATTCTATTAGTTTGAAAATAGCTATGGAAAAGGACATGGCTGGTCCACAAGTTAATGATCAAAACTGGCCTTGCCTGAATCCAGAAGGGATGACTCAAGAGCTTTTAACAATTGCTTGTGGAGGCTATTTACAGATAAAGGGACGTCAGGCAGGTGGGAAGTTTTCAAAAGAGAGATAAAATGAAAGTTCAGTGCAGCATATTCCTGTTAGTCTGAAGGACAATGCTGACACAAGTAGGAAACACTGGATGACTGGGGATATTGAGGTTCTGGTCAACAAAAAGGAAGCACATGTCACATATAGCCAGCTGGATTAAGGGAATCCCTTGCGGAATATTGTGGCTGGAGTAATACACTTAACTGGGAAATCAGGAGGGCACAAAGGGGACGACAGAAAACTCTCGCAGATCAGGCGGAGGAAAATACAAGTGTATTAACAACAGATTAGGTATAGTCAGCACAGCTTTGGAGTGCTGTGTAGAATTCTGATCATCTTGATTTAGGAAGCATTTTCTGAAACTGTGAATGGAGCAACGATTGACGAAGATTGGGGCAGCACGGTGGCTCAGGGGGCAGGACGGCGCCTCGGGGGGCAGCACGGTGGCTCAGTGGTTAGCACTGCTGCCTCACAGCACCAGGGTCCCAGGTTCGATTCCAGCCTTTGGCGACTGTCTATGTGGAGTTTGCACATTGTCCCAGTTTCTGCGTGGGTTTCCTTCGGGTGCGCTGGTTTCCTCCCACAGTCCAAAGATGTGCAGGCCAGGTAAACTGGCCATGCTAAATTTTCCGCACTTGCTACGTGCATCAGTAATAGGGAAATGGGTCTGGGTGGGTTACTCTTCTGAGGGTCGTTATTGACTTGTTTGGCCGTAGGGCCTGTTTCTACACTGTATGGAATCTAATTAATGTTACTGATACTGGAGGGTCTGTCAGAATCAGAGAGGCTGGATAAGCTGGAAAGCAACATGGGGCGATGAGGTAGACTTGGCAGAGAAGATTAAGGAGAATGTAAATAATTTTCTACAGCAGACAAGTACAGAAAACCAACTGGAGAGACAAAACAGGGCCCCTCAAAGATCAGTGAGGCTACCCAAGTGTGGATCCACAGGAGATGGGGAAGATCCTAAATAAGCATTTCATGTCAGAACATACTGTGGACAGATATTGGAAACAAAGGGAAAGAAACAGTGATGGCTTGTAAAGAGTCCCCATTACAGAAGAGGTGGTGATGGAGGTCTTAGAACACAATGGTAGAGAAAGCCCCAGGTCCTGAACAAGTGTATCCCAAAACATTGTTGCAAAGTAGTGGCAGGGACACAAGCAGGGATATTTTTATCATTGTCCTTCGTATTTCCACTGGGCGTAGGTGGCTGAGGGGTGAACTTATAAAGGCTTATAAAACCATGAGGGGTACAGGTAAGTTGATTAACCCATGTCTTTACCCCAAGGCAGTGAAGTCCATAAATAGATGGGATTGAAGTGCAGGAGGAGGAGGTGTTAGCCATTCTGGAAAGTGTGAAAATAGGTAAGACCCCTGCGCCATGTGGGATTTATGCTCGGATTCTCTGAGAAGCCAGGAAGGAGACTGCTGAGCCTTTGGCTTAGATCCTTCTGCTGTCATTGTCGACAGAGATAGTGCCAGAAGGCTGAAGGATAACAAATGTTATCCCCTTGTCCAAGAAGAAAGCAGAGAATACCCTGGTAATTATATAGCTGTGAGCTCTTCTTCAATTCTGGGTAAAGTGTTGGAAAGGCTTGCAAGGGATAGGATTTATAATCATCTGGAGATGAATAAGTTTAGTAAACACGGTTTAGGAAGAGTAGGCTGTGCCTCACAACCCTTATTGAGTTCTTTAAGAAGGTGGATGAGGGTAAAGCAGTTGATGTGGTGTATATGGATTACAGTAAGGCATGTGTTAAGGTTCCCCACGGTAGGCTATTGCATACAATACGGAGAAATGAGATTGAGGATGATTGTGCTGTTTGGATCAGAAATTAGCTCTCTGAAAGAAGACAGAGAGTAGTGTTTCATGGGAAACAGTCATCCTGGAGCTTAGTTAATAGTTGGTTACGCCAGAATCTGTTTTGGGTTTAATGTTGCTTGTCATTTAAATAAATGACCTGGATGAGGGCATTGAAGGATGTGTTAGCAAATTTGCGGATGGCACTAAATTCAGTAAAGTTATGGATAGTGATGAAGGATCCTGTCGGTTACAGAGGCTCATAGATAAGCTGCAGAGCTGGACTGACAGTTCACAAATGGAGTTTAATGTGGAAAAACGTGATGTCATTCGTTTTGAAAGGAGTAACAGGAATACAGAGTACTCGGCTAGTAGTAAGATTCTTGGTAGTGAAGATGAACAGAGAGATCTCTGTGTACATGTACATAGATCATTGAAAGTTGCCTCCCAGGCTGATAGGGTTGTTCAGAAGGAATTCAGTGTGTGAGCTTTTATTGGTACAGGGAATAAGTTTCAGAACCGTGAGATCCTGCTGCAGCTGGACAAAACTCTGGTGCGGCCGCATTTGAGCGTTTTGTACAGTTTAGGTCACCACATTACAGGAAGGATGTGGAAGTTTTGCAAAGGGTTCAGAGAAGTTTTACTAGGATGTCATCTGGTATGGAGGGAGTATCTTATGAGAAAGGTTGAGGAACTTGAAGCTGTTTTCGTTCAAGAGAAGACGTTTTCATGCCTATCAACTGAGACAAATAAGATCATCAGAGGGTTAGATGGGTAGGGCAATGAGAACCTTTCCCTCGGATGGCGATGCCTAGCAAGAGGGGAGATAGCTTTAAATTGATGGGTAATAGATGTAGGACACATGCCAGAGGTAGTTTCTTTACTCAGAGTAGTAGAGGCATGGAACGCACGGCCTGCAACAGCAGTGGACTCGTCAACTTTAAGGGCATTTAAATTGTCATTGGATAGAATTGGAATAATGTTGGTTAGATGGGCTTCAGATTGGTTCCACAGGTTGGCGCGTCATCGAGGGCCGAAGGACATGTACTGCACTGTCATGTTCTATGTTTTGGAGGGCATGAATATGAGGTGAGAGAGGAAAGACTTAAAAGGGATTGGAGGCGAATATTGTTTATACAGAGAATGGTGCAGGGATGGAACGAGCTTCCAGGAGAATTGGTAGAGAAAAATAAAATGACAACATGTAAAAGACATTTGGGCAGGTACATGGAGAGGAGAAGGTTTGAAGGGATATGGGTCAAATGCAACAAAACGCGACTCGTTCAAGGACTCTGATCAGCATGGACTGGTTGGATCGAAGGAACCATTTCTGTGATTCATGAGTCTGTCTCCAGTTATTGGAGGAGGAGACTACTGAGATAAGACATGTTGTAGACACTGAAGCAAGTTACAGACATAGGGATGACAGACTGGAAAGCGGGAGATTTAAAACACGTCGAGGGACTATAAGAAGGGGAGGACTTTACAGAGATAATACTTGTTTATATGAATTAAAAGCTACTGAAGAAACTGGTCCACAAGACATGCCGTAGATACAGTGTTGCAGAGCAGTAAGTCTTAGTACTTGGTAGAAAGTCTGTACTTACTCCCCCGCCAGCACTGTATCTCTGACATGTCTTGTTAGACGAAGTATGGAGCCCTCTCATTGCTCTCTGTTGTGCACTGTGAGTGATATCACCAGACTGCTGGAAGATGTCAGGGACACACAATTGTGTCGGAAGAACTGGTTTAACTTCATGGTGCACTGGTATAACTGGTCAGGGATGCATGTATCCAAAATCTCAGCTAATGTTCAGTGGAGGCGGGTTTGTATCCCACCATCAGAAATGGTGGAATTTGAAATCAATAACTTTAAAAATAATAATTAACATTTCATAAATATGTATGAAAACCTTGCTGATGTCCAAAAAACCTAAACATTTGTCCTTGAGAGAAAGACATCTGCCCATCCACATGTGGTCTGCACGACATCCCTACAGCCAAGTGTTTGCCTCTCAATTACCCTCTGAAATGGCTGAGTAAGTTACTCAGCTCAAGGGCAGCTAGGGCTGGGCAAGAAAGGCTGGTCAGCCAGAGACACCCACATCCCATACCTGATTTAATAAATAATCCATTCGGATGGTCCCACTGGAACCATGCTGGGACCAGGGTCCTGGCCGATCATATCGGTAGGTTTATGGACACGGCTTTAAAATGACAGAGAGGATGCAGTGACAGGGTTCAGGTGGAAGGAGCTTTCCAAATCCAAAGAGAAAAGGTGAAGCATCGGAACAGCATGGGGATGTAGCTGAAGACAAGCAGAAAGGAACAGGAAGGGACAGAGTTTAACTCAAACTGTACATCAGTGAATTGGGTTGTGACAGGAAATTGTGGAAAAGAGTAATTTATGTTTTGTTTTAGAATGGACAAAGGTTCTACCCCTTCATTATTTATCTATGTATAAAATCCCTTTGGATTCTCCTTATCCCTATTTGCCAAAGCTATCCCTTGTCCGCTTTTCACTCTTAAGTATACTCCTACTACCTTTATACTCTGCTAAGGATTCATTGAATTTCTCCTAAACTTGATATATGCTTCCTTCTGTTTCTTATCCAAAACATCAATTTCTCTAGTAATCTAACATTGCCTACACTATAAGCCTTCCCTTCACCCTAACAGGAATACTGTATACTATCTCTGGACTCTCGTTATCTCATTTTGAAGGCTTCCCATTTTGCAATGATAAAGGCTTCATTCTCTCAACATCAAAACTCTCGAATTCCCCCTGCATCTCGTGAAACTGCCACTGAAATATAACGAAAAAAAAAGGATCATTCCAATCGAAGGCTTTCTTGAGGTGAGCTCTGGTCAGTCATGCAGATCTGGCGGTCACATGAGCAGCACCAGGTCAGTGTCAGGCACACAGGCAGAATGGGTAACTAGATTCACATCTGAACTCCACTTCTCCCAGCCTGGGAACCTAAAGTTGTGTTCAGCCATTCTGATAAACATCTCCAAAATTAGCTCATGAAGATTGGACAGTTGTCCAATCAAAAATAAAATCCATCATTCAAACTGGAACATCCTTCAGTTTCCACAAAACGATTCTAACTTGGTCCCATCCTGCAGGTTCTATAAATCCTGCTAACTCTAACCTCATGCAGGATCCACATCCCTTCCTACATTTGTACCACCCTCCAGGTTCGGCAGCCCTTCCTAACTCCGTAACATGGCCCATACTCTACAACTCTTCCCTCCTCTGCAATGTACCCCAGAAGGGCACTGGAGGATGGTGGGGGTCATGTGGACAGGGAGGAATATCAGGACGGGAGGGTAATGCAGATATTAGGAATATTGCAGTGGCAAAAGGAGGCTTTAGAAATTTAGAGTGTTGAACGAAGTTACAGAGCTAAGGGGGATTGTAGGGACGTGATATGATTTCACCATTTTGGAGTGTTGTAGGCACTGGAGGAAGTTTCCAAGATTGGGAGGGTTTAAGATTGGAAGGATTTCACAGAAAACCTTGACAAGGTTAAAAGCAAGATTCTTGGTAAGGGTGGAGGAACAGCGGGATCTTGGGGTTCAATCCATAGATCCCTCAAAGTTGTCAACCAAGTTGATAGGAGATTTGAGAAGGTGTATGGTGTGTTGGCTTTCATTAGCAGGGGGATTGAGTTTAAGGTTCACAAAATTTTGCTGCAGCTGTATAGACCCCTGCTTAGACCACACTTGGAATATCATGTTCGGTTCTGGTTGCATTAATATCGGAAAGAAGTGGAAGCTTGAGAGACGGTGCAGAGGAGGTTTATCAGGATGCTGCCTGGACTGGAGGACAGGTCTTATGAAGAAAGGCTGAGGGAGCTATGGTTTTTCTCATTGAGGATGATAAGTCACTTGACAGAGGTGCACGAGATGATGAGACTCTGAGATAGAGTGGATAGCCGGAGAATTATCCCACTGTGAAGATGGCTATCAGAAGGAATCATAATTTAAAGGTGTTTGGAGGAAGGTTCAGGGACGGTTGTCAGAGGTAGGTTCTTTACACAGAGAGTGGTGGATGCGTGGAATGCATTGCCAGCGGTGGTAGTAGAGCCAGCTCCATTAGGGATATTTAATTATCTCTTCGATAGGCACATGGATGATAGTAAAACGTAGGGTCTGTAGATTATAGTTTGATCACAGAGTAGAATAAAAGGCCGGCACATCATTGAGGGCTGACGGGCCTGTAGTGTGCTCTACTGTTCTATGTTCTATATAAGGAGGGATACAATGGCACGCAGATGTTTCAGAAAGCTGGAGAGGATGAGATCCGGAGGAAGAGACACAAATAGGGAGGGTTGCTCGGAATGTCGGAGGTAACAGAGACAGCAATGGTCTGATCAGGAGCAGACGATACGGGCTCCAAGGGTTCTGGGGATTGGACGTGATTTCACCAGGAAGGAGGACAGTAGAGCCACAGGAGGTTACAGAAATGTGGAGATCTGTAGTGCCTACAGGTGCTCATGGCGAGGGGGAGATTGGGAGGGATGGAGCAGTTTACAGGCATAAGGATGTCGGGAGGATGGAGTGGTTTACACAGACAAGGAGTTTAGGGTGTAGGTTTTCTCGCTGAGCTGCAGGTTTGATATCCAGACGTTTCATTACCTGGCTAGGTAACATAATCAGTGGCGACTTCCAAGTGAAGCGAAGCTGTTGTCTCCTGCTTTCTATTTATATCTTTCTCCTGGATGGGGTTCCTGAGGTTTGTGGTGATATAATTTCCTGTTCATTTTCTGAGGGGGTGATAGATGGAATCTAGATCTATGTGTTTGTTTATGGCGTTGTTTTTGGAGTGCCAGGCCTCTAGGAATTCTCTGGCATGTCTTTGCTGAGCCTGTCCCAGGATAGATGTGTTGTCCCACTCGAAATGGTATTTTTTTTCATCCGTGTGTAGGGCTACGAGGGAGAGAGGGTCGTGTCCTTTTGTGGAGAGCTGATGTTCGTATATCCTGGTGGATAACTTTCTTCCTGTTTGTCCTACGTAGTGTTTGTGGCAGTCCTTGCCTGGAATTTTGTAGATGACCATGGTTTTGTCCATGGGTTGTACCGGGTCTTTTAAGTTTGTTAGTTTTTGTTTGAGAGTGTTGGTGAGTCATGGTCATCTACAAAATTCCATGCAAGGACTGCCACAAACACTACGTAGGACAAGCAGGAAGAACGTTAGCCACCAGGATATACAAACATCAGCCTGCCACAAAAAGACACGAGCCTCTCTCCCTCGTAGCCCTACACATGGATGAAAAAAAAACACCATTTCGAGTGGGACAACACATCTATCCTGGGATAGGCTAAGCAAAGACATGCCAGAGAACTCCTAGAGGACTGGCACTCCAACCACAATGCCATGAACAAACACATAGATCGAGATGCCATCTATCAACCCCTCAGAAAATGAACAATAAATGACATCATCACAAATTCCAGGAACCCCATCCAGGAGAAAGATATAAATAGAAAGCAAGAGACAGCAGCTTCGCTTCACTTGGAGGTCGCCACTGATGATGTTACCTAGCCAGGTAATGAAACGGCTGGATATCAAACCTATAGCTCAGCGAGCAAACCTACACCCTAAACCTTAACCAGAGCTACAAACCTTCACCGTGCAAAGACAAGGAGTGCTTTAGGAGCAGATCACAAAGATATAGTGGGTTGTACAAATTGAAGAAGAAACAGAAATATGCAGAGTAGTCAGAACGATAATTTTTATAGATATAGAAGGGCTCAGGTTCTGGAGTTTGCTTGGATATGGAGGGTTTGGAGTCTGACAGATTTTCTGAGAGATAAGGACAGTAATTTTGGTTGCGGACAGTTTCACAGAAAAAAAGGAGAACGAGTAAGCTCCTACAGTTTGGTCAAGGGAAGGGTTGTAGGGGAGGGTGACACTTACACAGATTGGGATGTCAGAGCTGGAGAAGATTATGGAGATGGGTAGATGGATGGAGAGACTGGAGGAGATTCCATTGACAGCGTGTGTGCTAGCGACAGGAGGATGTTACACAGACGGTGGGTCTTGTTGGAACTGGATCGGGACAGACACATGCATTGGAGTGAGTTCTACATATTGGGAGTGCGGCAGGGACGTGAGAGGACTGTGGGGTCTCCAAAGATTGATCGTGTCTTTCGGACTGGAAGAGGTTATGTAGATACAGAAACCTTAAAGCCAATGTATGGCATCTTCTTTTTCCTGAGTAGAACCTCCATGTCTCCCATCAGTAAGGGATCCCTGAACCTGCCAGCTTTTCCCTTCACCCTAACAGGAATATACAGACCCTGGATCCTTGAGATCACAGTTTTCAAAGCCTCCCATTTGCCAGTCGTTCCTTTTTTGCAAACAGACTCACCCAGTCGATGGTAGTCATGATTTGGAGATGCCGGTGTTGGGCTGGGTTGGGCAAAGTTAAAAGTCACACAATACCACGTCCAGCAGGTTTATTCTGAAGTGCTAGTTTTCGGAGAGTTGCTTCTCCATCGGTGGTTGTGGAGCACAGTCATAAGGCACTGAATATATAGCAACATGATTGCAGTGTCATGGAATGTAATATCAAACACACTTAGATTAAGTCTTTCATCTTTTGGAATGATCAATAGCGCTTCCAAATCTAGTTGGACAATAAACAGGTGTTGTGTGATTTTTAGTTTCACCCAATCGACCTCTGCTAGATCCTGCCTAATGGCCCCAAAACTGGCCTTGCTCCAGTTTAGCATCTTAAACTGTGGACCTGTTCAATGTTTTTCCAGAACTATGGGAATCCTCAGACAGTTGTGGTCATTGGACGCAAATTACTCTCTGACTGAGATTCAGTCACTTGCCAGACCTTTGTTTCTTGGGCATATTTGGCAAATTTCACTTCCTACGGGCCTTTTACTCTCTGGGTGGCCCAGTCAATCCAGGGGAAATTAAAATCTCCATACAATACCTATTGTCTACATTGTTTGGACGTAACTCATTCCGACTATTATCGCCAATCTCTCAATACATCTGCTCCTCTCGTATCCGCTGGCTTTTTAGGGTCATAACACAGTCCCAACAGTTTGACCATCCCCTTTTGGTTTATAACTTCCAAATATGTGGCCTCATTTGATGACCGTTAAGAGTATCCTCTCTAAACAGAGTTGTTATGTCCTCCCTAATCAAAAGGGCAACTTCCCCTCTTCCTTTACTTGTCCTTCTGTCACACCTGTAGCTTCCCTACCCTGGAACACCGAGTTGCCAGTCCTGCCCTTCTCTCAGCCATGTTTCTGTTATGGCTATAATATCCCAGTCCCCAGAGCTAATCCATGCTCGGAGCTCGTCTGACTTACCAGTCAGGTCTCGTGTGTTGAAATAAATGCTCGTTAAACCAGAAATCTTTTCCCTTCCTTTACTGTACCCCTGGATATACTGAATAGGATACTTGGTCTTGGTGGCTGATGTATCTTCCCCTGAATGGTAAATGGTCCCTCTTCTATTCAGAGTCCCAAACTCCTGCCAAACTAGTTTAGACCCTTCCGGGGTAATAATAGCAAATCTCCCTCCAGGGATATTGGTGCCCCTCTGCTTCAAGTCCAACCCATCTCTCTTTTACAGGTCACCTCTACCCCAGAAAAGATCCCAATGATCCAAGAACTAAAAACCCTGTCCCATCCATCTGCTCATCAGCCATACATCCATCCGGCCTAACTTTCTATGTTTATCCGCATTTGCAACGGGCATTGGGAGTAATCCAGAGATCAGTACCCTTGAGGTACTGCTTTTTAAATTCTGACTGAAATCCCTGTACTAATTACACAGGACACCATCCCTTTGTCTATCTTGGTCAGTGGTACAAATGTGCACAATGGTCTCTGGCTGTTCACCCTTTCCGTTCCGAATGTTCTGCAACTGTTCAGAGACATCCTTGGCCCTGGCACACAGGAGGCAACACACAATCCTGGGGTCTCTACTGCAGCCACACAGTCTCCTGTCTGTCCCCCTCACAACTGAGTCTTCTATCAGTATCATGATCATTGGACAAGATGTGGCAAACATGGGCTGGGAAGAACCATTTGCGTTTGGGTCTATTTTTATAAAATGGGAGCATTTTAAAGTGATAGAGTGAAAAATCTGGGCCAGTGTGTTCATGCGGATGGAATGACAAAGGCAGCAAGTTCGGCAAATACTGATCAAGCGATATCGTGAGTTTGATAAAGAAAATACAGTTCAATAAAACCAGGTGAAGCCCTTCACAAGTATGGAGAGTGCAAGGGGGTCCTTAAAATGAGGTTCAAACAATGGTCCCGAAATATCCTTGGGAGATAGTGTTAAGGAAAAGCCACAAGGTATTTTACCAGTACAGTTAGAATAAGAGGATTACTGTGGAAATGGTGGGGCCTGTTAGAAACCAAAGGGACAACCTATGCATGAAGCCAGAGGAAGTAGGTGAGGTCTTCAATGAATACTTCCCATCTGTATTCACACAGGAGAAAGGCATTGTAGCTGGGGATTTCAGTCGGGATGGTGAGGTTCGAGAACATGTTAAGATCAATAAAGGGGTGGTATTAAATGTTTTCACAGGCATAAAGGTGGGGAAATCACAGTGCCCAATGAAATGTATGCCAGGCTGATAAAGGAGGTAAGGGAGGAGATTGCTGGGGCCTTGGTGGATATATTTAACACTTTGCTGGCCACAAATGAAGTGCCGCATGACTGGAGGATCATTAATGTGGTTCATTTGTTCAAGAAGGGCAGCAGGGATAGGTCAGGAAATTACAGAGCAGATAGTCTGACAGCAGGGGGGAGGAAAATTATTGGGAACAATCCTGGGGGACAAGATGTAATAACATTCGGAAAGGCAGGAATCGATTAGAGAAAGTCATCACGAATTTGATAGAGGAAGATACTGTCTGGGGAATTCAGTTTAGCTTTTTGAAATGGTGTCTTAAAATATTGATAAAGGCCGTGCAGATGATGTGGGTTCCATGGAGTTCATTAAGGCGTTTGACAAGGTCCCACATGGAAGGCTGGTCCAAAAGGGCTCTTCCCATGGGATCCAAGGCAAGTTGGAAAATTGGATCGAAAATTGGAGGGTTGTTTTTGCGATCAGAAGCCTTTCACCAATGGGTGTACCACAGGGATCTGTGCAGGAACCATCGCTGCTTATTTTGTACATTAATGAGTTGGATGTGAAAGCAGAAGGTATCATTATCAGGTTTACAGATGACATGGAAGGTGAGGATGTTGTCCACAGTGAGGGGGATGGTCTCAGGCTACAGTCTGAAGATTGAGGCTGGGACAGAATTTCAATACAGTAATTTCAATCGACAAGGCAGGCAAGACCACAGCAGGCAATGAGGGAAAACTGATGAACTAAGCCACATTTATTTTGATGGAAAAGGCCGGACAGTATAAGCACATGGGAACATGGGAGTGGGATACCATAGGTATTGCAGAAACACAGCTGAGAGAGGGACAGGACTGCCAGCTCAGTGTTCCAGGGTACAGATGCTACAGGAAGGAGAAAAGTGGAGGCAATTGAGGAGGGGGAGTGGAGGTTTAGATTCGTGAAAACATTACTGCAGCACTTAGAGAAGACATTCCTGGGGCTCGCCCAGTGAAGATATACGAGTGGAACTGAGAAATAAAAATGGGTTATCAGTTTGATATGACTGTTCTACAGGCCCCCAATCGTAGGCGGAAAATTGAGCAGCATTGTTCTCTGGACATCTCAGATATTTGTAAGAACGATAGGGCTGTAACGGTCAGGGATTTTAACTTTCTAAACTGAGACTGAGACTGACAAAATGTTCTGAGCTTGGATGGGAGGGATTTGTTCAGTATGTTCAAGAAAACTGGCTCAGTCAGTATGTAACTGACCCAAATGGAGAAAGAGGTGAAACCTGACCTCGCTTTAGGAAGCAAGGTAGGGAAAAGTGCTTGAGGTGTTAGTGGGGGAGCATTTTGGAAAAGTGACTATAATTACATTAGTTCGAAAGTAGCTATGGATAATTAGTAGGAGAAAGTGAGGACTGCAGATGCTGGAGATCAGAGCTGAAAATGTGTTGCTGGAAAAGCGCAGCAGGTCAGGCAGCATCCGAGGAAAAGGAGAATCGACGTTTTGGGCATCAGCCCTTCTCCGAAACGTCGATTCTCCTGTTCATTGGATGCTGCCTGACCTGCTGCGCTTTTCCAGCAACATTTTTTCAGCATGGATAATTAGTAGGCCTGGTCCACAGGTAAATGATCAAACTTGGACTTACCCCAATTCAGAAGGTATTAGTCAAGAGATTTTAAAAGTTAATATTTAAAGGCTATGTAAAGGGACCTCAGACATGTGGGAAGCTTTCAAAATAGAGAAAATGAGAGTTCAGGGCCAGCATATTCCTGTTAGTGTGAAGGACAATGCTGATCACAAGTAGGAAACACTGGATGACTGGGAATATTGAGGTTATGGTCAAGAAAACAGTGGGCACATCATTTCTAGCCATCTGGATTAAGTGAATCTCTTGAAGAACATTGTGGGTGTAGTAATAAACTTAAGAGGGAAATCAGGAGGGCTAAAAGGGGACCAAGAAAGCTTTGGCAAACAAGGTTCAGGAAAATCCATAGATATTCTACAAGAATATTCATAAAAAAAGATTAACTCGGGACAAAATGTGGCCCCTTAAAGATCAATGGCACCATCAATGTGTGGAATCACAGGTGATATCTTAAACAAAAAAAATGACATTACAACCTACTGTGGACAAAGGCTAGGGAAGTCAGGGAAATAAACAGTGATAACTTGAAAAGAGTCCACATTACAGAGCAGGAGGTGCTGGAGAGTTTAAAATCTATAAAAACAAGACAATTTCTGGGAACTAATCAAGTTTGTCCCTGGATTTTGGAGGAAGTTAGGGACGAAATTAAAGGACTCCCTCACAGCGATATTTCTGTCACTGACAACCACAGTTGAAATGTTGGGCCACAGGGCGGTGTGGTTGAATGGTGCGGGTGTCCCAGAGATGTGCCCTAAAGCGCTCTGCCAAGAGATGTCCAGTCTCCCCAATGTAACGGAGACCACATCAGGAGCAACGGATCCACAACATGACATCCCAACTCCTCCTTTCAATGCTCTGCCCAATGAAGGTAACCATCCCAAACGCCTGATTCACCAGCCTGACTACCTGTGACACCACTTTCAAAAAACTGTGTACCTGCGTCCTTGGGTCACTGATTGACCACACGATCCAGGGCTCGAACATTAAATGTGCAAGTCCTACCCTGGTTTGTTGTACCAAAATGGAATACTTGACATTTATCTAATTAAACTCCATCTGCTATTCTTCAGCCCACTCTCCCAGCAGTACTGTTCATCTTGTTGTATCATAGATAAGCTTCTTCACTGTCCATTTTACCACCAATTTCAGTGTCAGCCAAAAAATCTTACTTACCAGGAAACCAATAATCCCATCCAAACCATTTATCCAAATGACAAACAACAGTGGACCGACTACACCGCTGGTCACATGCCTCCAGTCAGAAAAACAACATGTCTCCCATCACCCTCTGTCTCATACCATCATGCCCAATTTTGTATCCAGTTGACTAGCTCCTCCTGAATGCCTCATCCTTTTGCATTGATCTGAGCTTATTACTCAGTTTACCACATGGAATGTAGAACACAGAACAGTACAGCACAAGACCCTTCGGTCATGATGCCATGCCAATCATTTATCCGACCATAAGATCAAACTAACTACGTACCCTTCATTTTACGATCATCATGTGCCTATCCAAAAGTCTACTAAATGTATCTAATGTATCTAATTTTACTACCACTGCTGGCAGTGCATTACACCCACCCGCCACTCTCTGTGTAAAAAACTCACCTCTGACATTTCCACCCATCAGCCACTGTGTAAAAGACCGACCTCTGACATCTCCCCTTAACCATCCTCCAATCACTTCAAATCATTCTCCCTCATAATAGCCATTTATGCCATGCAAAAATGAAGTCTCGCATTATTCACTGACTACGCCTTACACCATCTTGTTCACCTGCACCATGTTACCACTCAACCTCCTTCACACCAATGAGAAAAGCGTTAGATCCCCCAACCTTTCTTCATAAGACATGCTCTCCAGTCCAGGCAGCATCCTGGTAAATCTCCTCTTTACCATCTCTAAAGCTTCCACATCCTTTCTCTAATGAGGGAACCTGAAATGAACACAATATTCCAAGTGGGGTCTAACCAGGGCTCTATAGAGCTGCAGCATAACCTCACAGCTTTAAAACTCAATCCCCCAGATAATAAAGGTCAACACAATATATTCCTTCTTAACAACCCTATCAGCTTGGGTGGTAACTTTGAGAGATCTATGGACATGGAACCCAAGATCCTTCTGTTCCTCCACATTGCCAAGGTTCCCACCTTTAACTCTGTAATCTAAAATCAAGTTCGACCTTCCAAAATGAATCACTTCACATTTTTCCCAGACTGAACTCCATCTGCCACTTCTCAGCCCAGCTCTGCATCCTGACAATGTCCGTTTGCAACCTACAACAGCCCTCAACATTATCCACCACTCCACCAACCTTTGTGAAAATGGCAAACTTACTAACCCACCCTTCCACACCTACAGCCAAGTCATTTATAAAAATCACAAACAGCAAGGTTGCCGGAACAAATCCCTGCAGACCACCACTGGTCACCAAGCTCCAGAATGAATGGTTTCCATCTTTCATTACCCTCTGTCTTCTGTGAGCCAGGAATTCTGTATCCAGACAGACAGGTTTCCCTGTATCCCATGCCTCCATAATTTCTGAATTAGCCATAAACGTGTTGTGTCACATTCTCGAAGGATTCAATAAGATTTGAGGCATGATCTGCCCCTTACAAAGCCATGCTGACTATCTCTAATGAATCATAAATCATGTCTCTCAGAGTCGTCCTCATTAATCTGCACACAACAGACATAAGAATGACAGGTCTGTAATTCCAAAGATTATCCCTATTACCTTTCCTGAACAAGGGAATAATTGCCACCCTCCAATCATTTGGTATGACTCCAGTGGACAGTGAGGGTGCAAAGGTCATCGCCAAAGGCGTAACAATCTCTTCCCTCGCTTCCTATCGTAACTTTGGACATATCCCATCGGGTGCGGCAGATTTATCTATTCTTATGTTTTACAAAATTCTCAGCACATCCTCCTTCTTAACATCAACCTGTAAACATGGATCAGTCCTTTTCATGCTGTCCTCACAAATGACAAGTTCCATCTCAGTTGTAAATACTGAGGCATAGTATTTATTAAGGACCTCCCCTACCTCCTCCAACTCCAAACACAAGTTCCCTCCACAATCCCTAATCAGCCTTACCCTCACTCTGGCCATGCTCTTGTTCCACATGTAAGTGGAGAATGCCTTTTAGTTTTCATTCATCCTTCCCAACAAAGCTTGATCATGCCCCCTTTGAGCTGTCCTAATTCCATTCTTCAGTTCCTTCCTGGTTCCTTCAGGAGAATCCCTTCAGTGTGGAAACAGGCAATTTGGCCCAACAACTCCATACCAACCCTCCAAAGAATATCCCACCCAGACCCATTCCCCCACCATATTACTCTCCATTTTCCCTGAATAAAATGCCGAAACCTTCACATCCTTGAACACTCTGGGTAATTTAGCATGGCTGAGTCACCTAACCTGCACATCTTAGGGATGTCAGTGGAAAGCGGAGCACCGGGAGAAAACAAACGCAGACGATGGGAGAACATGCAAACTCCATATACAATCGCCGGGGCTGGAATTAAAATCAGGTCCCTGGTGCTATGAGGAAGCAGTGTTAACCACGGAGACACTGTGCTGCCCCATGTAACCCTCTGGAGTTCTACTCGATTCTTGCTTCCTCAACCTTAAGTCAGCTTCCTTCTTCCTCTTGACTCGACGTTCTACTTCCCTTGGAACCTTGTCAAATTATTTGCTGAGGTCCGTGTGGACAACATTTACTGCTCCACATTCATCTATCTCTTGGCAACCTCCTCATTCCTGATGAAGGGCCCCAGTCTGAAATGTTGATTTTCCTGCCCTTCAGATGCTGCCTGACCTGCTGTGCTTTTCCAGCAAAACCCTCTCACGTCTGATCTCCAGCATCTGCAGACTTCACTGTCTCCATCTCCTTGAAGAGTCAATCCGGTTTGTGAAACACTGTTATCCACTCTCAAAGCCATGCTGACTATCTCTAATTAGCCCTTCCCCTTCCGAATATACGTAGCTCCTTTCTCCCAGAAGCTCCTCCAACAACTTACCCATCACTGGGCTGTAATTTCCTGGCTTTTCCCTTCAGCTTGAAGTGATGGAACAGCATTAGCCGCCCTCCAGTCTTCCAGAACCTCACTGCGTCTGTTGATAATGTAAATATCTCTGTTAGGGACACTGCTATTGCTTCCGTAGCTTCCCACGATGTTCCAGGATCGACCTAATGAGCTACTGAGGATTGATCTACCTTTATTTGTTTTAAGACACCAGCACTTTCTCTTCTCTGTTGAGGATTCTTTCCAAGTCATCACTGTTTATTTCCCCAAGTTCCCGAGTTTCCATGCCTTTCTTCACAGTAAATTCTGACAAGATTTTTTTTTGCTAAGACCTCACCATCTCCCCTGGTTCCACACTGCCTTGATCTTTAACGGGCCCTATTCTCTACCAGGTTACTCTTTACCCCTTCTTGACACTTGCGCAAAGGCTTCTGAAAATTCAAATAATCCATAACCTCCGTACTGCCACATCTCCAACACCCTTATCTACTCTCCCATTTATATTCACAGCAACAAATAAAATCCAAAAGGCTCAATAACAAGGTCTCTTGTATAAAATGTGTTTTTTTAGGTCCACATATCCTTTCTAACACATTTCAGCATGCTCCTGACTTACTGTCAGGCTAACAGTAATTGGTTTCAGACTGACAACGGAAAGGGTTGTGGAAGATCTTGTTTATTAATCTGAAAAAGGTAGCGTACAGGGTCAGCAGGTAATAGAGAAGGCAAATCAAATGCTGGTATTTATTACAAAGGGAATGGCATCTAAAAAGAGGGAGATCTCGGGTAAGGTACAAGTCAGACTACACCTAGAATATTATGAGCAGTCTGGGTGCCCTAAGGAACGACATTGTCACATTGGATGCAGTTCAGAGAAGGGTCACTCAGCTGTTCCTGAGAATGGAAGGATTTTGTCATGAGGTGGAGTAGGTGGAGGTTGAACCCATTGACATTCAAAAAACATGAGAGAGAAATTGAATGAAACATTCAAGATTCTGGGGGGATCTGACAGGTTAGACACTGGGAAGTTCGAACACATAACAGTACAGCACAGTAATAGGCCCTTCGGTCAACATGGCTGTGCTGACCATGATGTTATTCTAAACTAGTCCCATCTACCTGCACATACTCCATATCACTCTATTCTCTGCCTGTTCATGTTTCTGTCCAAATGCCACTTCAATGCTTTGCTCATATTTCTGCTTCTCCGACCTCCCTCAGTAACTTTCATTCTCTACGTTAAAATCTTGCTTCACACATCTCATTTAAACTTCCTCTTTCTCACCTTAAATCTATGTGCTCTACTATTTGAAACTTACACATTGGAAAAGAGATTCTGACTATCCACATGACCTGTCCCTGCCATAATTTTATTTTCCTGTACCTGGTCGCCTGTCAGCTTCTGATACTCTCACAAAACAATCCAACTTTGTGTAATTTCCTCTTATACCTAACGCTCCCTTCAAAAACCTAACACAGGCAACGTGCTGACAAACCCCTTTTGCACTCTCTCCAAAGCCTCCACATCCTCCTTATTGTGTGGCGATGAGAACTGCACACAGAACTCCAAATGTGGCCAAACAAAAGTTTTATACAATTACTGCATCGGATGCAACCCACTATACCCAACGTTGTGACCTAAGAAGGCCAGTGTTCCCTTTGCTTTCTTTCCCATCTGGAACACTTCTGTTGCCATTTTCTGGGAGTGACTGACTTGCACCAAGATCCTTCTGTATATCAATGTCCCTCAGGATGCTAACATTCTTCTTGAATTTGACATGACCTCAGACTTGTCGAGATTAAACTCTATTTGTCATGTTTCTGCACTTCTTTCCTACAGATTTGTAACTTCCTTCAACCTTGGATCACCTTGCTCATTAACTCCAACTCCACCAATTTTCATGTCAACTGCAATAATTATCTCTGTCACTTCCTTTCGTTTCAATGGCGTGAGAATCTGTAACCAGGGGGCAGAAAATCCCAGCAAGGGCTCACCCATTTAAGATGGAGATGAGGAGGAATGTCTTCACTCAGTGGGTAGGGACTCTGTGGGAATTCCTGACTGCAGGGGTCTGTCGAGGCTGGGTCATTAAGAATATTCACAACAGACTTGGTCAGGTTTTAATGAATCGGGCAAACAAGTGTTTTGGGAAAAGGCAGGAAAGTAGAGTTGAAGGTCATCAGATCAGTCATGATCTGATTGTAGGGCAGAGCATCCTCAATGGGCCAAATGGCCTAACTTCGATCCTTCATCTCATGGTCTGAGCTCAAACTCAATATATACTGCATAACATTATGGGTCTCTGTTCACAACACTCCTTTATCGTGGCATTATTAGATATTTATTATTACACAGCATTTGATCTACAATAGACAATTTTGTTGGTGGCTCCTTGATATAATGTTTTAGAAAACCATCTCGTATACAATCCATGATTCCATCCATTACAGCCCTGATACTCATTAGTTATCCAGTCGGGATGGGGTCCACTGTCACACATAGTTCCTGTACTTCCCTTGCTACAACAACATTCGGTGTCCTGACTGTAACCATATTTACATTACCATTACTGGTTGGTCCTTATAAAATAATTCTGGCCAATGATTGCTGCTGTTTTTTCCATTCCCAGCTCCACCCAAATAGCCTCCATATTTTGGACCTGAGTTCCACGTGGCGATCTCATTGATGCATTAACCTCACCCTTGCTTCACAACTTGTTGGCTTTTTACCTAGCCTGCCTAGATCCCAACAACCCTTCAATATTCAGTTCCCTGCGATGGTCATTCTGCGTCTACATCTCCAGAATGACAGTTCAATCATATCTGTTCACTATCATTCCATCTGCCTTATGGCGAATGGAGGGAGTCATTCCTCAGTAGTTGTGGTTTTAACAGATGGGTAGAGGTTACAGAGATAGGCAGTCTTACAGGATCTCAAGGATGTTAGAGTTAAATGAAGTTACATCTGGTCAAGAGTGTCAGTGGGACAAAGGGGCTTGGGTAATGGGAGGATTTACAGAGATAGAGGGAGCTGGGTTATATTCTGGAGATAGGAATGGATGAAGGGAGAGGCAGGCAGAGTGAGAGGCACAGACAGTGGGTGTTTCAGGGAGAAGAGTATTGTGTATACTAACAGAGATATGGAAGGTTGTATTAACTGAACATGTTCACAGATATAAAAAGATTTCTTGGTTCTAGAAAATGCAGGTTGCTGTGTTGGAGACGGTTCCACAGATGGGGAGCGTTGCACAAACTGGAAGAAGTTCCTGTGGTCAGGCGGGTTGGTGGGGTGCGGATGAAGTTTAAATAGATAAAGATGGAAGAATTGGAGAACGATAACGAGGTTCCAATTTTTTCACAGATAAGGAAGGTTGTCGGAGCTGAAGACATTTATCCAGATTGGGATGGATGGAGAGGTTAGAGACAAAACTCATTGACATGGAGAGGTTAGAGACAAAACACATTGGTAGGAGGAGCTTATAGGGATAGACAGGACTCAGCATTTACAGGGATGAAGAAATTTAGTATCTACTGGAGAAGTTTAAGGATTAGGGTGTTAGGGATTGGAGAACCTGACAGAGATTGGGAGCATTGTGTGGACTAGAGAAGATTCCAAACAGAGGAAGGATTATTGGGACTGGAGGATATTACAGAGGTCACTAATACAGCATGGGCCAGGGCTGTTGCCTGGGACCTCCTGTACTGTCTCAGGGAGGACCAGTACAGCAGAGGGGAAAGAAGGACCCTCACAAGATGGTGGGAATGAAGCCTAGAATGTAGCCCAGCAGTGTATCTTTGTACTGTCTTCCGGGTCTGAATATAGAAGTCTACTACCTCCATCCTGTGCTGTTTACTGTGATTGATTTTACCGGCTCCAGGAATTATTGAAGGCTCCAGATCTCCATCTCCATCTCCATCTCCATCTTCATCTCCATCTCCATCTCTCCCTGGCTGACCAAGCATTTTCAATGAGGTGATGGATGAAACAGGAGTTAGAAACATCCTGATTACCTGCATGAGTCAGAAAAAGACAGAATGGGAAATTAGACTGTTGCAGTGAAGATAACTCATGTAGAGTAGCACTGAGTAGGTCTGTGCTGTTGCGGATCGGTGAATTCTTTTGGGTCAGGATCTCAGACCAGCTGAAAGAGCGAGAGGCGCTGACATAGGCAGCAATTAGATCCACATCGTGAGGGATACCACATGAAGAGATACTGAGTGATATCACCAGAGTGCAGGAAGTTTTCAGGATGAAACCATGGTGGCAAAAGAAGTGATTCTGATGCAGTAAGCACTGCTACCAGTACTCAGGGATGAGTCAGCTATTGTAATAGGATGGTACAGTGCTGGGTACAGTCCCCTGGTCAATCATATGACCAGGACTATGTAGAGTGCTTTAAACCGACACAGACGAAGAGGGACTGGGCGCAGCTGAAAGGAAATTTCCAATTCCACAGAGAAAGATTGAAATATTGAAACATGGGGCTGTGGCTGTGGAGAAAGAAACAGGAAGAGGCCTAGTTTAACGAAAATTGTACATCAGCAGCTGAGTTTGGTGGGCGGCACGGTGGCACAGTGGTTAGCACTGCTGCCTCACGGTGCTAGAGACGCGGGTTCAATTCCTGCCTCAGGCGACTGACTGTGTGGAGTTTGCACATTCTCCCCGTGTCTGCGTGGGTTTCCTCCCAAATTCCAAAGATATGCAGGTCAGGTGAATTGGCCATGCTAAATTGCCCGTAGTGTTAGGTTAGGGGTATGGGTGGGTTGCGCGTCGATGTGGACTTGTTGGTCCAAAGGGCCTGTGAATTAAAGAGTAAATTACTATTTATTAATTTGAATGCACAAAAAATTTGCAAGAAGGGATATGCACATGTGACTGTGATATCTATCTAATCACCATCAGGGAGACATGGTCACAGGGTGAACAAAAGGTGCATTGTAAGGCATGGCATTGGACAGGGAATTATTGGAATTTGTAACAAAGGCAGTAGGACAATTGAAAGGGAATTCAACTTTCCTATCTCACCATCTTATTGGTGATGCGTCACAGTCGAGGCTGACTCTCTTCCACTCTCAGGCGGAGTCTGTAGGTGGCTGTACAGACCAATGTCGCCTTCCACAGACTCTGTTACACTTGGGGCAGAAGGTGGCCGTGGGAAGGGGGTGGGTGAGATGTTTGTGTGACAGCGCGCTCCTTGTGTTGTTTTCTCCTGGATTCCCCTTTCTCCCCACAGCAAGTCTCGAGGTGCTCGACACCTTGGCAATGCTCCTCCCCCCCCCCCCCCCCCCCCCCGGACCGTCTTGGCCCAGTAATTCCCAGGAGTTGATTAAGAGCTGCTTAGAATACAAAAATAACAGAACATTTCTGAAGAAGTCAATGTTTAAGAAATATGGAATTTTTAAAAAAGGCATCACTTGGTGTTGACTAGCAGGAGGAGTGCAGTCGGAAGAGGAAACATTGTCAGGGTTTAATCATATGAAAGGAACAGGGGGAGGTGAAGGCGCTGGAGGTGTTACAGAGAGAGGCAAAGGCCTGAACAATGTTATAAAGCCAGTATGAATTGTTGCAGCTGGAGTGGTTTGCAGAGGTAGAGATGGACATGTAATTTCATTGATTCCTTCATGGCCTGAGGATGTCACCGGTTGGTCCAGTGTTCATTATCCCACTGCTAATTGCTCAGAGGTAGCTGAGAGTCAGCCATATTACTGTGGTTCTGGAGTCACATGTGACCACACCAGGTTAGAATGTCAGATGTCCTTCTCTCAAGGACATAAGTGAACCAGTTGTGCTTTTCCACATAATCAATAATGCTTTATGGTGGCTTCATGATGTTCTGTGCAGCAACACCATGACATCCCAACACATACTCTCAATGCTCTGACCAATGAAGATAAAATGCCTGCTTCACCAGCCTGTCTACCTGTGACACCACTTTCAAAAGAAAACTGTGAATCTGCATCCCTGGGTTTCTGATTGATAACACTACCCAGGGGCTGAACATTCACTGTACAAGTCCAGCCTGGTTTGCCTTACCAATACGCAACATCTTGCATTTGGCCACATGTTATTCCTAAACTCACTGATCTAGCAGTATTGTTGACCCCATTGTACTCTTGGATAACCCTCTTCGCTGCCCACTTTACCACCAATTTCAGTCTCACTCACAAACTTGCTAACCATGACTCCTGTATTATCAACCAAACCATTTATATAAATGATACACAACAGTGACCCAGCACCTAACCCCATGGCCCACCGTTGGTCACAGGCCTGCAGTTTGTGTAGATTAGATTACTTACAGTGTGTAAACAGGCCCTTCGGCCCAACAAGTCCACACCGCCCCGCCGAAGCGCAACCCACCCATACCCCTACATCTACCCCTTACCTAACATTACAGGCAATTTAGCATCGCCAATTCACCTGACCTGCACATCTTTGGAATGTGGGAAGAAACCGGAGCACCCGGAGGAAACCCACGCAGACACGGGGAGAATGTGCAAACTCCACACAGAGAGTCGCCTGAGGCGGGAATTGAACCCAGGTCTCTGGTGCTGCGAGGCAGCAGTGCTAACCACGGTGCCACCGTGCCGCCCACTCTCTGATTCCTCTCTGAACCCTCTCTGAACATGCTCTGTCTCCTACCGTCAATCCTGTTTTATATCCAGTTGGTGAGTGCTCCCTGGTTATGTGTGATCTAAACATAATAACAAGTCTGCCATGCAGACCCTGTCAAAGGCCTTGCTAAAGTCCATGGAGACATCATCCATTGCTCTGCCTTGATCTGTTATTTGTCTACCTCCACAAGTACTCAGTCATCCGTTTCCACACACAAAGCAATGTTGATTATCGCTAATGAGTTCTTGCCTTTCCAAATGCATGATGATCCTTTCTCTCAGAATCTCGTCCAACTAATTACCCTCCCATCAGTCTCACTGGCCTGTAGTGGCTGTCAATGATACAAATATCTCTGCGAAGGGCTCTGTAATGCCTCCCTAGTTTCTCACTAGGCACTGGGATACATCTGATCATGTCCCAAGATTTTATCTACGTTTTTGCATGTTAAGACATCCATCACCTCCTGTTCTCAAATGTAAACTCTCTTCAAGACATCACTATGTATTTTCCCAAGTTTCCAAGCTTCCATATCTTTCTCCACAGTAAATCCTAAGGCAAAATATTTGATTCGGATATTCCACATCAACAGTGATTCCTCATAGACAGCCCCATTGACCTTTCAGGTGCCCTATTCTCTCTCTCACTACTCTTCAGCCCTGGTTAAAACTTGTCAAAATGCATCTGAAATTTCAAATATCCCCCTACTGCCACTAGCCTCCCCCAGCCTTATCTATTCTGCCATTTATGGTGACACCAAAATATAGAATCCAACAGATTTAAAAATATTCTCCTTTTAAAATATCATTCATCTCCAATTGTTTCTCAGTGTCCAGTTATCGTTTATTGCCATATCCTTTATAATACACTCCAGCACGTTCCTGACTTACTGTCAGGCTAACACTGTTTGGTTTCAGACTGACTGCACAAAGGGTTTTGGGAATCATTGTGTATCAATCTGAAAAAGGTAGCTTACAGGGTCAGCAGGTAATTGAGAAGGTAAAGCAAATGCTGCCATTTATTACAAATGGAATGGAGTCAAAATATATAGATTTCTTTCTAAAACTACACAAGGTACCAGTCAGCCCACCCCTAGAATAGTATGAACCGTGTGAGTTCCCGAAGGGAAGCTATTCTTGTATTGGAAGCAGGTCAGAGAAGGGTCACTCTGCTGATCCTGGAGATGGTGGGATTTTCTAATGGAAAGAGGTGGAGTAGACTGAGGTTGAACCATTGACATTTCAAAAAATCGCAAAGAAATTGAACAGAAAATCTAGGATTCGGAGAGGCTCTGTCAGGTAGATGCTAGGAAATTAGAAAATCCAACAGTACAGCACAGCAATAGGCCCTTTGGCCCGCAATTTGTGGAGGTTGTGGATGGAGTGATTTGGTGAGCTTACGGAGATAGGAGAGAAGCAGTGACTGGGATAGGTGAAAGAAATAGGGACGGGAGGAATGGCTGGAGGAGTTGACAGAGATAGGGAGGCAGGGAGTGAATGGAGGCGGATACAGAGAAAGAAAGGGATGGATTAACTATGGGAGGTTACAGAGATAGGGGGGCTTTTGGAGTCTGACCGAGATTTAATGAGATAGAGACGGCCAATCATCCTGTGGAGGCTGGAGGAGGTGACTGAAAAGGGATGTGTGAATGGGTTGGAGAAAGTTACTGTGACAGGGAGGATCATAGGATGTAGTGTTCATTGGAGAAACATATATTGTAGTCTCTTCCAGAAGTGGTAATAGGCAAATGTTTCTAAAGATTCAATGAGATTACATGCACAGGGAGGGGAGTAGGAAGAGAAGGGTTTACTGAGATTTGGACGATTTTGTAGAGATAGAGGAGATTTATTATGACCGCGAGGTTTGCAGAGATGAAATGACGTGATAAGGAGGTGAGTAGGGATAGGATGGCGTACAGTGATAGCGAGGAGCTAGAAGAGGTTGGATGAAGTTAGTAATACAGAGGGGTGTTGACACTGGATGGTTCTTCAGACAGAAGGAGGTTACAGGAAGAGGGAGCTGGATGGAGTGGGCTTGGATACAGCCACAAAGAGGATGTTTCAGGTACATGGATGGTATTAGTGGCTTTACGAGGTTACAGAGTCAGGAAGGCTAGTAGTGATGGCAGGAGGTAGAGTAACGAAACATTGTCGTGGTGGGAGAAGGTCACAGCGACAGAGGATATCACAGAGGATGGATGCGGTTGCAGACATGGGGAAGGTTAAATTGCCTTCAGAACACGATACACAGGGACTGTTGCAGGGATTGGAGCAGATTACACTGGCAGGAAAGGCTGAAGGGACTGGAGGGGTTCACTCAGATAGGGAGGTCTGTTCTGATAGTTAGATTTCAGAGGTCATTGGTGATGTAGGACAGGAGGCAGGAATGTTATAGGGATTGAAGGTGATAGTGATATCATGTGCTGTAGGGGCTGGAGGAAGGTACACAGATGGGGTGGTTGGTAAAGGCTGGAGGATGTTACAGTGACAGTGTCGGCTATGGGTATTGTGCAAGTTGACAGTAATAGGGATAATTGTAATGACTAAAGGAGGAGATTGGTGGGATCGGAAACATTATTCAGATTGGAGCAGTTTACAGAGAAGGGAGAATATTCAGCATTGGAGTAGGTTTTAAATATGCTGTGGGATTGGAGGCAAGGGAGGAGGTTACAGAGATAGCAACTGTTCTCAGAGTAAGAAGCATTCAAGGCACTGGCCCAGATAAGGATGGACCGAAAGGTAAGTTTCCGTGCTGTATGACTCGATGATAGGACAACAGAGAATGTATGAGAGGGACCAGGGAACAGAAAGATCTTAGGCTTCAATACCACTTTCATAAGGGAGGCCTGTTTTCCCCTCTGTTGTACTGATGCTCACTGAGACAGCACAGGCCTGGATTGATAACTGTGAACTTGTTACACTGTCTCAGGAAGGCTCAGGACAGCAGAGCTGGAAAATAATCCTCTTACAAGAGGGTGGAGTTTGAGACTGGGAGCTTTATGACCTGTGTTTGCCCTTCATCACTGTATCTATGACATGTCCTGTGAGCTGAAGATTCTCACCCTTTAAATGTCCTCTGCTCTGGTCACTGTGAGTGATATTTCCTCGCTGCAGGATTTATTGAAGGCTCCAGATCTCCCTGCCTTCAGGCTCACCAACTGCATTCGATGAGGTGATGGACGACCCATCCAGTAGTTGGGAAGCCTGTTGAGTCTGGACCTTCCTGAATACCTGCAGGAGGCAGAGAAATAGACAGAATGGGAA
Organism: Chiloscyllium punctatum; assembly: GCF_047496795.1. Taxonomy (NCBI): domain Eukaryota; kingdom Metazoa; phylum Chordata; class Chondrichthyes; order Orectolobiformes; family Hemiscylliidae; genus Chiloscyllium; species Chiloscyllium punctatum. The sequence goes on from NC_092759.1 coordinate 92,042,965, forward strand.
ATTAGACTTTTGCAGTGAGGGTTACACATGAAGATTGGCACTGAGTCCCACAGAGATCTGGAAAATCCCAGTTTCCATCCCTGGCCTGTGCTGTTGCATCTTTCTGGAGTAGAGAATTCTGTTGGCTCAGGACCTGGAGTAGCTGCAAGAGGGAGAGGTGCTGACAGAGGGAGCAATTAGACCCTCACAGTGAGGGATACCACATGGAGAGATACTGAGTGATATCACCAGAGTGCAGGAAGATGTCAGGATCACACAGTTGTGTGGGGAGAAAGGTATCTGTGCTCAGGGATGAGCAACGTGTTAACACGTGAAGTGATGTCCTCGTGATATTACTGTTAGGGCATATATCCAAAACGTCAGCTAATGTTCAGGGGAGACAGGTTTGAATCCCACTATCAGAAATGGTGGAATTTCAAATCAATAATTTAATACTAATTAACAATCCATAAATATGAAACCATTGCTGATGTACAAAAAACCCAAACACCTGTCCTTTCGAGAAGGACATCTGCCCATCCTCACGTGGTCTATACGACATACCCACAGCAAAGTGTTTTCCAAATCCAAATCCAAATAGAAAACGTGATGCATCGGAGCAGCATGGGGATGTTGCTGAAGACAAGCAGAAAGGAACAGATGGGATAAGGTTTAACTAAAACTCTACATTAGCAAACTGTTTTGTGATAGGAAATTGTGGAAAAGAGTACAGAACTTTTATTTTCATTATCGACAAAGTTTCTTCAACAAGGTCGCTGAATTTGTGACACAGAGATGAAAGAGATTTAGACACCAGAGAGATGTGGTTACAGGGTGAACAAAAGGTGGAAGATTCAAAACCTTGTGGAAACTCAGGCAAAATGGACGACGCTGACAATAATGGGTAACAAACCCATTAGACAGAAAGCACGGGGGGATGGGGATGGGGGGCTCCTTAAAAATGAACGGGCAAACAATGGTCACAAGCTATCCTGAGCAGATAATGTTAAGGAAAAGCCACAAGATATTTAATAAGTACAGTTAAAGTAAGAGGATTACTGGGGAAATGGTGGGGCCTGTTAGAAACCAAAGCGACAATCAGTGCATGGAGCCAGAGGAAGTAGGCGAGGTCTTCAATTAATACTTTCCATCTGTATTCAAACAGGAGAAAGACATTGTAGCAGAGGATTTCAGTTGGGATGGTGAGGTTCTCAAACATGTTAAGATCAATGAGAAGGAGGCGTTAAATGTATTCACAGGCAAAAAGGTAGACAAATTCCCATACAATAAAATGTATCCCAGGCTGCTATGGGAGGGAAGGGAGCAGATTGCTGGGGCTCTGGTGGATATATTTAACACTTTGCTGGCCACAAGTAAAGTGGCGAATGATTGGAGGATCGCTAATGTGGTTCCTTTGTTCAGGAAGGGCAGAAGGGAATGGCCAGGTAATTACAGAGCAAATAGTCTGACAGCAGGGGGAGGGAAATTATTGGAAACAATTCTGATGGACACGATGAACCAACATTCAAAAGTACAGGAATTCATTAGAGATTGTCTGTATGGATTTGGTAGAGGACTGTCCTCTGATATTGATGAGGCCAGTGCAGATGTTATGGTTGACATGGAGTTCATTAAGGTCTTTGACAAGATCCCACATGGAAGGCTGGTCCTAAACGGAAGAGCCCATGGGATCCAAGGCAAGTTGGAAAATTGGATCCACAATTGGTGGAGGGTGTTTTCACGATTGGAAACCTTTGCCCTGCGGGTGTACCACAGGGACCTGTGCAAGAACCATTGCTGGATATTATATACATTAATATCTCGCATGTGAAAGCAGAAGGTATCATTAGTAGATTTGCAGATGACATGAAAGCTGAGGGTGTTGTCGACAGTGAGGAGGATGGTCTCAGGCTGTAGTCTGATATCGATCAGATGATAAACTGAGCAGAGTAATGGCAGATGGAGTTTACTTCTGATCACTGTGAGGTTACGCACTGTGGGAAGTCTCATAAGGGAATGATATCGATCATGAATGGTAGGTCCTCCTGGAGTACTGAGGCACACATGGAGCTTGGTGGACCAGTCCCTGGATGTCTGAAAGTTGTCAGCACAAGTAGAAAGGGTGGGGAAGACACCTGAACTGGGAGCAGGAGGGGGACCCATATCCTGGTGGGGACTGCTGCTGGAGCTGCTCGAGAGGATTTAAACCATCTAGCAGGGGTGTGGGACCCCAAACAGTTGTAAGGCCAAAATAAATTTGAGGCTGGTACAGATGTTCAAGAGAGCAATATAAATGGACAAGGCAGGCAAGAACATAGCAGACAATGAGGGAAACCTGGTGGATTAAACTGCATTTATTTCAATGCAAAGGGCCGGACCGATAAGGCAGATGAACCCAGAGCATGGATGGGAACATGGGACTGGGATATCCGAGATATTACAGAAACACAACTGAGGGAGGGACAGGACTGGCAGCACAATGTTCCAGGGGACAGATGATTCAGGAAGGACAGAACAGGAGGTAAGACAGGAGGAGAGTTAGTGGTTTTGATTGGGTGAAACATCCCAGCAATACGTAGAGGGAATATTCATGCAGGATCGCCCAGTTAAGCGATATTGGTGGAACTGAGAAATAGAAATTGGTCATTAGTTTGTTATGGTCGTATTATAGCAATAGGCAAGGGGAGATGAAGGAGCAAATATGTCAGGAGATCTCAGATATCTCTTAGAATATTATGGTTGTAATGGTAGGGGATTTTAACCTTTCCAAACCTGTACTGGAATTGTTACTGTGTTAAGCGTTTGTATGGAACAAATTTGTTAATTGTGTTCATGAAACTCCCAGTCATTATGTAAATGGCACAACTGGAGAATAGGGCTAAACGTGACCTTCCCTTGGGAAACAAGGTAGGGAACGGGACTGAGGTGTTAGTGGGGGAGCGCTTTGGAAAGTCACGACATTTGTATTAGTTTGAAAGTAGCGATGGAAAAGGACAGGCCTCGTCCACAAGCTCAAGTTATACAATGGAGCAAGATAGTATTAGTCATGACTGTTTAAATGCTATTTGCAGGTAAAGGGAAGTCTTGCAATTAGGAATATTTTAAATCCGAGATAAAATGAACATTCAGCACTAGCATAATCCTGTTAGTGTGCAGCTCAATGCTGACAGAATTAGGAAACACAGGCTGAGTTTCGAGGCTCTGGTCAAGAAATAAGTGGGCACATGTCAGAGATAACTGGCTGACTCAAGTGAATCCCTTCAGGAGCATCAGGGCTGTAGAAATACACTTAGGATGGAAATCAGGAATGTAAAAAGGGGACACGAGATCGCTTTGGCAGAGAAAGTTAAGCAGAATCCAAAGAGACTCTACAAGTGTATTCAGGACAAAAGAGCTCGGGACAAACCCGGTCTCCTTAATGATCAATGAAGGTAACGATGTGTGAAATTACAAGATCCGAGACAAATATTTCACTTTGGAACTTACTGTGGATAAGGACTGGGGCGCTCAGGGAACTAAACAGTGTTTGGCCTGACTACTATTGGAATACTGTGTGCAATTCTGGTCTCAATGCCATCGGAAGGATGTTGTGGAACATGAAAGGGTTCAGAAGAAATGAACAAGGATGTTGCCAGGGTTGGAGGGTTTGAGCTACAGGGAAAAGCCTGAATAGGCTGGGGCTGTTTTCATTTGAACATGGAGTTACCTGATAAAGGTGTTTAAAATCATGATGGTCATCGATAGGGTCAATAGACAAGGTCTTTTCCACAGGGCTGGGGGATTCCAAACTGACAGGGGACTGCTTTAAAGTGGGGGGGATCTTTTCAAAGGGACCTAAAGGACAACTGGTTCCAGCAGAGTCTATGGAATAAGAGGAAATAGTGGAGGCTGATAGAAATACATTTAAAAGGCATGTGGATGGGTATATAAACAGGAAGGGTTTAGAGGGATACTGGCAAAGGTCTGGTAAAAGTGACTGGATACGTCATGCAGGAGTTGTTCCAAAGCAGGAGTTGTTCCAAACTTAAGAGGAAAATCAGGAGGGCAAAAAGGGGACATGAGAAAGCTTTGGCAAATAGGGTTATGACTAATCCCAAGGGTGTTTATAAATACATTAAGAACAAAAGGGTAACTCGAGAGAGAATAGGGCTCCTCAAAGATCAGCAAGGTAACCTAAACGTGGAGCTGCAGGAGATGGGAGAGATACTAACCGAATATTTTGCATCAGTGTTTACTGTGGAGAAGGACATGGGCAATATAGAATGTGGGGAAATAGTTGTCGACATGTTGAATATGTCCAGCTTACAGAGGAGGACCTGCTGGGTGTCTTGTAACCCGTAAAGCTTGGTTAATCCCCAGCACCTGATCAGGTGTACCCTAGAACTCTGGGAAGCTGGGAATGTGATTGCTGGGCCTCTTGCTGAGACATTTGTATCATTGATTATCACAGGTGAGATGCCGAAAGACTAGAGGTTGGTTAACGTGGAGCCGCTATTTAAGAAAGGTGGTAAGGACAAGCCAGGGAACTATCGACTGGTAAGCCTAACATTGATGCTGGGCAAGTTGTTGGAGGGAATCCTGAGGAACAAGATGCGCATGTATTCTGAACAGCAAGGACTGATTAGTGATAGTCAGCATGACTATGTGTGTTGGAAATAATGTCTCACAAACTTGATTGAGTTATTTGAAGATGTATCAAAGAGGATTGTTGAGGGCAGAGAGGTGGACATGATCTATGGAATTCAGTAAGGCGCTCGACAAGGTTCTCCATGGAAGACTGGTTAGCAAGGATAAATCTCATGGAATACAGGGAGAACTAGCCGTTGGGATACAGAACTGGCTAAAATGCAGAAGGCAGGGTGGTGGTGGAGGTTTGTTTCTCAGATTGGAGGCAAGTGATCAGTGGAGTGCCGCAAGGATCAGTGCTGGGTCCACTACTTTTCATCGTGTATATATATGATTTAGATATGAGCATAGGAGGTACAGTTAGTAAGTTTGCAGATGACACCAACATTTGAGGTACAATGGATAGCGAAGAGGGTTACCTCAGATTACAACAGGACATTGTTCAGATGGGTGAGAAGTGGCAGATTGAGTGTAATTCAGATAAATGAGACGTGCTGCATTTGGGAAAAGCAAATCTTAACAGGACTGATCCACTTAGTGGCAAATTCCTAGATAGTGTTGATGAACAAAGATATCTTGCAGTGCAGGTTCATATTTCCTTGAACGTAGAGTTGCAGGTAGATAGGATATTGAAGAAAGTGTTTGGAATAAATTCCTTTATTGATGAAAGCATTGAGTATAGAAGTTGCAAGGTCATGTACAGGACATTGGTTCGGCCTCTTTTGGAATAGTGTGTGCAGTTCTGTTCTCCGTCAATCGGAAGGATGTTGTGAAACTTGAAAGGGTTCAAAAAAGATTTACAAGGATATTGCCAGGGTTGGAGGGTTTGAGCTGCAGGAAGAGAGCAAAGAGGCTGGGGCTTTCTTTACCTGGAGCATCAGAGACTGAGGAGTGACCTCCGTAGAGGTTTATAAAATCATTAGTAGCATGATAGGGTAAACAGACAAGGTCTCTTCCCTGAGTAGGAGAGTCCAGAAATAGAGAGCATAGGTTGAGGGTGAGAGGGGAAAGATATAAAAGGGAACTAAGGAGCAACCTTTTCACGCAGAGAGTGGTGCGTGTATGGAATAACCTGCCAGAAGAAGTGGTGGAGGCTGACAATTATAGCATTTTAAAGGCATTTGGATACTTGACATGAAGAGGCAAGATTTAGAGGGATATGGCCCAGGTGCTGGCAAGAGGGATAAGGTTAGGTTCGGACATCTGCTCGGCATGGACAGATTTGACCAAAGGTTCTGTTTAGTGGTGTTCATCTGTGACTCACAGCTCAGTGGGTTTCGGTCTCTTCAAAGATAAATCTTAGTCTGTTTTATTTTAGTAAAGCTACAACATTCAGTGGGGTGACGGTTTATTTCTTTAAATATACATCTTATAATTCTTTGATTAAGTTTTAAATATAAAATATTGGTACTAATATATTCTAGAGTAGTGTTTTGTAAAGCTGTAAGACTGTGTGCCTTTTTCTGGGTCTGTGGACAGTTAAGGTGCAGAGATGGCCATTCGTACAGTGATGTGCTCTTCCTGTTGGATTTAGGAGATTAAGGGAAGTTTCAATGATCCTAATTGTCTGCAGGAAGTGAGGATGCAAATCCTGTAGGATTTCGTGGATCAGATGGAGCGACGGTTAAAGGTAATGAAGAATTTACAGGAGCCAGGGGGTGTGATAGGTGGCAGTTTCAGAAAGGTAGGAAAACAGCCGATCCAGTCGGGGAGATGGGTATCCTCTCAGAAAGGGAGGAGTGGAAGGCAAGTAGTGCAGGAGTCTCCTGTGGTTATTTCCTTCTCAAACAAGTATACTGTATTGGAAGGCGTCACACTCTCAGGGGAATATCGCACTGACAGCCAAGTAACTAGTTTAATGTGAGATATATCCAGTTCCACGCGATCGATGGTGACAGGGAGCTCTCTAGTCTACAGCACAGACTGCAGTTCCTGTAGCTAACAGTGAGACATCAGAATGGGGTGGTGCCTCCCGACTGCCTGGGTGAAGGATGGCTCTGAGGGTGCAGAATATTCTGAAAGGGGAGAATGATCAGTGGGAGGTCGCTGTACATTGGTACCAATGACATAAGAGAAACGAATGAAGTCCTGATAAGAGAATATAGCAAGTTAGCCTGGAGGATAATAAGCAGGTCCTTGTGGGTAGTAATATCTGGATTACTCCCGGTGCCACATGCTAGAAAAAGTAGGAATAGCAGGGTAGAGCAGATGAATGAGTGGCTAAGGAGCTGATACAGGGGAGAAGGATTCACATTGTTGGATCATTGGAATCTCTGCTGGGGTAGAATTAACGTGCATAAGAAGGATGGATTACACCTGAATTGAAAGGTGTCTAATATCCAAGCAGGGAGATTTGCTCGTGCTACTCGTGAGACATTAAACCAGTAAGTGCGTGGGAGTAAACCCAAAGAGATAGTGAGAAAGGAGGTAAGTCTGAGGCTGGTAGAGTTGAGAAGTTTGACAGGCAAAGCAGGCAAGGGCAAGCCACAGAATGAGGTAGGACTGACAAGGTACAATAGACAATAGGTGCAGGAATAGGCCATTCTGCCCTTTGAGTCAACACCGCCATTCATTATGATCATGGCTGATCGTCCACAATCAGTATCCTGTTCCTGTCTTATCTCCATAACACTTGATTCCATTATCTTTAACAGCTCTATCCATCTCTTTCTTGAAAGTATCCAGAGATAAGGCCTCCACTGCCTTCTGGGGCAGTGCATTCCATATGTCCACTACTCTGGGTGAAGACGTTTCTCCTCAAATCTGTTCTAAATGGCCTCTCCCTTATTGTTAAACTGTGTCCTCTGGTTCTGGACTCACCCATCCGTGGAGACATGCTTCCTGCCTCCAGAGTGTCCACCCCTTTAATAATCTTGGAGGTCTCTATCAGATCCTCTCTCATTCTTCTAAACTCAAGTGTCTGCAAGCTCAGTCGCTCCAATCTTTCAACATATGATAATTCCGCCATTCCAGGAATTGACCACATGAACCTACCCAAAACTCCCTCAATAGCCACAATGCTCTTGCTCAAATGTGGAGACCAAACCTGCACACAACACTCCAGGTGCGATCTTACCAGGGCCCTGTACAGCTGCAGAAGGACCTCTTTGCTCCGATACTCAATTCCTATAGTTATGAGGGCCAGCATGCAGTGAGCTTTCTTCACTAACTGCTGTACCTGAATGCTTGCTTTCATTGACTGATGTACAAGAATACCTAGATCTCGTTGTACTTCCCCTTTACCAAATTTCACTACTTTTAGATAGTAATCTGGCTTCCTATTCTTGCCTCCAAAGTGGATAACCACACATTTATCCACATTCAACTGCATCTGCTATGCATCCGTCCACTCACCTAGCCTGTCCAAGTTAACCAGTATTCTCATAACGTCCTCCTCACATTTCACCCTGCCACCCAGCTTTGTGTCATCAGCAAATTTGCTAATATTACTTTTAATATGTTCATCTATATTATTAATGTATATTGTAAACAGCTGCGGCCCCAGCACCGAACCTTGTGGTACCACACTCGTCACTGTCTGCCATTCCGAAAGAAAGCGTTTATCGCTACTCTTTGCTTCCTGTCAGCCAGCCAATTTTCAATCACAGTCAGTATTTTCCCTTTGTAAATCCATGCTGACTCTGACGAATCCTATTACCACTATCCAAATGAGCCATAATTTCATGTTTTATAATTGACTCCAGCATCTTTCTCACCACTGACATCAGGCTAACCGGTCTATAATTCCTTGTTTTCTCTCTCCCACTTTTCTTGAAAATTGGGACAACATTAGCCACCCTCCAATCTGACTCTGCATCTCCTGATTCTGTGTCTCCCCCTTCGTAAGGGACTGAACGTCATCCCTCACCAACAGGGCCATCCCACCCCCTCTGCCTATCAGTCTGTCCTTTTGATAGCACTGCACTGCATTTATTTCAATGCAAGAGATTTGACAGGGAAAGCAGATGAGCTTAAGATATGGTTTTGAACATGGGACTGGGGATATAGTGGGTATTACAGAAACGTGGTTTAGGTTGGAAAGGACAGGTAGCTTAATTTTCCAGGGAATAGATATAAGAGGAAGGAGAGAAAGTGGGATAAGAGCGAAGGTGGAATGGTGCTTTTGATTAGGGATAACATTACTGTTGTGCTTCGGGAGGAGAATCATGGGGGTTCGCCCGGTGAAATTACTTGAGTGGAACTGGGAAATAAGAAGAGGATGATCACCTTATTGAGGTTGTCGGTGGGGATTTCATCCAGGTGCTCGGGTTTCCTCCTACAGTCCAAAGATGTGCAGGTTGGGTGGATAATCCAGGCTGAATTGTCCATATTGTTCAGGGATGTGCAGGTTGGGTGGATTGGCCATGTGAAATTGCCGACAGTGTTCAGGGATGTGCGGGTTGGGTGGATTGGCAATGTGATTTTGCCGAAAGTGTTCAGGGATGTGCAGGTTGGGTGGATTGGCCATGTGAAATTGCCTCCAGTGTTCAGGGATGTGCAGGTTGGGTGGATTGGCTATGTGATTTTGCCGAGTGTTCAGGGATGTGCAGGTTGGGTGGATTGGCCATGCGAAATTGCCTCCAGTGTTCAGGGATGTGCAGGTTGGGTGGATTGGCCATGTGATTTTGCCAAAAGTGTTCAGGGATGTGCAGATTGGCTGGATTGGCAATGTGAAATTGCCGACAGTGTTCAGGGATGTACAGGTTGGGTGGATTGGCCATGTGAAATTGCCTACAGTGTTCAGGGATGGGCAGGCGAGGAGGGTTGGCCATGTCATTTTGCCTACAGTGTTCAGGGATGTGCAGGTTGGGTGGATTGGCAATGTGAAATTGCCGACAGTGTTCAGGGATGTACAGGTTGGGTGGATTGGCCATGTGAAATTGCCGACAGTGTTCAGGGATGTGCAGGTTGGATGGATTGGCAATGTGATTTTGCCGACAGTGTTCAGGGATGTGCAGGTTGGGTGGATTGGCCATGTGAAATTGCCGACAGTGTTCAGGGATGTGCAGGTTGGATGGATTGGCAATGTGATTTTGCCTACAGTGTTCAGGGATGTGCAGGCGAGGAGGGTTGGCCATGTCATTCCGCCTACAGTGTTCAGGGATGTGCAGGTTGGGTGGATTGGCAATGTGAAATTGCCGACAGTGCTCAGGGATGTGCAGGTTGGGTGGATTGGCCATGTGATTTTGCCAAAAGTGTTCAGGGATGTGCAGGTTGGGTGGATTGGCCATGTGATTTTGCCAAAAGTGTTCAGGCATGTGCAGGCGAGAGGGATTGACCATGTGAAATGCAGCGCTACAGGGGTAAGATAGGAGGATCTAAGGGCCCGTGTGGATGTGATGGGCCGAATGGCCTGCTTCCACACTTGGGATTCTCTGACGATAATTCTACTCGTTTTAAAATAGTTGCAGAAAATAATAGACCAGTTCTAAAATTTGGCGTTCATTAGTTGACAAAGGTGAATTTTGACGGTAAAAGGTGAGAACTTTCAATATTTCTTTGCAAACCCAGGTAAAGGGACGGCTGGAAAGTGGGAAAATAAGAACAGAAGGAATACGAACAGGAGTAGGACATCTGGCCCCTCAAGCCTGCTCTGCCATTCAATAAGATCAGGGCTGATCTTTTCATGGCCTCAGCTCCACATTCCTACTCTCTCACCATAACCCTTAATTTCTTTCATGTTTACAAATGTACATTTTGCCTTAAAGACATTCAAGTTAATAACGTCAACTGCTGTGGAATTCCACAGATTCATAACCCTTTAGCTGAAGACGTTCCTCCTCAACTCTGTCCTAAATCAGATACCCCCTTATTTTGACGCTATGCTCTCCAGTTTGACCCGCAACCCCCCCAATCGAAATAACCTCCCTGCTTCTATCTTATCTATTCCCTTCTTAATTTTATTTTTTCCAATACAACCTCCCATTCTTCTAAATTCCAACAAGTATAGTCCCAGTCTATTCAGTCTATCCACATACACCAACCCTGTCAACTCCCGACTCAAACTAGTGACCCTCCTCTGCACCCCCTCCAGTGTCAGTACGTCCTTGCTGAAGTAAGGAGATCAAACCTATACACAGTACTCCAGGTGTGGCCTCACCAGCACCCTATACAGCTGCAGCATAACCATCCCTCTCGCAAGGAAGGACAATAGACCCTTCACCATCTCTTTTAGTCCCCTGGGATGCATTCCATCATGGCCAGGAGACCCATGTACCTTTGGGCTGTTATCGTTCACAACACTACCTCTTTACTGAGAATGACTGTTTCCATATCCTCATCTGCCATTGCCTCCATAGGCCTGTGGAAATGAGACAACAAGAGTACATAGACAGTATGTTCCTGTTAAGGCCAAGTCTGGTAGGTGTAGAGAATGCTGTATGTCTAGAGAAATTGAGGGTCTGATCAAAAAGATGAAGGAGGGATATGGCAGGTACAGACAGCTGGGTCTGAGTATAGGGGCAGTAGGAGTACACTCGAGGGAAAACAGGAGGACAAAAAATATACATGAGATAGCTTTGGGGGGAAAGAGGTTTAAGGACAATCCAAAGAGATTCTACAAAACACTAAGGACAAAAGTGTAACCAGGCAGAGAATAGGGACCTTCAAAGATCAACAAGGTTGTCTGTGGAACCACAGAAAGTGGGAGATATTCTATCCGAGGATTTCATGTCAGCTTTTACTGAAAGAGGATATGGAAGCTAGAGACTTTGGGGAAATAAATAGTGATAACTTGACAACTATCCATATTACAGAGGAGGTTGTACTGGATGTCTTATACATAAAGCTGAGTAAATCTGTGTGACTTGATCAGGTCTATCCCAAATCTTTGTGGGAAGTTAGGGAAGTGATTGCCGGGCCCCTCGCTGAGATATTTCTATCACCGATAACCACAGGTGAGGTGCTGCAAGACAGGCGCCATTATTTGAGAAAGGTGATGAGGAAAGGTCAGGGAACAATACACTGTGAGCCTGAGGTTAGTGGCAGACAAGGTGTTTGAAGGAATTCTAAAGGACAGGTTTATATGTATTTGGAAAGGCAAGAAGTGATTAGGGATAATCAGAGTTGAAAATGTGTTGCTGGAAAAGTGCAGCAGGTCAGGCAGCTTATGCCCGAAACGTCGATTCTCCTGTTCCTTGGATGCTGCCTGACCTGCTGCGCTTTTCCAGCAACACATTTTCAGCTCTGATCTCCAGCACCTGCAGTCCTCACTTTCTCCATTAGGGATAGTCAGCATGGCTTTGTCCATAAATCACGAACTTGGACTTCAGAAAGACATTCAAAAAGGTTCCACATGACAGACTGGTTAGCAAGTAAGACACCATGGGATACGGAGAAAACCAGCTATTAGGATATAAATTGGCTGGAAGGTTGGAGAGGGAGGGTCGTGCTTTTCGGATTGGAAGCCTGTGATGAGCAATATGGTGTAAGGATCGATGCTGGGTCCACTGCTTTTCATCATTTATATCAGTGGTTTCTATGTGAATATATGAGGTACAGTTAGTGGGTTTAGAGTAGAAATCAAAATTGCAGGTGCACTGGACAGCGAAGAAGGTTACCTCAGAGTACAATGGGACTTCAATCAAATGGGCTGAGGATTATCAGATCGAGTTTATTTCAGATAAATATGAGGTGCTCCATTTCGGAAAAGCAAATGAGGGCAGGAATTATACACTTAATGGGAAGGTCCTGGGCAGTGGTGCTGAACAAAGAGACCTTGGAGTACAGGTTCATAGTTCATTGAAAGTGGAATCATAGGCAGGGTAGTGAAGAAGGTGTTTAGTGTACTTGCCTTTACTGTTCAGTGCATTGAGTAGTAGAGCTGGGACGTCATTTTGCGGCTGCACAGCACATTGATACAGCCACTTCTGGAATTCTGCTTTCAATCCTGGTCTCTCTGCTATTGGAATGATATTGTGAAACTTGAAAGGGTTCGGAAAAGATCCGCAAAGATGTTGCCAGGGTTGAGGGTTTGAGCTATGTAGGTACAGGGTGAATAGGCTGGGGCTGTTTTCTCTGGACTATCGGATACAATTGTGAGGGGCATGGATAGGGTGAAATCCCAGGGTCTTATTCCCAGGATATGTGAGTACAAAGCTTGGGGCACAGGCATCAGGTGTGAGGGAAAAGATTTCAAAGGGATCTAAGAGGCAATATTTCCAGCTGAACATGGTATGTGCATGGAATGAACTGCCAGAGGAAGTGTGGAGGCTGGTACAATTACCCAATTATGACTTTGAAAAGTTGTACGTGATTAGCAAAAGTTTGGAAGGGTATAGGCCAAGAGCTGGAAATTAGGATGAGATTAATTTAGGACATGTGTTCGGCATGGACAAGTCGGATCGAAGGGTCTGTTTCTCTGCTGTACATCTTTATGTCACTACTAAAATTAAGATGGGTTTGTCTTTTATGGAGAGTTAGCAGAAGATCAGATAATTCTCCTTGGAGCTGAGAAGGTTAGGCAGTAAGTTCAACCAGGAGCAGATTTGTTTCCAGGATATTTAATTTACAGAGAGACAGGGAGAAATTATTAACATCACAATTTTTAGTAACTCCCTTCAGGTAACTGGCAAATAATGCAGGTTAAAAATGTGAGGATTATTTTATTCACTAAGTTCTGAGCATCTGGAACAGTTTGACCGACAGCTGGATGCAGATTCAGTAGTTATTGTCAAAACAAAATTTGGAATTTAATTTTTTTAAGGAAGGATTTGGAGGGCTACAGACAAATGGGAGGTGAGTTGGGATAGTCTGGTCCCATCTCCAGAGGGGGAGAGTACAGCCCCAATGGGCTGAATAGCCCCAAACCCTGTGATCTGTGTTACTACCCATTCACTGTGAATGATGAAGCTCATCCTTGGGCAGAGTCATAGAGACATACAGCATAGAAATGGACCCTTTGGTCGAACTGGTCCATGCCGACCACATATCCCAACCTAATTTAGTCCCATTTGCCAACACTTGGCACATATCCCTCTATACCCTTCCTATTCACATACCCATCCAGATGCCAAATGGTGTAATCGTACCAGCCTCCATCACTTCCCTGAACAGAAGATTCCATACACACACCCATCTCAGTGTGAAAAAAGTTGCCTTTTGGGTCCCTTTTAAATCTTTCCCCTCTGCCCTTAAACCTACACCCTCTCGTTCCAGACTCCCCCACCTCAGGGAAAAGACCTTGTCTATTTTTCCCATCCATACTCCTCATGATTTTATAAAGCTCTATGAGGTCACCCCTCAGCATCCGATGCTCTTGTGAGGAGCCCACTCGTGTCACAATGGGGCCTGGGTGATTGACAGCAGCTTCAGACCAATAGGAGAATTGGTGTGATCCTCCAGCCAATGGGAGTGAATTGGGGTGGGTCCAGCAGGCCAACACGTGCTTATGTGCTGTGCAGGCGCAGTGTCACGGTGAGGGGGAGTAACTGCAAACTCTGGGGAAGAAATGGAGCTATTGTGGACTGGGAGGGTTTATAACCGCATGGTTTTAGGCTGCTAGACTTGAATTAGAAATTCCTGGTAAATTAGAACCAAAAGAACTGCGGATGCTGCAAATCTCTCAACAACCAAAGGGGACTGGTAACGCTCAGCAGGTCTGGCAGCATCTGTGAAGAGAAATCAGAATTAACATTTTGGATCTGCTGACCCTTCCTCAGAACTGATGTTACTGAAAAGAAATGTCGGTTTATATGCAGAAGGTAGGGGTGAAGGAGTAAATGATAGGTGGTGATAGATTCCAAAGAGATGGGAGCAGTTGGACAAAGGAGTGGATAACGATCTGGCTGGGGGAGGGTGAATAGATGTTTATGGGGACTGTTCGTAACTAACCATAGGTAATGTGTAATGGTAGGCTGTAATAACAAGGCCTGGTATGTGGGTTTAGAGGCTAGGGCGCTAGGACATTGTAGAGTTCAGGACGTAAAATGATTGAATTTGATAATGGGGCTAGAGGGGTGCAGGGTTCCCAAGTAGAAGGTGAGGTGTTGTTCTTCCAGCTTGCGTGAACGTGTGGCGCTGGAAAAGCACAGCAGGTCAGGCAGCATCTGTGGAGAGTGAACCTTTCAGGACCAGTGACCAGTCAGGTGACCAGCTGCAGCTGACCATTCTGCCTGTTTTGGAACATTATTTGGAACAGGTTCTGGTGCGAGGGGAATGAGGTTGTCATTAATAACTGAGAGAAACAGGACGACGGGCTCAATTAGAATAAGGAATTCACTTAACCCTCCCAGTGGGACACTCACCGACATAGTGACACTGCGGAGAGGCCGTTTCCCTGCCACATGTATGGGAAGGGATTTACTCGATCTTACAATCTGCTGAGACAACAGAGATAGCACAATGGATTTAGACCCTTCACCTGCTCCATGTGTGAGAAAGGATTGATTCAAATCTCTCACCTGCAGAGACATTAGTGCATTCCCACCGGGGAGAGGCCATTCACCTGCTCAGTGTGTGGGAAAGCATTCACTCAGTCCTCTGACGTGCTTAAACACCAGGGAGCTCACAAGATCATTCACTTGTTCCCAGTGTGGGGGAGATTCACTCAAATGCGGAGTCCCCAGTGAGCCCACACAGTGGGAGAGGCCATTCAGATGGGAAGTGTGGGAGAGGGGATTCAGTGATTCATCCTGCCCCCAAGACCCCAGCGTGTTCACATTGGGTAGGAGCTGTTCACCCCTCTGTGAGACAAGGGATTTGCTGCGTCCTCAACCCGATTGAGAGCCCAGTGAGTGCTCACAGGGAAGTGGTCATTCCCCTGCTCCGTGTGGACTGCAGGACTCTGATTCTGATGTTACTGTCCATCAGAGTCAGGAGTGGACCTTGTACATGATGACACTATTGGAGTATTGATGTTGTTGTTGTTAACCACATTAACTGGGCTGGAGGTGACTGAACTTACATTGCCACTTTCTGAACCTCAGGTTGTCTCTCTGAGCAGTAAGTCTCCACAAACAGCAATGTGACAAGGAGCAGGGATCATCTGTTTTGATTTCAATTGTGATTGGAGCACGGCTGCTTCACAGCACCAGGTACAAGGTTGGAGTCAAGCCTTGTCCAACGCCCTGCGTGAAGTTCCCACATTCTCCCCATTATAGTGAGGGTTCCCTCCAGGTACTCTGGTTTCCTCCCACAGTCCAAAGATGTGCAGGTTAGGTGGATCAGTCGTGCTAAATTGTCCACAGTATCCAGGATTGTGCAGACTATGTGGATCAGCCATGGGAAATGCAGTGTTACAGTGATAGAGTGCTCTGGGCGGGATGTGCTTCGGATGGTCAGTGGGGTTTGATGGGCCAATGCTCTCCTTCCACACTGTAGGGATTTTATTCTATGATTGAGGATAAAGGCTACACAGCAGGGTGTCCTTGGAGAAGGAGCATGTGGTGTGGATCAATGCTCTCGATGCCTTTAGATAGAGGTGGGCACCGCAGGGGATACAGTACTTTATCTCCACCCCTGCCCCCTCCACACAACTCTTACTTTGATTTAGTCCCTTCTCACTCTGTCACTTGTAATGGTTTGCTTGACACGTAATAGGCTTTGTTTGGAAATATTCAATTGGTTACACAAATGGTTTACTGCTCTTGATTATATGTCTAGATTAGAGTGGTGCTGGAAAAGCATAGCAGGTCAGGCAGGATCCGAGGAGCTGGAAAATCAACGTTTTGGCGAGAGGCCTTTTCCAGCACCACCCGAATCTAGGCTCTGGTTTCCAGCATCTGCAGTCCTCACTTTTGCACAGCTGGTGATTATAGGTTAACCAAAAGCAAAATGGCATAATGATAATTTTGATGGTGGGAAGGTTGCTGTGCTCACATTTCTGGGTCAGAGAAATGGGGAAAAAGAACCCTTCACAGCTCACAGAACGAGAACTGAAAAGCAGTTAAATCAAACCAAAGGTTCAAACAGGGAGGGAATATTTCTCTGGAGTTTGAGTAGCTGGAAAGTGATGGTGTCTGGGAATAGACAGGATTTTGTTTTACAGGAGGTTGAAAGCTTTAAAACTGTTATATTCATACAGTTTACGTTATTTTCTTTAATTTTATTTTCTGTGCAAAAAGCTTTTGTAACATTTTAAAGCCAAAATTTAGATACCTTGTGTTAAAGATAAATGTTAAATAAAATCCATCAAACCATCCCTCACTGAAAACTGTTGTGGAAGTGCATTCGCCTGGAGAATCCCTGCCTACTCCTTCCTACCCGGGCTCCATGGTTATATACATAGCTGGGAGATAGCAGCAGGAGGAGGCCATTCATCCTTTCAATCCTGCTCCACCATTCAATGGAAAACAGCTGACCATCTAGCTCAGTCTCCTGTTCCTGCTGTGTTCCAATCCCCTTTCATGACTTTACCTTGAAGAACTATATCTAAGTCCTCATTTAGCTTCACTGCCTTTTGTTCCAGAGGCGTAGCGGTGTTACTGTGTGGGTGTAGGCAGTGGTAATGTGATGGTGCTGCCTCCTGGAGGATGCACTCAGCGTTCCTCATCATCCTGCAGTAACATCAACTGGGTTTCAGCAATTGGAGATAGAACCCGTTTCCAGGATATGGGCATCACTGGCTCAGCCAGCATTTATTCCCCATCTCTTGTTACCCTTTAGAAGATGGTAGTGAGCTGCTGTCTTGAACCATTCGCAGTCCATTTGTCACAGATAGACCGACAATGCTGGGAGAGAGAGTGTCTCAGGATTTTGGCCCAGTGATTCTCCATCTTTGGTTCATCAAATGCTGGACAACTTAATCACAATCTGCACCTGATTTTGAGATTGCAGTCTGCAAATCTTCACTATCGAGCACCCTGTATAAAAGCAATATGTACATATTAAAAATTCAGAAGACAATTCTAGTTTCTCTGGAATATCTTTTTCCCCTTTCTTCCCCCAAAGTTGTAACCCTCCAGCCCACTTACTCTCTCCCACCATTCTGACTCTACTGCCCCCTAATGTACACCCTCCCCATTCTCATGGAGTAACTGATAAACAGATCCATGCCACCACTTCCCGTCCCTGGTTACAGTCTGCACCCTTTCTGGGTTCACTTCCTTTCCCTTCAGTTGCTGCAATTCAATAATGTAACAGCAGAATGAAACAAAAGGAAACAGAAAGGGAGGTGGCAGATCCTGGACAGAAGAGGAACCTTCAGTCTGGGAGAATTGGTCAGATTCTTCCTTGTTTCCCATTGGTCAATTCCCAGTGTTATGACAAGTTGCGAATGGAACTTGGTCCCATCTAGGCGTAGTGACACTTTGACCCCCTCCCCCCCCCCCCCAAAGTGATCAATACTATAGGCAGATGCGTCCCTTTTCCTGCCAATCACAGTGTGAAATGCTTTCCGCTAGTTACCCCAAAGAACATGCTTCAAAACCCGCCCACATTCTGTACATGTACAGTGTTGGGTTTCCCCACACACTTGTGGTCCCTGCCTCAGGGACTGTGGAAGTTGTAGTCCCCATGAAACCTCTGGAGATCTGTCCCTGGAAAGTGAAAGAAAGTGTGGGCTGGAGGGTGTTGTGTATAGGATATCTATTCAGACACACAGGACATGTGGGCTGTCACTGGGATTTACTGAGACATCCGCTTAGACACCCGGACTTCTGACGTAAGGAATATACATTCAGCCAATTGCGGGGTGGGGAGGGTAATAATGGGCAGCAGATTTTAAGCAGAGGTGGCTCAGTGGCTAGCACTGCTGCCTCACAGCGTCAGGGACCCGGGTTTGATTCCAGCGTTAGGCAACTATGTGGAGTTTACACATTCTCCCCATGTGTGCATGGTTTTGTTCGGTGCTCCAGTTTCCTCCCACAGTCCAAAGATGTGCAGGTTAGATGGATTGGTCATGCCAAATTGCTCACAGGATCCATGCATGTGCTGGTTAGGCAATTAGCCACGGGAAATGCAGGGTTACAGGGAATGGGTGGGTCTGAATGGGATGCTCATCATAGGGTTGGTGTGGATTAGATGGATGAATACCCGTTTCTGCACTATAGGGATTCTATTCTATTCTCATGAAGAATGTACCTATCTCGATGTGCTGTGAATTTGTGGAATTTCCTATTCAAAATGCGGTGGATGCCAAGACATGAGAAAATTTAATGAAGAGATACAGATTTTTAATTTGCAATGAGTTGAAGTGTGAGAGAGAGCAGGCGGGAAAATCCAGCTGAGACCAAGGTCAGCTCAATCATAATAGTATTAAATGGTGGAGCTCTTTCGACGGGCTGCATTGCCTCCCCTGTACCCAGTGTTTATCTTCTTACGGTAATAACTGGAAAGATGAATCCAAAACTCACCACCTTCACCAAAGGAGATTTTCAGCAACAGCAGGATAGTCAGGTGGATTAGCGTTCCAAAACTAGGTAGTGAGGAAGCGTGTAGGAGATAATGATTTTGCAACTTTAAACTGAGTGGAGACAGTGATTTATGGTTTTAGACTGTGTCGTACATTCACACCTTCCAGAATACTCTGTTATGAATATCTATCCTGTACTTTGTTACAAAGCCAAGATCACTGACAATGAAACCAAAACACCCAAGAAACATCGCCTCCCCTCGTAATCTGATAAAAAGACTTGTCATTAAACTGGTTGAATATAGAACACAGATGGAAAGCGGGAAGATTAAATCCAATCCCAAGATACTGTGCTGAAACAAAGGAGACTACAATAGGATGAGGCAGGAGTTGGCTAATGCAGACTGGAAGCAAAGACTTTACTGTGGGACAGTTGATGGACAGTGGAGGAATATCAAAGTAATTTTTCATATTTCTCAGCAAAAGTATATATCAGTGAAAAGGAAGGACTGTAGGAAAAGGAGTAATCTGCCATGTCCAAGGCAATAAGGGAGTCTATGAAATTGAAGTAAATATCTTCAAAGATCAACAGAAAGCATGATGGAATTGGGGATACAAAGTGATGAGTAGCTATCCCCAGGGACAGAATAGCAGTTTACTCTGCTAGAGGGAAACCTATTGTTTGGGGAACATATGGCCTCTGTAATTGTTGAATCACGTAACTGTTACCATAGAGATAATCCTCATCAAGTTAAAAATCACAGCACACCCCAAAAGCTTGTACTTCCAAATAAACCTGTCGGACCATATCCTGGTGATGTGTGGTTGTTAACTTTGTCCACCCCACCCCAACCTCAGCTCCTCCACATCAGCATCCCGATAGACAGACCCACTGAAACTGAAGGACCTGTCAGGTACTTGAAGGAGCCACGGGGGTGTGGGGGAGGGGTGTGTGGTTTAACCACAAAGTGCTGAACTGAACTAGACTTTTGAACTGCCGTTGCCATGGAGATAATATTGAGAGACAGTCTGTATTCAAAGTCACAAACCACAAAAGGTATAAGAAGGGGAGCCATACATCGGACAGGCGGGGAGTTACCTGATGCTGCCTGAAGGTGTTTTGCATGTGCACTATCCAGGGAGCTGCCGTGTCACATCAATAAAGACTCAAAGAAGACCTCTCAGAGTTCTGTGTCCAGTTATTCCTATCCAGCAGGGTTTAGGAATATGAGTACACAACAGTCAGTCTTCATAGTGGAGGATACGAAGAATATGCCAGTAATTGATAAGGAGACTGAGGAAGGTGAAGACGAAGAAACAACCATTATCACGAAAGAGTTAGAGCTGGTCAAGCTAATGGAGCTAAAGATAAACAAGTCTCCTTGCCCTGATGGAATACATCCCATGATACCAACAGAGTTAGGGGGAGAAATAGCAAATGCACTGAGAGTTATAACGTCCTGCAGCAGAGACAGGCCCTTTGGCCCATACTGGCCCATGCCAATCAGATTGTCCATCCACACTCACCCCATTTCCCTTCACTTGGTCCATCTGCTTCTGAAACTTTCCTATCCATGTATTTGTCCAAATGTCTTTTACGTGTTGTTAATATACCCACCTCAACCATTTCCACTGGCAGCTCATTCCATATACATACCACCTTTGTGTGGAACAGTTGCCCCTCAGTTTCCCATGTATTCATTATCCTCTAACTTTAACCTGATGCACTCCAATCCTTGAGACCCTGCAAAAAATACCGAGTGCATTCACCTTACACACGCCTCTCATGGTCATATATACTTCTATAAAATATTCCCCCGCAGTTTCCTCTGCTCGAAACAAAAAAGTCCTCACTTGTCCAACCTCTCCCCGTAACTCAGACCCCTGAGACCTGGCATCATCCTTGTAAATTTCTTCTTCACCTTTCCAGTTGAATAACTGAAACCTACATTGCACTCATCACATTTCCTGTGTTTCCCCACGGCACTGGAACCGATGTGACAACGCCAATGGATTACAATCAATGATCGATAACTCACTCCATTACAACAATCCCATTTTCATAGATTTTTCCATGATGCAGGAATCCTTTTGTCTTTCTGGTTTCATGGTTAATTGTCCTCATACAAAACCAATCTGTGTCTTACCTTTTCCAGGGAAATGTTCCATGATTGTTTAGACTTTCAAAAAACAATGAAATCTCTCTCCACAGTCCCCACGCTAACATGGACTTCACTGTCTCAGTACTTTTCCAGTCACACTGAGATTTGAAATATTCGCCCACGGACAGAATGCAAACCATTCCTTCCAGATGAAAAGGCCAATGATATTCAGATCGGCACGGATCAAGTAACATGAAGTTCAATTTGAATTTCTCAACTGCAAATCCCCCCTTTCAATACTCTATAACACAGAAAACAGATAGTGCTGGAGATCCTCAGCAGGACTGGCAGCATCTAAAATGGGGACAGATGCAGGAAACATTGCAGCCTTGAAGAAGTGTTTAGATGATCACACCAGGCATATGTGTTTGATGACCATTATGGATAAGATGGGAACAGGGATCCCTTTGTGGAAGGGCCTTGGTGAGACCACACCTGGAGTACTGTATACACATTTGTTCCCCTTTTCCAAGGAAGGCTCTCCTGGTTATTGAGAGAGTGTAAAGGAGCATCACCAGATGAGACCTGGGATGTGAAGATAGTTAAGGACTGCAGATGCTGGAAGTTAGTCTGTACAATGCGGACCTGGGGAGGTGCAGCAGGTCAGGCAGCATCAGAGGAGCAGGAAGGTTGATGTTTTGGGTCAGGACCATTTGTCAGTCTTGATAGATAGCCCTGACCTGAAACGTCAACTTTCCAGCCCCATCGTATTCATGCTGGTCATCAAGCACCTATTAATTCTAGTCCCATGTTATTGCACTCAGCGTGTAATCGATATAGTAGTGCTTGGTGTGATCATCTGAACACTTCTTTAAGGCTGCAATGTTTCCTGCATCTGTCATCATTTCAGATGCTGACAGACTTGCTGAGGATCTCCAGCACTTTGTTTTTTTATTGCAGATTTCGTCCATTTTGCTGAAGCACACAGAATCATAGACATGTACACAGCTCCATATTTTGTTGACTCACATTCCTGGGATGTCAGGACTGATGGCTGAAGAGGAACTCAATCTTCGTTTAATCTTCCTTTCCTTTGGCTTTCTGAGCCGCTGACTACATCACTAATATTCTACCTCCCATTCCCTGTCCTGAATCTGACCCATCGAAGCCTACACTTTAGTTCCCATCCCCCTGCCAGACCAGTTACAAACTCACCAATAGAACTGGCAAAAGCCACCACCAGATTTATCTCAGCTCTGCCCAGGGGTAACCGGTCAGGCTGGTATAGGTCCCACCCAGAAACAGTCCCAGTGCCTGAAGAATCATAACCCTTCTCTGGTACACCATTTCCCCAGCCACACATCCAGCTGATCTACCTTCTCATTCCTGCTCTAATTAGCACACGGCACTGGGAGTAAGTCTGACATTATTACATTTCAGGAGTTACATTTTAATGCATCTCTGCTCTCCCTATGTCCAGCTTTCAGGCCCTCATCCCTCTGTTTAGTGATGTCGTTGGTATCTGTGTGTTGCACGACCACGGGCTGTTTACCCTCCAGCTCCAGAATGTCCTGCAGCCACTCTATGATATCATGGATCTTGGCACCAGGGAGATTACATACCATCCTGGATTCATGTCTGTGGGCACAGAAGTGCCAGGATGTACCCCTGATTATTGAATCCCCTGTCACTATAGCCCTGCCACTCTCATTCCTCTTGTTCTGATCAGCCGACCTCTCTGTGGTGTGATTAACCTGGCTGTTGCTGATTTCCCGAGAAGCCACCCCACCCATTCCCACCCTTACAGAATCCCAAGTGGTATACAGTATCTGTATGAGAAGGGGAGAACAACGGGGGACTCCTGTACTCACTTCCTGAGCCTTTTACTAGATCTGATATTCACCCATTCCCTTTCTGCCTGTGTAATCCTCACCTGCAGTGTGACTAACTCACTAAACGTGCTGTCCATAACATTCTCAGTATTGCAGATGCTCCACAGTGAGTCCACTCTCAGCTCCAGCTCTGAAAAGCAGTTTCCCAGTAGCTGCAGATGGGAACCCTTCCTGCACACATAGCCGTCAGGGACACTGGAAGCTGCCCTTATTTCCCACATTGTGCAAGAGGAGCACACCACGGGTCTGAGTGCTCCTGTCACAACGTCTCTCTACATTCATCTAGTTACTCCCATTTAGAGAATTTAAATGAGTGAGTAACCTTCCTGCACTTCAAACATGTCCATTACAATAACAAAAAAAAATCTTTACTTAAGCTGATATGTCATACTTTACAAACTTAAATACTCCACAGGTATCACTGACAAATTGGCTATTCCCATTGGGACTGTGAATTTCTGAAAGGCCTGAACTAAAACTGAGTTTCAGCTTCACCTTCTCCCTGTCTCACCTCACTATTTACACCCAACACCAAAACACACTCTCTGAGCCAAACAGCAATCACAGTGTAGCCCGGGCATTTGCATTGTCTGCTCACACCTACACTGCCCTCAGCCTCCTGTACTGTTCCAATACAACACAATGGGAGCTCAGGAACAGCAAATCATCTTTCAATTCAGCCCTTTGTAACCCCAGAGTCAAAATGGACTTCAGCAGTTTCTGAATGAACAGACAGTTGTCAGAATCTGGAACGTTCCAGCTGAAATGGTGCTGAAAATTAAGTCCACAAGGAAATTCAATGAGAAATTTGCAGAGAATTGGAAGTAGGGAATTTACAGATTAACATTATAAAGTGGATGATTGAGACTAAATCTGACAGTTCCTGCAAAAAGACGAGGTGTAATTTGGATAAATCTGTGCTCTCTCTCAGGCCAATACCTCCTTCCACAGCTGTAGGGCTAAGAATAGAACTCATACCCCAAGGGTGATCCAACCATGAACTTGAACATCTTTCTGCTTTTGGCTTGACAAAAATATTGAAGATATTTTCCCACAGACAGAACAGACAAACCTTTCTCGTTCCACAGTTTAATGCCAATGATATTCAGATCCTGATGACTCCGCTGACTGTAGAAACTTGTTTTTTGAGATCCCAGTCTCAATTATTCTCAATTAATATTCTATAAAATGAATTCATAAAACAAATCTCAATCAGTGGAAGATGAACAGCGAAGGTAAACACTTCTCTTGGTATGTGTTTGATGTGCAAATGCTCCTCTTCAAATCACCCCGCCCCCACCCAGGAAGAGGACAAGTGCATGCTCCTTGCTGTACCTTGCCCCAAATAAAGATGACGGCCATAACCCAGGACCTCTCACTGCCTGAGGCCCAAGCCATCATCCCCTTTGCTGCAAACGTGGGACCAAGAGTTTCTAATTCAGACTAACAACTTGCAGAGTGTAAATAAATCCTCCCAGTCTGCACTGATACATTTCATCCGGTTTTTGCTGCCACTCTCCCCTTTCCGTCTCCTACACACACCATGGGTTACCGCGGGTCCAGTGACCCTTCCTCAGAACCGATGACAGCAGGGAAAATTAGAATCCCTTCAGGAAACAGGCCCTTTGGCCCAACAATTCCACACCCACCCTCCGAAGTTTATCCCACCCAGACCCATTCTCCTATTACTCTCCATTTCCCCCGAACTAATGCACATCCCTGAACACTACAGGAACCTTAGCTGGGCCAATTCACCGAACCTACAGATCTTTGGACTGCAGGAGATAGGGGTTAAAGAGTAAATAATAGGTGGGGACAGAGCCCAAAGAGAGACAGGAACATTTGGAAAGTTGAAGGAGTGGGAAGGTGGAAATCTGTTAATGGAGGAGACAGGAACCTTCTTGCATCTCAGTGGCGGTGGTGGAAATGGCAGCTGATGATCTACATTGTGCCTGCAAAAAAGACCCTGAGCTTCCAGTTGTCTGCTCTTTAACACACAAAACTGTTCCCTGTCCAACATCACTGTCTCATGCTTACTGCAGTGTTCCAGTGAAGCTTGATGCAAGCTGGAAGAACACTTCAGAACATACCCAATGGCTTCCTATTTCAAGGACTGCAATCTCCCCTCACATGTGGTCAACAATACCCTCCAGTGTATCTCCTCCACTTCCCACACCACTGCCCTTGAACCCCACCCCATCAAATGCAACAAAGATGGAATCCCCCCATCCTCACCTTCCACCCAGATACAACGCATCATCCTCTGCTCTTTCCACCATCAGATCCAACCACCTGAGATATATTTCCCTCCCCACCCCTTTCAGCATTCCAAAGAGACCATACATTCTGTGACGTCCACGTTAGATCCACACTCCCCACCAACCCAATCTTCACTCCAGGCACCTTCGCTTGCCACTGCAAGAGATGGAAAATCTTTGCCCAAACCTTCCCTTTAACTCCATCCAAGGCACCACTGAATCCTCCCACATCCAGCAGAGATTTCCCTGCCCACCCAAACACCTCACCTAGTGTGTCCCTTGCTCTCGGGACGCCAAATTGTGGAATATTTCAGGGAACATTTCTGGGACACATGCACCAACCAACCCCACCGCCCTGTGGCCGACCATTTCGGCTACCCCCGACTCCCTCCGCCAGCACGCTGACAAGGACATGCAAGTCCTCCATCCCCAAATCCGAGCCACCCGACACCTGGAGGAAGAACACCTCATCTTCCACTTTGGGAACTTTCAGCCACACGGCATCAAGGTTTCCTCATCTCCCCTCCCCCAACTTATCTCAGATTCAACCCTCCAACTCGGCACTGGCCTCTTGAACAGTCCCACCTGTCCATCTTCCTTTCCAATTATCCATTCCACCCTCTCACCACAACCCAACATCTACAACCACCTATTGCCTCCCTAGCTCGCTTCCCCAACCCCAAACACCCCTCCCTGTTTATCTCTCAGCCGTATTCCACCACCCACATTTCTGATGAAGTGCTGACCTTCCTAATACGTCAATTCTCCTGCTCCTTGGATGCTGCCTGACTTGCTGTGCTTTTCCAGCATCACACTTTAACACAAGCTGGAAGAACAACACCTCATCTTCCACTCGGGGACCCTGCAACCCTCTGGCTTCAACATCAAATTCAATAATTTTAGGTCCTGAACTCTCCCACGTCCTAGTGTCTTTGCCCCCGACCCCACATACCAGGCCTTGTTGTTACATAGCCTGCCATTACACACTACCTATGGTGAGCCACTAACAGTCCCCATAAACAGCTGTTCACCCTCCCCCCGTCCGATCGTTATTCACTCCTTTGTCCAACTGCTCCTATCTCTCTCTTTGGACTCTATCCCCCCCGATTATTTACTCCTTAACCCCTACCTTCTGCATAAAAACAGACTTTTTTTCTTAGTAACATCAGTTCCTGAGGAAGCGTCACTGGATCGAAAATGCGAACTGATTTCTTTTCACAGATGCTGACAGATTTGCTGAGCTTTTCCAGTACCTTCTGGTTGTTGCGTGTGATTTACAGCATCCGAAGTTCTTTTGGTTCTAATTTACCCGGAGTATCTAATTCAGGTCCAGCAGACGGAAACAGTGTTTTTCAACCTTCCCAGTCCACACTAACTCCATCTCTCTCCCAGTATCTGCTGTCTCTCCCACTCCTTCACATTCAGTCCCCCCTCACAGTGACACTGCACCTGCAAAACTGATTGTCATGTGTTGGCCTGCTGGACCCACCCCTCATTCACTCCCATTGGCTGTAGGATCACGCCAACTCTCCTATTGGTCTGAAGCTGTGTCAATCAGCCAGGCCCCATTGTGACATGAGTGGTGGGATCGTCCCAGGTGCATCAAAGGCTGAAGGGTGACCTCATAGAGGTTTATAAAATCATGAGGGGCATGGGTAGGATAAATAGACAAATAGGATAAATAGACAAGGTCATTTCCCTGGGGTGGGGGAGTCCAGAATGAGAAGGCATAGGTTTAAGATGAGAGGGGAAGAATTTAAAATGGATCTGAGGGGCAATTTCTTTTCCCACCGAGGTTGGTGTGTGTATGTAGTCTTCTGTCAGGAAGTGGAGGATGTTGGTACAATTAAACCATTTGGCATCTGGATGGGTATATGAATAGGAAGGGTGTAGAGTGATATGTGCCAAGTGTTGGCAAATGGGACAAGATTAGGTTGGGATATCTGGTCAGCATGGACCAGTTTAACCAAAGGGTTTATTTTCATGCTGTACATCTCTACGGTTCTACCCTGTGATGAGCTTCATCATTCACAGTGAATGGGTCAAAATCACAGAGCACAGGGGCTGGAGGCTATTCAGCACATTGGGGCTGTACTCTCCCTCTGGAGTAGGTGCCAGTCTATCCCAACTCACCTCCCTTTGGACATAGCCCTCCAAATCCTTCCTTAAAAAAGTTAAATTTCAAATTTGTTTTGACAATAACTACTGTATCTGCATCCAGCTGTCTTTTAAACTGTTCCAGATGCTCAGAACTTAGTGAGTAAAATAATCTTCACATTTTTCCTCTGCATTATTTGCCAGTTACCCGAAAATAGTTACTAAAAATTGTGACGTTTAAAATTTCTCACGTTAAATGAAATACCCTGGAAACAAATCAACTCCTGGTCGAAATCACTGCTTAACCTTCTCAGCAACAAGGAGAATTGTCTGACCTTCTGCTAACTCTCCATAAAAGAGAAACCCATCTTAATTTTAATTTATTAGTGTCATAGAGATGTACAGCACAGAAACAGACCCTTCAGTCCAACTTGTCCATGCCGACCAGTTATCCTAAATTAATCTCGTCCCATATGCCAGCCCTTGGCCCATAGCCTTCTAAACCTTTCCCAATCACATATCCAATGAGATGCCTTTTAAATGTTGTAACTGTACTAGCCTCCACACTTTCTCTGGAGCTCATTCCATACACGTGCCACGTCCAGCTTGAAACTTTGCCCCTAATATCCCTTTTCAATCTTTTCCCTCACGCCTATGCTTTCTAGTTTTGGACTCACCTAAACAGGAATAAGACCCTGGCTGTTTACCCTATCCATGCCCGAAACGATTTTATCAACCTCTATGGTCACCTCTCAGCATCCGATTCTCCAGTGAAAAGAGCCTCAGTCTATTCAGCCTCTCCCTATAGCTCATACCCTCAACCCTGGCAACACCTTTACATCTTTTCTCAATCCTTTCAAGTTTCACAATATCATTCCAATAGCAGGGAGACCAAGACTGAAAGCAGAATTCCTGAAGTGGCTGAATGAATGTCCTGTACAGCCGCAAAATGACGTCACACGCCTGTACTCAATGCACAGGCCAATAAAGGCAAGTACACCAAACACTTTCTTCACTACCCTGCCTATCTATGATTCCATTTTCAAGGAATTATGAACCTGCACTCCAAGATCTCTGTTCAGCAACACTCCCCAGGACCTTCCCATTAAGTGTAGAAATCCTGCCCTGATTTGCTTTTCCAAAATGCAGAACCTCACATATATCCAAATTAAACTGCATCTGCCACTCCTCAGCCCATTTGATCGGAGTCTCATTGTACTCTCGGGTAACTTTGCTGTCCACTGAACCTCCAATTTTGGTATCTATTGTAAACCTACTAACCATAGCTCCTATATTCATATAGAAATCATTTATATCAATGGCAAAAAGCAGTGGACCCAGTACCCAGCCCGACAGCATATTGCTCTTCACAGGCTTCCAGTCCAAAAAGCACCCTCCACTATGACACTGACTGCTCAGCAAGGTTAGAGCTCATGGCATACAGGGACATCTAACCATTTGGATACAGAACTGGCTCAAAGACAGAAGACAGAGGGTGGTGATGGAGGGTTGCTTTTCAGACTGGAGGCCTGTGACTAGTGGAGTGTTACAAGGATCACTGCTGGATCCACTACCTTTCGTCATTTATATCAATGACTTGGATGTGAACATAGGAGGTTTAGTTAGTGAGATGACACCATAACTGGAGGTGTAGTGGACAGTGAAAAAGGTTACCTCAGAGTACAATGGGATCTTGATCAGATGGGTGAATTGGCTGAGGAGTGGCATTTTGGAAAAGCAAATCTTAGCAAGACGTATACACTTAATGGTAAGGTCCTGAGGAGTGTTACTGAATGAAGAGACCTTGGATTGCAGGTAGATAGGATAGTGAAGGCGGCATTTGGTATGCTTTCCTTTATCGGACTAAGTATTGAGTACAGGAGTTGTGAGGTCATGTTGTGGCTGTACAGGATATTGGTTCGGCCACTTTTGGAACGTTGCGTACAAATATGGTCTCCCTCCTATTGGAAGGATTTTGTGAAACTTGAAAGGGTTCAGGAAAGATTTCCAAGAACGTTGCCAGGATTGGAGGATTTGAGCTCGGCTGGGGGTTGAATAGAGGTTGAATAGATTGGGGCAGTTTTCCCTGCAGCATTGGAGGCTGAGGTGTGATCTTATCGATGTATATCAAAACATGAGGTGCATGGATAGGATAAATAGACAAAGACTTTTCCCTGGCTTGGGGGATCCCAGCACTCGAGGGCATAGGTTTATGGTACGAGGGGATAGACTTTAAAGAGGCTTGAGAGACAACGTTTCCACACAGAGGGTGGTACGTGTATGGAATGAGCTGCCAGAGGAAGTGGTGGAGGCCATTACGATTGCAACATTTAAAAGGCATCTTCATGTGTATATGAATAGGAAGGAAATGGGCCGGGTGCTGACAGGTGGGACTAGATTGCATTGGGATATCTGATCAGCATGTACTGGTTGGACTGAAGGGTCTCTGTTTCTGTGCTGTCCATCTATGACTGTTTGACCTTCCAGCAAATTCCGTATCCAAACAGCTCGTTCCGCCAGAATTCTGTGGTATTGAACCTGCTAACCAGTGTGTTACGTGTAACCTTGTGTCTTTCTCAAGTCCAAGTTAATGATTTCAATGCACAAAGCCATGCTGACTCTCTCTAATCATTTCTTGCTTTTCCAATGACATGTAAATCCTGTCGCTGAGTATCCCTTCCAACAACTTCTTTGCCACTGACTTCAGGCTCACCGGTCAATAGTTCCCTGGCTTTTCCTTACCACCTTTCTCAAATAATGGCGCCCATCCTCCAGCACCTCACCAGTGGCGATCGACGATACAAATATCGCAGCGAGAGGCCCAGCAAAAGCTTCCCTAATTACCCACAATGTTCTGGGATACACCTGATCAGATTCCAGGGATTTATCCATCTTTATGTATTTAAAGACATCCAGCACCTCCTCCTCTGTAATATGTACACTTGCCAAGTTATCACTATTTATTTCTCCAACTTCTCTAACTTCCATATCCCCTTTCAGTAAAAACTGACATGAAATACTTACAGAATCTCTCCCACCTCCTGCTGTTCCATAGACAATCTTGTTGATCATTGAGGGTTGCTATTCTCTGCCTAGTTATTCTTTTGTCTTTAATGTATTTGTAGAATCTCTTTGGATTCTCCTTAAACCTATTTCCCAAAGCTATCTCATGTCCCCTTTTTTGCCTCCTGGTTTCCCCGAGAGTATACTCCTACTGCCCTTAGAGTCCTCTAGGGATTCACATAAACACAGTGGTCTGTACCTGCCATATCCTTCCTTCATTTTCTTGACCAGAGCCTCAATTTCGCAGGTCATGCAGCATTCTCGACGCCTCCCAACCTTGGCCTTAACGGGAACATACTGTCTGTGTAGTCTCATTGTTGGAGGTCTATGGAGGCAATGGCAGATGAGGACAGAGAAACAATCATTATCAGTAAAGAGGTAGTGTTGGGAAAGGTAACAACTCATCCTTATCTCTATAATTCCTCTCGAGCCTCAGAACTATCCAGACTCCATGAGCTGTGAAGAGTATGATTCTGCTGCTGCTGATGGCCCTCTGCACCTCTTGGTTGAATCATCATTTGTTATTCAATATGTATAAAGTCTGTCCCATTCAGTACTCAAGGGGCTACATATCATGGTGAGGGAAGTCTGTAAAATGTGAAGTTAGCCCCTGTTCCCCATAAGGACTGTGCAGTGACCATTCTTACTGATATATGAAATGGAGAGGCGTATCTGCAGCAGGCAGATCAGCGATCATGTGGTCAATAATATGTTTCGCTTTTATTAATTCCACCATAACCTGCCACAAAGCAGTCTAGCAGCCACAAGATCCAGCATCAATGCAGAACACTATCATTAGACTGGACTCCCTACAGAATGGGAACTGGCCTTCGGCCCACCCAGTCCACACCGACCCTCTGAAGAGCAACACACACTCCTCTGACTAACGCACTGAACACTATTGGCAGATTACCATGGCCAATTCACCCGAGCTGTAATCTTTGGACTGTGGGAGGAAACGCAGACACAGGGAGAATGTGCAAGCACCCAACCGGCAGTTACCCGCAGCTGGAATCGAACCTGGCACCCCGGTGCTATAAGGCAGCAGTGCTAACCACTGAGCCACCATGCCACCCTACATTGACTATATATCAAGCAGCTGTCCCCCTCAGCCTGGCTGTGTCCTGTCAGTGGGACAGAACCTACCAGAGAGGGTGGTGATGTTGCCTGGGACACAGTCCTGTTCACAGATTCCTGCTTTACAGACAATATCTGACTGTTGCTTGATTAGTCCATGGGAAATATATACCTGGTCTCTTTCACATTTTATGTAATGAAGAGTTAATATCACTTTATTTCTTACATATTTTAAAATAAACCAAAGATCATTGTTTTTCATTGAAAACAATTGAAATGAACAATGATTGAATTACCAGAGCGCACAGCTAACAATTACACAATTCGGTGACTGTAGTAAACAGCTACTTCATGTTCAGATCAGTGAACACACCATCTCGCAGGCAGCAAAGCTGTTGAAAATGACTTTGACGAAAAGCCTGAATTCAGACACAGTGTTACTGGGCCTCACCACGACCTTCAAAACACTGACTATCTCCAAAGTCTGTCCAGAGAGCTTCCATACTGGAGCTGGGCAGTTACTCACACAATCCCTCATAATAGACTGGTTAGAGACATACCTGAACAATGGGGAGATGTGTGTGGGGCGGACTGGTCAATGGACAAGCACATGGCGCTGGTCCAGACACAGTTCAATATTTATAACAACAACCTGTAAACAGCCATGTCTTGCAAGTATATCTCTTCTTGTGTTCCACCTAAACTCTGTAATTCTGCACCTTGGCCCTGATCCTGAATGAAGGTGTTATAAAGGTGATGGACTCCTGCAGCACATGCCATCTTACATTGAATCCCTCATAAACCATATCCAGTGTATGTTAGCCCCACAATGTCAGTATCCAAACAGAATTATGCAGTTCTATTGATGGCCAGCGGGATCCCAGCCCAACAACCTTGTGTGTGACTTGAGCTGGAAATCTCTGTGTAAATGGTTGCAACATTGTTCTAACCGTTAACAGCCATTAAGTAAAGTCTCTTTACTGATGGTCCGATATCCTTTCATAATACCAAATTTAGATTGTCCAATAAGGACAAGATTCACCCATTTATTCAGTACACTGTTATAATAACAATATGATGAAAACTCAGAGTAAGTAGCATAGAAATGATGAGTCTCATTGCCACACCCAAGACCAAATTATTATTAACTACAATGACTTTGAAAATACACAATTACTTTCCCTTGTATTAATATTGTTAACAAATAGTCGATTCTCCTGCTCCTCAGATGCTTCCTGAACGTCCCAGTTTTTTTTTCAGAACCACACTTTTTGACTCTGTTCTCCAGCATCTGCAGTCCTCACTTTCTCCCTGCTAATATTCATCATAATAATTTTCGTGGCAACAATGTCACTGTGTGTTTAAACATGTTCCAGTCAGATATGAGTACGTTTTCAGTTGCTTCTGTCTATCTCAGAGCTCAGTAATGTGGGATGAGAATGCCAGTGTCTGTGGTGCTCGGTATGTAGGCCATGCCTCTGAGAGACAGACAGATTATTTCAAACATCATATCCCTTCAGCTGTTCACAACAAGCAATGTACTGCCGGGACCCAACCAGCCTGAGCTCACAAAACCCAAAACCGTGTCCAGCATTGAACAGGTCGAGACAATACTTTTATGTTAATTTATTCATGAAATGTGATTTGGACGGCATTTATTGATCGATAGGGAACTTGAAAGAGTTTCACTGAAGGAACGGCAATATACTTCCCAATCAGGATGGTAGTTGGCTTGGAATGGAACGCGAACATGGTAGGGGTCCCGTGTATCTGCTTCCCTTGTCCTTCTCGATGGTCGGGTGTTCAGAGGTACATTGTAAGGAGCCTTGGTAAATTTCTGCAGAGCACCGTGTAGATGGCAGGTATTGCTGCTACTGAGCGTCAGTGGATGAGGGGTGAAGCTGCACCCACATGGGCAAATGGAAGTATTTAATCACACACACATTCAACATGTGTCTTAGCAATCGGGGACAGGCTTTTGGAAATTTTGAGGTCAGTTATTCCTGCAGAATTTCGAGCCCCTGACATACTCTTGTAGCTAATAAATTTATATGCGTCAAAAAGTGGCGCGGTAAAAGTAAAACAGGTCAGGCAGAATCTGAGGTACAGGAGAAGTCAATGTTTTAGCATAAGCCATTCACAGGAATAGGTAATGAAATCATATGGTCAGTCCAGTTCAGGTTAACGATATTCCTCGCGATATTGTTTGGTGTGTGTTCAGTTATGGTGGTGGAATTGAACGTTAGAGGATGTGGTTCACTTTTACATTGATATAAGTAATCGTTGTCTGGCACATGTGTAATGGAAATGGTATTGTCACTGTTAAGCACACACCTGCATGTTTCCAGGTTCTGTTACATTTGAACAAGGACTGCTTCAGTATCTGAGTAAATCATGAATGGTGTTGAATACTGCCCAATCATTGGCAAACATCCCCACTTGTGATATTACAGTCATTTATGAAACAGCTGAAAATTATAGGGCCTAGGGCAGAGAGCACTCTTGTAGCTCACTGATGCTGTCCCTCTCTCTGAGCTAGGAAGCATGCTTCAAGTTCCAGAGGTGTTTACCAACATATCTGAATGAATAATATTTCAATATCTACCACACAGAGCTGCGCGAGGATTTGGTTAGCTCAATCAGTTGGATGGCTTGGTTGTAATGCAGATTAATGCCAACAGTGTGGGTTCAATTCCTGGGGTGACTAAAGGACTGTCCTACTCAATCTTTCCCTGACTTGAGGTATGATGACTGTCCAATTAAACTACCACCAGTTGTCTCTATCATCCTGTAGGAGTATGGTGTCCTACCTTTACATTTCTGATCTACAGGCTTACCCAGAAACCCCGCCCCTGGGGTACTGTGGCGAAGCTGAGATGGCTGCTGTCCACCAACCCCAGTCACCTTCCTTTGTACCAGGTATAACTTCGGCCAGTGCAGACATTCCTATTTGCTCCAGTTTTGCCGTTAATCCTGGATATGACATTTGGTCAAATGTAGTTATGATCATGTAAAAAGTAACTGTCACCTCACCTCTCGAATTCAGCTATCTTCTCTTGTTGTACATCATTAAACCAAGGCTTCAATGAGCCCAAGGGATGAGAGCCCAAACTGAGCTTTAGAGACCAGGTTAGTACTGAGGAAGTGCTGCTTGATCCCACTGTAGATGACATCTGCCATCCCTTTATTAATGACAGGGATTAGAGCAATGGGGTAGTCACTGATTGTCCGATGTTTTGTCTGTGTGTGTACAGAACACACCCGGATAGTTTCCCACATTGTCAGGTAGGTCCCAGTGCTGTATCCCAGCAGGAACAACCAGAATGGAATGTTATCATGGCCCATAGCCTTTGCATTCTCCAATCCCTCCAGCTGTGTGTAGATACCACACAAAGTGAATTGGATTAGCTGAAGACTGCCATCTGGAGGAGACTAAAATAGATCATCCCATCGATATTTATGTCTGAACATTGCTGTGAATGTTTCAGCCTTAGATTTCTATTATTGTGCTAAGCCCTTCCATCATTCAGGAATGTGGTATTGGTGTATTCTTCTCCTCCAGTGAGTTGTGTGATTGTCCACCACCACTCACCCGGATTGTAGAGATTAGGTCTGATTCACTGGTTACATCTGTGTCTCATTTGCTATTTATACCATGTGGTGAGTAAGTGGCCCAATTTAGTAACTTCATCTCATTCTGAGGTGAATTTGGTGCTACTGCAGGCAGGCCTTCCTGCTTTCTCCATTTAACAAGGGTGTATCCCTGGCTTGACGGCCAGGATAAAGTGAAGCATATGCCAGGCAGTGGTAGTGAAAATTATACTGGAGTACAATTCTGCTGCTGTTGGTAATGATCCGAACCACCTCACACAGGCCAGTGCAAAATTCCAAAATCTATTGAAATCTGCCCCGTTGAGCACAGTGATGTTGTCACATATACACAGGGGTCTTCACAATGTAAAAGTCTAAAATGTCTCCATAAATACTGTGTGCGGTAGTTCACCGTTCCCAATACGATCATTGAACAATGTGTCTGCAGCCGGTAGGTTGGTGATGTTGAGGTCAAGGATGTTTCTACCTGTCAGTCGTTCCCCCTGACCCGGTGCAGACGCAGTGAAGCAGTTGTGTCCTTTTGGACCCGAACACCTCGATCAGTAATGCTGCTTCTGAGCTCCTCTTGGTGATGGTTTTGAAATGGCCCACCCAGTATACATCCGCCAGCTCGGTCACTATCTCAGTGCTTCCTCCAAGTGCTGCTCAATGTAGAGGGACACTGATCCACCAGCAGATGGAGGGGAGTCATCAGGAGGTTTCTGTGTCAGTGTTTGATCTGACCCCGTGAGCCTGAGGGATGGGAGTCAGCAGGAGGTTTCCATGTCAGTGTTTGATCTGACCCCGTGAGCCTGAGGGATGGGAGTCAGCAGGAGGTTTCCGTGTCAGTGTTTGATCTGACACCGTGAGGCTGAGGGAGGGGAGTCAGCAGGAGGTTTCCATGTCAGTGTTTGATCTGACCCCGTGAGCCTGAGGGATGGGAGTCAGCAGGAGGTTTCCGTGACAGTGTTTGATCTGACACCGTGAGGCTGAGGGAGAGGAGTCAGCAGGAGGTTTCCGTGACAGTGTTTGATCTGACCCCGTGAGGCTTAGAGAGGTGAGTCAGCAGGAGGTTTCCGTGTCAGTGTTTGATCTGACACCGTGAGGCTGAGGGAGGGGAGTCAGCAGGAGGTTTCCGTGACAGTGTTTGATCTGACCCCGTGAGGCTTAGAGAGGTGAGTCAGCAGGAGGTTTCTGTGTCAGTATTTGATCTGACACCATGAGGCTGAGGGAGGGGAGTCAGCAGGAGGTTTCCGTGTCAGTGTTTGATCTGACCCCGTGAGGATGAGAGAGGGGAGTCAGAAGGTGGTTTCTGTGTCAGTGTTTGATCTGACACAATGAGCTTCAAACCTCCTCCAAACCTACCCCGTTCGCCAGCTCTCTCTCCTTCCCCAAACCCTACATTCCTCTCTATCTCTATAACCTCCTGCAAACCTTCCACCCATCCCATCTATATAATTTCCTCCAGCCCCTACTGCGTTTGCTATCTCTATAACACCCTCCATGCACTGTAACCCTTTTATATCTCTCTATCTTCCTCCAAACCCGACACCTCTCCCTATCTCCTTAACCCTTTCCAAATACTGCACCCCTTCCTAGCTCTCTAAGCTCCTCCAATCACTACTCCCTTCCCTATCTCTTCAACCTACTCTAGACCCAGCACCACACTCTATCTCCTTAACCCATTCCAAACCCTGCTCTCCTCCCTATCTTTCTGAACCCTCTAAATCCTATACTTCTTCCTACTTACTCAACCCCACCAAACCCTTTCCCTATCTATCTAATCCCCTCCAATCCCCACACCCTTCCCTATCTCACTAACCTGTTCCAAACCGTTATCTCTCTCAAACCCTGCACGCCTCCTTATCTCTCTAACCCCTCCAAACCTACACATTTCCCGACCGTCTAACCCCATCCAATCCGTAACCCTTCTCTATCTCTCCAACCGCCTTCAAACACTATACTACTCCATAACTCTCTCAAACCCTGCACGCCTCCCTATCCCTCTAATCCACTCCAAACCCTACACACCTCCCTATATCTCTATTCCCCTCCCAAATCATATACTACTCCCTATCTCTCTGAACCCGCTCATACTACCCGCTAATGTTTTATCACGCTTCATATTTACGCTTCTACTTCCGTTTTAAGTTTAGCCCTACACATATGGAAGTTGCCTCCATTGACCTGCTCAATTTCTCCCTGCTTTAAGCTTCTGTTTCCGATTTAATTCCCTTCTTACTGCAGCAACTGACTCCATAATGACTAATAATGCATCACCACCTCCTCCTTTACCCCTCTCTGGTGCTGCCTATAGTTCTTGCACCGCAGAATATTGAGTTGTCAGCCCTGATCTCCCTCAAGCACACCTCTGTAATGGCAAAAATCTCACAATTCCACGTGTCACCGTGTTCCCTTACCACATCTGTCTGTCCGATAATATACCCAACATGAAGGGAAAGCACATCCACCCTGGAATATATTACCTGGAATACTCTGTACCTCGGAGTTCTTCAGTCATTGACTGCTCGTTATCAAGCTGCCTAATTCATGAGCCAAAACTGTAACTCTGGGACTGAATGAATATTTGTTGAATAGTAATTTCGTATTCGGTAAATGTATTCATCAAATGCAACTTTCCAGAACTGAGCGGTCAGCTCTAAGTACAGCGAGTTTCTGCTGATTAATTGCCTGCTTAGTGTGCAGAGGAGACAACCCTTTGTAATGAAGGAAGTGAGACCTGGAGACGCTGGTGATCAGAGTCGAAAAGTGTGGCGCTGGAAAAGCACAGCCAGTCAGGCGACATTTGAGGAGCAGGAGAGTCAAAGCTTTGGGCATCAGCCTTTCATCAGGAAGGCATTGGTGCCTTCCCATGTTTTCCATTCCATGATTAACAGGTTATAGGGAACAATATGTGGTCAGGAAAGCAGCACTGTATAGAGCCCTGAAATGGAAAGCAGTTAATCAGATAGTTGGACAGTGAGTAGACATGGTGAGGTGAAGTACAGACTGATTGAAATACAAACATAGGGATAGATAAATCTCCTAGGCGAGAGTGGATCCACCCTGGCTTACTACAGGAAGAGAGTGAAGAGATTACTGTACCTTTGGAGATAATCTTTCCGTCCTCACTCTCCATTAGAGTAGTGCCAGATGATTGGAGCGTTGCAAATGTCACTCCCTTGTTCAGGAAATGAAATAGGGATAATCCTGAGAATTACAGACCAGTCAGTTTACATCAGCATTGGGCAAAGTTTTCGAGAGGATTCTGAGAGACAGAATTTATGATTTATTCCAAAGCAGTTTGGTTAGAAATAGTCAGCATGGCTTTGTGAGGGGCAGGTCATGCCTCACAAACCTTACTGAATTCTTTGAGGATGGGATCAAACACATTGAAGAAGCGAGAGTAGTGGATGTGGAGTACATGGTTTTTAACAGGCGTTTGGTAAATTTCCCCATGGTAGGTTCATTCAGAAAGTAAGGACGCATCGGATACAGGGATAGCGGCCTGTCTGGACGCAGAATTGACTGGCCCATTAAGACAGAGGGAGGTGGCAAGCATTCTGTCTGGTGCCCGGTGACTATTGGTGTTCCATTGGGATCGTTTCTGGGGCCTCTGCTGTTTGTGATATTTATAAATGACTTCGATGAGGAAGAGTGTAGGTGGATTAGTAAGTTTTTCAATTTAACAAAGCATGGTGCAATTGTGGGTAGTGTGGAGGGCTATTGTAGTTTGCACAGGACATTGACAGGATGCTGAACTGGGCTGATAAGGGACAGTTGTTGTTCAACCTGGAAAATTGTGAAGTGATTCAGTTTGGAACGTCAAATTTGAATGCATAATACACGGTTAAATGTAGGATTCATACATTGTGGAGTAACAGTGGGATCTGATGATCCATGTCATAGCTCCCACAAAGTTGCCACCTAGGTTGATAAGGTTCATAAGAAGCCGGATGATGTTTTCATTAGCATGGGGGTTGAGTTTAAGTAGGTTATGCTGCAGCTCTATGGAACCCTGGTGAGATCACACTTAGAATGCTGTGTTCTGTACTGGTCCCCTCATTATATGAAAGATGTGGAAGCATTGGTGAGTGTACTGAGGAAATTTATTAGGACGCTGCTTGGACAGGAGGGCAGGTCTTGCAAAGAAAATTCAGGGAACTAGGTTTTTTTCTCATTGGAACGTAAAAGAATGGAACTTGACTTGATAGAGGTGGACAAGATGATTAGAGGCATAGATAGAGTGGATAGCCAGAAACTTTCACCCAGGACGGAAATGGCTATGATGAGAGGGCATGATTTTAAGGTAATTGGAGGAATATTTATGGGAGATGTCCGAGGTAGGTTCTTTACGCAGAGAGTGTGGGTGTGCGGATAGGCACATGAATGATCATATAATGAAAGGTATGTAGATTAGTCTGATCTGAGAGCAGGATAAAATGTCGGCAGGACGTCAAGGGCTGAAGGGCCTGTACTATGATTCCTGTTTCACCAAGCTTGTAGATTCTCATCAATTCTTGAATGTGTGAGGGAGTGATGTTTGTGAGATCAGGAAGCTTTGACGAGGAGTTAGGTCAAAACTTACATTTACGGTGTGCATTGTTACAGTCACCTGAGTGCCAGTACAATATGTGCATGTCACCACACACCAGACAGAATCCGCCAAGTTCAGTTATTAACGTGCTTCTTGGCCTGCCGTTTGCTACTGTTTTCTTCAGATATATTCTGTTTGGTGAACAATGTATTAATCTCTGGCCATCCACAGAGAGGTAAAATTTGATTTTGATGCTGGTGATAACGAAGGTGACATTTATTGGGTATGGTTTCAGAGGTTTCTTTGTGAGACTCAAGATAGTGCATCAGACTGTCAGCTTTTAACGTCTTTTCCCAGCATCCAGTCCAGGGTGCAGTTGTATAGTGTCTGGGAGGTAGGCCAGGTGTCAGCACCATCAGTAAGTTGTGCGGTGTGATTCTGACACTGCATGTCGACACATCTGCCCACTGGGCCAGGCTCTGACTGAAGGTGATTTTTTAAAACCTGGTTGCTGTTCAGCCATTGATACCTAATTTGGACATTATTTGTAGCTACACTGAGACCAGTAATAGTCTGTTAGCGAGCTTCCACCTTTCCCAGGATGGATTCCAAATTATTTGTTGTGAAGAAATGTTTGACTAACTGCCCTGTCCCAGGTTAGAAACTCTTTGCACAGATTTCGGAGCATTTCAGTGTGTCACTCAGCATCACAGGCAACTGTGAATTCCAGTAACATTGTAAAAGATTTCAAATCTTTTGGAAGCCATTTTTAGCGTAGCTCATTGCAAGGTGTTGAGTTTACTGACCCGAACAATAATCAGCTGTTAGCTATGTTTCGTGAATTGGGCAAAAATGAGATGTGAAGTATGATTATTCAACTGAACTATAACCTCTGAAAACAATTAGGTCGATTCTATATTTATGGGAGTAAACTATAAACTCCTATCAATTTTTTTGTAACACAAAAATAAAAAATGCACATTTTAGTTTATGTCGAATAAAGAACATGGTACCTAACTGTTGTGATCAGAATTATATATTCAATGTCAGGATTCAAAACAATACATTGCCATTCCAACATTTTGAAAATGCTGATTACATGTTCAGAGTGATTAAACGATTGGACAGTCAAATAGAATTAGCGTTCTTATACATTTATATATAATCAATCAGTTAAATTTCTCAGTGAAATGTACGAGCTTCAGCTAATAGCCAGCAATTTAGAAATGGCAATAATTCAACATGCACTGTGAATGATTTGTGTTATCAAATTTTAGCGAAGAATAATTTGAAAACTGCCGATTTTTAGAAAGAATTATAATTAATATGGACAGTGAAAAAAAAGGACATACTATGGTGTGAGGGAAAAGTAAGAGCTTTTCAAAGAGATTTGTGCCAAAGCAATGATATATTTGTCTTCGTTATCAGAACATAACATTTAAAATATTCATGTTCTGAGTCATAAATAGACTACATAATGAGACTGACCTTGCAATATTTGCATTTTAAATGTTTATCCTGTACCAAATAATCAGATAATTGCGAGCACTTAAAACGGGAAATAATCCGATACTGACTTTTATTTGCATCAGATACATGATACAGTACAAGCCTTTAAAGTACAGTAGGAGGCCATTGGCCACTGTGTGTGCACCAGCTCCAGTAATGTTTCCCAAACACCTTCCATTTGCCAGCCCTATCTCTGTAGCCCATTAAATTCATGATTTCCAATTATATATGTCCAATTCTTTATTGAATCGTCATCTCCAACTCTCCCAGGCAGTCTAACCCAAATCCTAACAACTCTCTCAATAAAGATGTATTTATGTATCTCAGTCCCAGCTCTTTTGCTGTCCATTTTGAAATTAGAACTCCTTGATGCTGTAATGCCAACTAACGGAAACAGAGTTTTCCTGTTTTACTCTGCAGCTTTCTTCATACTTTTGAGCACCGCGATAAGTTCACATCTTTGTCTGTTCAGCTCCAGGAAGAATAAGCCTTGCAATTACTGTAACAAACACTACATTGGAAAAACAGGCAGAAAACTAGCCACCTGGCTGCATGAACAACAACTAGCCGGAAAAAAGACATCACCCACTATCACTAGATCCTTACATACGGATGAGGAAGTATATCACTTTGACTGGGTCTGCACATCCATCGAGGACAAGCCAAACAGAGACACGCACGAGAATTCCTAGAAGCATGGCAATCCAACCG
The DNA here is from genome assembly GCF_047496795.1 of Chiloscyllium punctatum. NCBI lineage: Eukaryota > Metazoa > Chordata > Chondrichthyes > Orectolobiformes > Hemiscylliidae > Chiloscyllium > Chiloscyllium punctatum. The sequence goes on from NC_092759.1 coordinate 92,084,697, forward strand.
GAACTCTATCAACAAACACATCGATTTTGATTCCATCTAACACTCTCTGAGGAAACGGACCAGGCATGAAATCACCAATACTGGAAATTACATCACTGACTCAAGGAAACCTAAACACATAAATATAAAGTGGGACATAACACGAGCATTTCACCGGAGGCTCGCTGATAATGTTCCCTAGTATAGTGATGAACCATCTGAAAATGAACTCTCCAACTCAGCGATCAAACTGACATCCAGAAGAAATACAATTTCTCTCGTCCTTTCTTTAACTAAATCCTTCATTCCAGTTATCATTCTGATTATTTATAAGGTTATTGGTATTATTCTGCAAAGTAATGTAGTGTCGGTCTGATTGTGTATGTGAATGTGTGTGTGTGTGATTGAGAGAGAGAGACAGGACAATCCTCTGTAATCTCTGAATTACTCCCCGTGCATTATGGAAAAGAGGTAAGGATTAGGACAGCAGTATAGCTGAACATATTTTAAAAATCTAGTCCAGGGTTGCTGGTTTCAGATTTTTGGATTATTGGGATTTCTTCCAGGACAGGTGAGACCTGTACAAAAAAGACAGATTGCATCTTAACTGGAGGAGCAACAACATCCTTTTGGGGAGCTTTGCTCGTGCATGTCGAATGGATTTAAACTAATAAACCAGGAGTTTGGTATCAAAGCAGCGGGTCAGAAACTGAGCAGAAGGTTGAAATGAATAGCACATCAGGCAAGGCCAGTCTAATGACCATGCTGAGGGAAGTAATCATATCAGTTCACATTGTGAGATGGAAGTTGGAATAAATGATAGAGATGAGGTTTATCAGCAATTCACAAATGAGGATGGAGAGTGTGGGGGATGTGAGAGATTGAGGTGTGAGAGATCAGGAAGACAGTGCTCAAGAAAATATTAAAGGGTAAATATTGAAGCGGTGGAGTGGAGTGGGGAATTCTGTGATAAATAACTGGCAGCAAAACACAGGAAAACTTGCTGTTTGTCAAAGTAAATAACTGGGAAGTGATTTATTATGCTTCAGAGAAATAGCACCCTCATAGCTAGAAGTCTGCATTATATTGAAGGAAAATCTGTTTCCATGACATTGCTGTAGCTATAATAATGGTGGTAAACAGGTGGAAAAATGCTCGTGCTGTTGTTAGAAAATGCTTGCACTGAGCATGTGAATTACCCTGGATGTTCCCAGAGATGGCTTGGATGCTGTAGGTGAAGAAAGGGTTGAAACTCCATGAGATGATTCTGGTTTGTAATCTCGCCACTTACTGAGTCCAGTCAAAGGAACAAACCAGCAACTGCCATTGCTTATTGCTTCAGAATATATCAGAGCATTCATTGCCGCCAACGCATAGAATCATGAAACAAATTAAAGGCCTATCATGTCTGTGCCAGCAAGTGCACATCCAAAGGCTTTGTAAACGTTTGTGAGGATACCTCCCTCAACAACCCTCCTAGACAATGCATTCCAGATTCATACCACCCTCTCAGTGCGAAACACATTCCACAAATCCTCTCTCAAATCCCTGCATTTCAGTTTAAAAAATGCGTTCCTTTGTTTTGATCCTTTCACTAAGGGAAACAGCTTCTGATTGTTCATCTTCTCCATACCCCTATACTCCAGTATACCTGTAGCAGGTTCCCTACTCAACCTTCCCTGCTGCAAAGAAAAAACGAGCAAATTTCCCCTCCCCATTTGGTCTGAGTACTCACTTGTCTTATTACTTCTGACGTGCATCATCCCACATTTATAAGTGCTAAATGTCGTCGGCCATTGATCTGGCTATCTGAATAATCTATTTATATTCTCCTGATTGTGAGTCACTCAGCTCAGATATGTGTCATCCACAACATTGGTCAGCATTCCACTGCACCTCCCCCCCTCCACATTTTCCACATGCTCACCATCGTCATTTATGAATATCACAAACAAACTGTGATTTACTTCCTGTTTCCCAGATGTTATTCAGAGGAAAATTTGAGAAATCCAATCTCTGTTTTTTCTTATTTTGGTCAATTTACAAAGTGATTTCGTTAACAATTTTTATGACGAAGCCAGAAATAACATTTTTGTCACAGAGTTGAAGTCACCTTTTACACTTTACATGTTTTATTCATAAAGCTTGTAAATAGTTTAGAATGAACTAGGATTTGGCATCTTGCGCTGGAACACTAAGCTTTTGGAGCCACTGCAATAGCCAGAGCTGGAGACATTTTTCATCTGCAGGATGGACACAGACTAATTCATTGTTTGTTTAAATCAGCTAGTGTGATGAGGATAAATACTCAATTAAATTCTATGTTATGGAAAAACTGAAGGAGATCAAATCATATTCTCATGTCTACCTTGAATTGGAAGCAAATACATACTGTAAAGAAAAATCAAAAATGTTGAAACACCACACAAGACAAGAAAAAAAATCCTCTGCACTTGATACAGAAAGGCAGAGTACATATATCATCTTAACAAGAATCAAGTGAGAGAAAAGAAAGAACATGATATATTTTCTTAATTTTGAACGGAAACCTGATCTCGATTTTCCTGAACAGTGATGTTTTCGCACCCAATCCCGCTTCCCCAAAAACAAGTTTTTCCTTGTCACTAAAACTTCATCCGTCATTCTTCCTCCTTCGTCCTACTCTTTCCTCACACTCCTACTTCCCTTGCACTACCCCTTCTGCTGTTACATGCTCTTCCACTGATGATTTCCCTTTACTCCCTCCTTCTGCCACTCCCACTGTAAGTTGCACCAATTCCCCAGTTCCTCTCACTTCATCTGACCATTGCATTCCCTTTTTGCTTTCCAACTGGGATGATGGGAGCCGCTGGCTTCTGTTCTGCTATTGATCATCAGTGAATGTTGAGATTGGGATGATCAATGTTCAATCGGAACAGACAAAAGTGTGTGTCCGTCACTGTCTGATGCACCGTGAACAGGATGGTTTTGTTCCCCATGTTCCAGAGTGGAGTATCTTTCTGTCTCTGTGTCACAGTGCATAACCAAACAGCCTCATCACAAATAGGATGAACCTTTCCTGAAAATCAGAAGTCCATGCATCAATTTTCCCATAAACATTGTGAGTCGAGTGAGCACTTAGTTCAAACAAGCCGTGATTTGCCCTTTTGCTTTTTATTATTTTCACGGTTTACCTCTTTTGAGGTGAGACCAGAGTAACTTCCCTTGCATCAAAGTAGTATTTGATTCATGTGGCATCACGGACCCTGAGTAAACAGTGGTCAAAGGGAATCGGAGGAAATTCTGTCCTGGTAATTTCCTCACTGAACGATGACACCTTCCCCAGAGCTTTTGAGAATGACAAATAAACTCTGCCCTTGCTAATACCTGCCAAAAGCATGGATGAATTTGTCCTGTTGATAACATCAACATTTATTATGTTTTCAGTTTTGTCTAAAATCTCAGAAAAGTAAGACTTTGCTGATTGAGTGTCACTTCAATGGAATCAGGGCATTACAATAAGATTACGTTCATTTTCATTCAGTTACTTCCTGAGGACTGATCATGTGATTGCAGTGCCAGTGATATCAACATTTTATCTGTGCAAAAGCATCACATCTCATTGGCTCAAGGCTGCACCACTCCCCAATTCTATTTCTTTCTCTGCTTATTCGCCATGCTCATCAGTTATATGAGGCCCACAAGATGCAATAACACAGAGATGTCCATGACCCCTTGGAACCTGCCTCCCCACCCGTGCCCTGCACTCTGTCTGCATCCCCTCCCCCAAATACACCTCCTGTCGTACCTTCACCCTCTCTCCTACCCTTCCACAATCTGATATTGAATGTTCTGTACTTAACAATGGTCTCAGCGTTATCCCACTGTGCCCTGACTGTAATGAATTTTGGCTACGGCATGATGTTGAACTCTTCTCCCACCATCTTGTCCTCGGTGCCCATTTCTTTGGGCAAAGATTCTGTTCCCTGTTCCACAGACTCTTCGCCGAGCTCCAATACTCATCTCCACCTGGACCTCTCCCGCTGCTGTTTGCTTGAACTCAATCTGTTTATTGAGAATGTTCGATGTGACGTTGGTTGTCTTAATTTCTCTGCATCCCCTCACCCAATCCAACAAATCACCCTCTGAACAGGCTGTACGCTGTGTGCTTTGATCCAAACCTGACTTTGTTATTCAGCCTGTGCTGGTAAGGGTGATGCTGTTGTAGTCTGGTGGACTGACCTTTACATTGCAGAGACTGAGGGCCAGCTCTCAGTTATCTCCTCATATCACCTGCTGGACCATGACCCGACCGTGGCACATCAGGCCATGGTATCAACTATGATAATTGACCACATTTCATCTGGTTATTCACACCGTACTTGCCCCCACCTAACAGTCCCTAAGCTGATGGTCCTCTGATAGCAGAGCTCACTTCTATCTCCTCCTGAAAATCCACAAACAGAACTGCCCTGGCAGACCCAGTACTTCAGCCTACTCCTGCCACACGGAGGGGGTGCATGGATACACACGTGGGCTCCAGTCATACCTGTTTCTTCAAGGGGTGCATAGACAATTCCCTGTTCCACTTCTATTCCAGACCCATCCACAACTCTTTCTCCAATGCATAGATTATATCATCGATTCTGCTTCTCTCTCTTGTCCTGAATTTAAAAAAAATAACATCGATTTCACTTCCAATTTGCATCGCTCCTTCACTTTCACTGAGTCTTTCTCTGACTCATCACTTCCTTTCCTCGGCATATCTGTTTCCATTTCTGGGGATCGACAGGCCACTAATATCCAGTATTAACCAACTGACTCCCACAGCTACCAGGAGTATACACCCTTACAACCTGTTTCTTGCTAATACTCCATTCCATTTCATCAATTTTTCTGTCTCCACTGCATTGCTTCTGAAATCAATTTCCAAAATGTCCATCTTCTTCCTCAACTGAGAATTTCCCAGCACTGTTCTCAAGAGCGCCCTCAACCAGGTCTGACCCACCTCTTGCATTTCTACTTTCACCGTCTCTCTACCCTCCTGCAACAGCGTGACAATTCCTCTTGTCCTAGCCTACCATCCCACCACCATTCACATGAAGTGGATCATCAGCCGCCATTTCCCCCACCTCCAGCAAGATGCCATCTCCAGATACATATTTTCCTCCTCAAAATTGTCCGCCTTCTGGAGGGACGAGGACACCCTGGTTCACTCTTTATTCACTCCCATTACCCCACCCTCACCCCCCACCACAGGCCCACTTCACTTGCCCCTGCCGAAAGTGTAACATGTCCGCACTTCTGTCCACCTTTCTCACTATCCAAGGGCCCAACCACACCGTACGGATGAAGCAGCACCTTACCGACATTTTCCACAATTAGTCTACTCGATTCGCTTCTCACAATGTGGTCTCCTCTACATTGGGGAAACGAACGGTAGCCGAGGTGACCGCTTCACTGAACATCCAAAGTGTATCTATACAAATGACCCTGAGCTTCCAGTTGTCTGCCAGTTTAATACTGCATCCTGTTCCCTGGCCAATATCTCTGTGTCAGGCTTGCTGCAGTGTTCCAGGAAAAGTCTATGCAAACTGGAAGAACAACGCCTCATTTACCGTGTGAGGACCCGACAGCCCTTCAGACTCAAAATCAAGTTCAATTATTTTCGGCCCTGAACTCCCTGATGTCCTCGCCCCCGACCAATAATACACCAGGCCTAGTTCTCACATCGCCTTCCATTACACACCCTCTATGTTTAGCCACTAACAATCTCCATTAACAGCTGTCCAGCCCCTTCTGCATATTAACCAACATTTTCCTAGCTCCCATCAGTTCTGAGGAAGGGTCACTGAACCCGAAACGTTAACTGTGATTTCTCTTCACAGATGCTGCCATACCTACTGAGCTTTAGAAGCAACTTCTGTTTTTGTTTCAACATTTTCATGGCATGTTTTCACAATCCAATACGTCATCAATACTTAGAGCCTTGTCAAACATAGGAACTTCATAATTTTTCATTCAATGTCCATAACAAATTACGCGAGATCCAAGTGAGACAGGGGCTTTGCTGTTATCGTTCAGATCAGACAATTTGTCATAGTTCAGAAAGAAAAAGAAATCGAAAGAGCTGGAGCAAAACTCAACAAATCTGGCAGAATTTGAGCAGAGATGCACAGAATTAACCTTTGACCTTTCAGAAATTCACATCATAATCAATATGTTAACTCTGTTTCTATCTGCAGATACTTCTTCATGTTTTTATTTCGTTTCTCCACCATTTTCAGTTTGTATCTCATGTTTGTATATCATTATATCTCATGTTTCTTGACAGGTCCATATGCTGACCATGGTTGTATTTGGATACTGTGGTCCTATTACAGTTGGTGTGTCTGTGACACGTGTATTAAGGCCGAAATCTGTTTCTTCTATAAGATGCAAAGAGAAAAAAATGTTTCTGAATATCCTGTAAATCTCAGAAAACCACTTTGTTTTAAAACACTTTTCATTGCAACTGAACTTCATGATATATTAAGAATCGATTTTTGTTGATGGAACAGTCTCTGTCCTTTATTGAACAAGCTTGTCTCCCCCCACCCTCTCCATAGGCTTTCAATACAAATCACAGAATTATTACAGCAAAGGTTGCGGAAACTCAACCCATTGTCTCTTCCAGCTGAGAACGAGCTGTATCTCTAACTGTTATTCTGTATACTGGCAACTGAAAGCATTCTATTCGTGTGATATGGTAACTGCTCGCCCAGGATCATAAGAAACTATAGACAGTTGTGTGCACAGCACAGAGCATCACGGAAGGCAACCTTCCATCCATGTATACTTCTTATTGTCACCGAAAGGCTGATAACATAAAAGAAATCTCTCCCAAACCGGTAATGATTTCCAACAACCTCTTCCAACAGGAAGAAGATAGAGAGGCTTGAAAACATGGACCAGCATACTCAGGAACACTTTCTTCCCTACCGTAATTAGACTGACGAATTGACATCTCTAACTTCAAATAATACTAGTCTTGCTAATAGCGATCTTGTTTTGCACATCTCCTGTGCAGCTGTAACCTTTTCTGCCTCACTCTGTTGAAGTACTTCATGGGTTGTGTTTTTTTGTCTACTATCATGTTCCTGCACTACTCACAAAACAAAGCTTTCCATTGTACATTTGACTAAAATAAATCAAATCAAATCAAATAAAACACGTGGACTACAGTGGCTCACGGTCTTCTCAAGAGCAGCTAGAAAAGCGAAGTAATGCTGGCCCAGCCAGTGATACCCAATATCCCATTAACGAATATAAGAAGATGACCACCGTTCATCACCAGAGAGACAGGGAGATAAAATCGCTTTAACCATTGTCTTAGGCATATACAGGTTTCCCTTTATTGAACAAGCTTGTTTCCCCTCCCTCCCCACCCCTCCATAGGCTTTCAATACATATCACAGAATTATTGCAGCAAAGTTTGCGGAATCTGAACCCATTGTCTCTTCCAGCTTAGAATGAGCTGTATCTCTTACTGTTATTCTGTATACTGGCAACTGAAAGCATTCTATTCGTGTGACATGGTAACTGCTCTGCGATTTTAACTACAGTGTTCCTTTCATAAGCCGATAGGGTGTAAAGTGAAGAAGCATTCATTTGTATGGGAAAAATTTTGGCAATCTTCGTAAAAGTGAAAATCCTCTTTGGAATTCTTTTGATTAGCGAAAACAGGTCCAAATGTAGGTTATTTGGAAAGGGAAGCGGGGAAACGCGAACTTTTGAAAAGTAGGGGATACCCGTATTTACATGGGCATGTCATCAGCGAACTTGCAGCTGGCGTTGTTTGGAATTTGGCAACACAGCCGCGTGTGGACAGGGAGTACAGTAGGGGACTGAGGGACACAGCCGTGTGTGGACAGGGAGTACAGTAGGGGGCGGAGGACGCATCCTTGGGGTATCCAGAAATGAGTGTGATTGTGGTCGAGGTGCAGATACCTCTCTTCAAAGATTGTGACCTGTGGGTCTAAAACCGGGGGATCAGGTTGCAGAGGGTGGAGCTGCGACTAAGGTCGCGGAATTTTGAGATCAGTCTGGAGGGGATAACGATGTTGAAGGTGGGGCTCTAGTCAGTGAGCAGGAGTCTGGTGTAAGTGTCCTTGTTGTCTCGATGTCCCAGAGATGAGTGCAGGAATCGGGGTATGGCATCCATTCTGGACCTGTTACATCAGTCGGCAAATTATAAGGGATCAGGTTAGGCTGGGATACTGGAGCTGATGTGGGCCATAACCAGCCTTTCAAATCACTCCATGTTTATTGAGGTCAGAGCCACTGGGCGGTAGTCATTAAGGCACGTTACATGTGCTTTCTCACTTACGAAGATGATGGTGGTCTTCTCGAAGCAGGTTGGGACTTCGGCTTGTAAGAGGGAGAAGCTGAAGTTGTATATGAATACCTCTACCAGTTGGTCCTCATAGGCTCTGAGTACACAGCCGGGAACATCGTCCAGGTCTGTCGCTTCTCTTGCCTTGACTCTCAGGAAGACTGATCATGTCTGCAGCGGTGACAGTGGGCACAGATACATCCGAGGCTATCGGGGCAGGTTTCAGCCTGGCAGTCACACAGTCATTCATCATAGACATTCCTTCCCCCACCTCCCTCCATTGTCATCAACACACAGTTTGCCCAGACAGAATGCCATCAATAGACTGGGATTGTGCACAATAATGAAGTAAACTCACCACAAAACAGGGCAGGGTGTGCTTCTACTGCGAGTCAGTGGAGCAGGGAGTGAAGACTTTGCAGGTGTAATTCCACTCAAGTCATTGCTTCAACATGAATGGAGTCAAGCACCTTGAGTGTTGTGCCTTGTAGATGGTGGACAGTCCTTAGGGAGCCAGGAAATGTATTATATATGGACAAATTTGACAAAGGAGCTGAGGGCAGTTTTGCTAAGTTTGAAGATGATGCAGTGTTGGTTTGCTGGGAAGCTGATATTGAGGAAGTGGGGAGGCTGCAGAAAGACTTGGGCAGTTTTGGACTGTGGGAAAACATGTGGCTGATGGAACACAATATGGAATCGTGTGAGATTATGAACTTTGATAGGCGGAATAGAGGCAGACACTATGTTCTAATAGGATCCATTCTATCTGAAGCACAAAAGGATTTTGAAGCACTCGTCCTCCCTTATGGTTAATGTGCAGGTTCAGTTGGCAGTTACGAAAGCAAATGCAATGTTCACGTTCATTTCAAGAGAACAAGAATACAAGAGAGGAGACATACTGTTGAGAATGTAATGGGCAATGGTCAGACGGCATTTGGCATATTGTGAACTGCTGAGGGAATACGGCTTGTCATATGACCGGCAGTGTGTGTACTTGATGGAACTTAGAAGAATGGCGGGGGTGGGGGGGGGGGGGCATCTGATTGAAACTGATCAATTACTGCAAAGATTGATACAGTCAGTGCGCAGTACATATTTCCACTAGACAGAGAGACAATGCTAAACCAGCACAGTGCAAAATTGTAAGTCTCTGATCTGGTCTTGTTGATTTGACTTCACGTTCTGGTCAGTGGTACCCCCTGCGATATAGACAGTGGGACGATTCAGTGTAGCCAGTAGTCCATTAATCTGTTGAATGTAAGCTACTATCTGTGAGTCTTACCTGGGGGGGTACATTGTCTCTATTATGATTGCCATTTGTAATCTGATCATTTTGAAGGATTGAGCCTGTTACATCAGTATTGTTGATTTTAACTAAAAAGGTGCAATTTATCACAGCACTCAGTAACAATATGTCATCGAATACAGAACACCTTTCCAATAACAGAAAACGTCTAAAATATTCACTGTTAGAAACACTGTTTTCCCGTTCGTGTTCAAATCAGATAATCTGTCCCCCCATCGAGATGCTCATCTTGGAATTATTTATTTAAAAAAATGTTTTTTGGATGTGGGCAACACTGGACGGGCCCAGCATTTCTTGCCCGTCCCGAGTTGTCCTTGAGAAGGTGGTGGTGAGCTACCTTCTCGAACTGGTGCAATCTACCTGCTGTGCGTTGACCCACTAGTGATTAAGGAGGGAATTCTAGTGTTTTGAACCAGCAACAGGGAAGGAACTGCGATATATTTCCAAATCAGGATGTTGACTGGTTTGGAGGGGAATTTGAAGTTGGTGGTGTTCCCAAAAGTCTACTGCTCTTGTCAGTCTACATGGAAGTGTTTGTGAAATTGGAAGGAGCTCTATGAGGATTTTTGTGGAATTTCTGCATTGTGTCTAGTAGATAGTACGCACTGCTGTTCCTGAGCGACCGTGGTGAAGGGAGTGAATGCTTGTGGATGTGGTGTCAATCAAATGGGCTGCTTTATCCTGGATGGTGTCAAGCTTCTTTAGTGTTGTTGGGGCTGCACTCAGTCAGGCAAGTGAGGATTATTACATCTCATTCCTGACTTGTGCCTTGTAAATGTTGGACAGGCTTTGGGAAGTCAGAAGGTGAGTTAATCGCTCAGTATTCCTAGCCTCTGATCTGCTCTGATCTGTGACGAGTCCAGTTGAGTTTATGGTCTATAGTACGCCCAAGGATTTTGATAGTGGGGAAATTTATTGGGGATAATGCTGCTGAAAATCAAGTGGTTATGTTGTTTCTTATTCGGGATGATCATTATCTGGATTTGTGTGACACAAATGTTACTTGCAACTTGTCAGCCCAAGCCTGGATAATCCCACTCCCGACCTTATGATGGAAGGAAGGTCATTGTTGAAGCTGCTGAAGATGTTTCGACCTAAAACATTATCCTAAGGGACTACTGCAGAGATGTTCTGGAGCTGCGATGACTGACCTCCAATAACAATGACCATCTGCCTATCTGTCAGGTATGACTCCAATAATGCAGTGTTGGCCTGCGATACCGTTTTTGCTTGGGGTCCTTGATATCACATTTGGCACAAAGCAGCCTTGATATCAAGCGCTTGAATTCAGTTCCTTTTTCAATGTTTGAACCAAGGCTGTGATGAGGTCAGGAGCTGAGTGACCCTTGTGGAACACAAAATGGGCGTCCCTGAGCAGGTTCTGCTTGATAACACTTGATGAAACCTTCCATCACTTTACTGATGATGGAGAGTAGACTGATGAGGGGTTGAATTTGTCCTGCGTTTTATATACAGAACATACTTGAGGAGTTTTCTCCATTGTCTGTTTGTAACCGGACTGGAACAGCTTGTCTAGGGAAGCGGTAAGTTCTGGAGTACAAGTCTTCAGGACTATTGTCGGCATGTTATCAGGGTTATAGCCTATGAGTATCCAGTACCTTTAACCGTTTCTTGATATCAGTGAATTGAATTTGCTGAAGACTGCTATCTGTAATGATGGGGACCACGGGAGGAGGCCGAAATGGATCATCCACTCAAAACTTCTGACTGAAGATTGCTGCGAAAGCTTCAGCCTTACCTTTTGCACTGATGTTCTGGGATCTTCCATCATTGAGGATGGGGATATTTGTGGAGACCCCTACTCCAGTGAGTTGTTTGATCATCCACCACCATCCATGATCAGATTAGGAGGACTGCAGAGCTTAAATCTGATGCATTCATTGTGGGATAGTTCAGTTCTGTCTGTCCCTTGCTGTTTATGTTATTTGCACGCAAGTATTTCTGTTTGGAAGCTTCAGCAGATTAACATTTTATCTTTGTATATTCCTTGTTCTGCTCGTGGCATGCCCTCCTGCACTCTCCATTGAACCAGAGTTGATCCTCTGCCTTGATGGTAATGGTTGAGTGGGGGGATGTGATGGGTCGTGACATTACAGTTTGTGCTGGAGTACAGTCCTGCTGCTATTAATGATCCATAGTGTCTTATGGATGCTAGTCTTGAGTTGCTAGATCTCTTCGAAATCTGTGCCATTTAGCATGGTGATAGTGCCACACAACACAATAGAATGTATTCTGAACCTGACCACGAGACTTTTACCGATGCTGTGATGGACAGATACGTCTGTAGTTGGTAGATTGGTAAGGATGAGGTCATGTATGATTTTTTTCCCTCCAGTTATTTCTCTCACCACCTGCTGCAGACCCAACCTTTAGGACCAGACCAGCGTGATCAATAATACTGCTGCCAAACCATTCTTGGTGGTCGACTTTGAAATCTCCCCGACAGAAAACGCTTTGTGCCCTTGCCACAGTCAGTGCTTTCTCCAAGTGTTGTTTAACATAGAGGAGCACTGATTCAGATGAGGAATGATGTTACGTGGTAATCAGTAAGAGAATTCTTTGTCCATGTTTAATCTGAAGCCATGGGACTTCATTAGGTCTGGAGTCAATTCTGGAGACTCCCAGAGCAACTACCTACCGACTATATCTCACTGAGCTGCCCCCTCTGCTGGATCGGTCCTGCCTTTGTGGCAGGACATATCCAGGGATGGTGATGGTGGTGGCTGGGTTATTTTTGTAAGGTATGATTCCGTGAGCATGACTATGTCAGGCTGTTGCTTGAATAGCCTATAAGGCAGTTGTCCCAGTTTTGGCGCTACCCCTTAGATGATAGTAAGGAAAACTTTGGAGGTTCTACAATGATGTTTCTAATGTTGACTTTTCCAGTGCACAGTTTGATGCCAGGTGGTCCAGCCGGTTTCATTTCTTTGAAACTTTGTAACCACTGGTACAAGTGAATGACTCACTGGACCATTTCAGGGAGCGATTGGGAGGCAATGACGTTGCTTTGGGTCTGGATTTGCATGTCAGCCAGACCAGGTGAGGATAGAAGATTCCTTCATTGAAGGATGTTCATGATCCAGATGGACTTTTCTAAAAATCGGCAATGATTTTATTTTCATAGGTAGATTCATAATTCCAGGGATATTTTAAAATTATTGAATGGAATTTCCACCATCTGCAGTGGCAGGATTCGAACCTGGGTCCAAAGGACAGGAGCTGATTGTCTGGATTGATAATCGACCGGTAACACCATGAGGCCTATTTGGAACCACATGTTGTACTCAACTGCTCTTTCTTGTGTTGCCCTGTTTTTCATTCATTGATTATGTTATTCTGGAATTTCATCCATTATTAAATCCTGATTGAAATACACAGTCATGAACGTCGTCTCGACTGCTTGAATTTCATTCAATCTGTTTGCTTTGAACAGACATTTCAAGGCAGCTGCACATCAGAAAAGAACAGAAAGTAAGAATGGCTGACTGTGCACGGTGCCTGTCACCGGAGCAGCATTAATGGGAATGTCAGTTCGTCTGATCTTCGAGTAGGATAAAAGATTGGCAGGACGTCAAGGGTCGAAGGGTCTGCAATGTGCTTTACTGTTCTGTGTTTTGCGTTTCACCCAGCCTGTGGATTCTTATCAATTGTTGAATGCTTGAGGGAGTGTTGTGTGTAAGATCAGGAAGCTGGGGAGGAGCGTTAGCCCAAAACTTGCAGTTATTTTGTTCATTGTTCCATTCACCTGAATGGCAGTATGTGTGGTGTCCTACATCAGGCAGGCTCCGCCAAGTTCAGTTATTAACGTGATTCTTGACTTGTTATTTGCTGCTCTTTTCTTCAGACACAATCTGTTGGGTGACCCATGTATTAATCAGATGTTTGCTAAGTTGACTGAATTAGGCAAAAATAAGACATCAACTATGATTATTCAACTGAACTATAATCTCTGAAAAGAATTAGGTTGATTCTATATTTATGGATCAAAAAATAAACTCCTGTCAAGATGTTCTAACACAGAAATAAAGAATGTACATGTTATGTTATTTCGAACAAACAACATGGATGTAACTCTTCTGGCGATCAGAATTACACACACAATGTCAGGATTCAAAACAATGCATTGTCACTCCAACATTTTGAAAGCGGTTGGCTTCTGAATGATTACATGTTCAGGGCGAGCAAACGATTGAACAATCAAATAGAATTAGCATTCTTATAGAATTATACATAATCAATCAGTTTAATTTCTCACTGAAATGTACAAGCTTCATCTATTTGCCAGCGAATTAGAAATGGCTATAATTCAACATGCACTGTGAATATTAAACTAAATAAATGATTTGTGTTATCAAATTTTAGTGAACAATAATTTGAAAACGTTTAATTTTTAGAAAAAATTGCTAGCCTTATCTCTGCAGCCTGTTAAATTCATTTTTCCAAATACATATCCAGATCTCTTTCTGATCTTCATCCACAACTCTCCCAGGTAGTCCATTCCTAATCCTAACAACTCTCTCAATAAAGAAGTTTTTCCTTATCTCAAACCTGGCTCTTTTGTTAATGATCTTGCAATTAGAACTCCTTGATGCTGTAATGCCAACTAACGGGAACAGAGTATTCCTGTTTTACTCTACAACTTTATTTCATACTTTTGAGCACCGCAATAAGTTCACATATTTGTCTGTTCTCCTCCAGGAAGAATAAGCCTTACAAGAACTGTAACAAACACTACATTGGAAAAACAGGCAGAAAACTAGCCCCCTGGATACATGAACAACAGCTATCCAGAAAAAAAAGACATGACCCACTATCACTAAAATCTTTACATCCAGATGAGGAAGTACACCATTTCGATTGGGTCCATCTAGGACAAATCAAACAGAGACACGCACGAGAATTCCTAGAAGTAGAGCATTCCAACCGGAACTCTATCAACAAACACATCGATTTTGATTCCATCTAACACTCTTTGAGAAAAAGAACCGGACATAAAATCACCTATACTAGAAATTATATCACAGACTCAAGAAAGCCTAAACACATAAATAGCAAGTGGGACATAACACCAGCACTTCACCAGAGGCTCACTGATAATGTTCCCTAGTACAGTGGTGAACCATCTGAAGATGAACTCTCCAGCTCAGCAAGCAAACTGACATCCAGAAGTAGCACAATTTCTCTCATCCTCCCTTTAACTAAATCCCTCATTCCAGTTATCATTCCCATTATTTTAAGGTTATTTGATTTCTTCTGCAAAGTAATTTGGTGTCTGTCTGTCTTCTGAATGTGTGTGTGTTTTTTTGGGAGGTGGGTAGGAGAGAGAGATTGGGCGAGACAAACAGACGGAGAGAGGCAGAGACAGAGAGAGAAAACAATCCTCTATAATCTCTGGATTACTCCCCATGCCATGTGGAAAAGAGAGATGGATGAGGAAGGTAGTATAGCTTAACACGTTGTTAACAAGCTCGTTGAAGGGTGGGGATTTCAGATTGTTGGATCATTGCGATCTCTTCCAAGACAGGCGAGGAACTGTACAAATAATACAGGTCGTATCTTAACTGGACAACACCAACATCCTTGTCGGGAGGTGTGCGAGTGCAAGTCAGATGGATTTGAATAAGCCAGGAGAGTAAGAACCAAAGCAGAAGATCAGGAACTGAGCAGAAGGTCGAGGTGAATAGGACATCAGGCACGGCCAGTCTAATGACCATACCGAGAGAAGGAATCAAATCCGTCCAAAATGTGAGTTGGGAGTTGGAATAAATTATAGAGACGAGGCGCAGGTTTTTCAGGGATTAATAATTAAGGATGGAGAGTGTGGGGGATGTGAGGGAGTGAGGTGTGTGAGAGCAGAGAGACAGTGCACAAGAAAATGATAAAGTGGAAAGAGGGTAAGTTGGGGAATTCTGTGAGAAACAACTGACAGAAAAAAAAACACAGGAAAACTTGCTGTTTGTCAAAGTGAATACCTGGGAAATAATTTATTATGCTTCAGCGAAATAACATCCTTATTGCTCGAGGTGTTTATTATAATGGAGGAAAAGCTGTGTTCAAATTATGGCTGTAACTATAATAATGGTGGCAAACAGCTAGAATAGTGTCAGTGCTGTTGTTGGCCAATGCTTGCACAGAGCATGTGAATTACCCTGGATGTTCCCAGAGATGGCTGGGCTGACTTTGGTTGAGTAAGTGCTGAAGCTGCATGAGATGCTGCTGCTTTGTAATATAGTTACTTACTGAGTACAGGCAAAGGAACAAAGCAACAAATGCCATTGCTTATTGTTTCAGAATATACCAGAGTGTTCATGGCTGCCACTGCAAAGAATCATGCAAAGAAAAACAGGCTCATCACGTCTGTGCCAGCAAGTGCACATCCAAAGGCTTTTTAAACGTTTGTGAGGTTACCTGCCTCAACCACCTTCCGAGACAACACATTCCAGATTCAGGCTACCCTCTCAGTTCGAAACACATTCCACAAATTCTCTCACAAACCCCTCCCTTTCTCTTTAAACGTGTGTCCCTTATTTTTTGATCCTTTGACTAAGGAAACAGCTGTTGTCTGTTCATCCTCTCCATACCCCTTATGCTCTTGTACATCTGTACCGTATTCCCTCCTCAACCTTTCCTGCTGCAAAGAAAAAACAAGCAAATTTAGCCGTCCTCTTTCATACTCACTTTTGAGTATTTACTTGTCTTGTTACTTCTGACTTGCATGTTCCCAACTTATCGGTGTTAAAGTTCATCAGGCCATTGATCTGGCTATCTGAATAATCTGTTTATGTCCTCCTGTAGCCTAACACTTCCCTCCTGACTGTGATCCACCCAGCCCATCTTTGTGTCATCCACAACATTGATCACCATTTCACTGCTCCCCACCTCCACATTCTCACAATCATCATTTCTGAATATCACAAACAAGCCGTGATTTCCTTCCTGTTCTCCAGATGTTTTTCAGAGGATTATTTGACAATTCCAGTTTCTTGCTTTCCCTATTTTGGTGAATTTATGACTGATGTAATTAACACATTTTATAAGGGAGCCACAAATAGCATCTTCGACACAGAGTTGAATTCACTTTTTACAGTCCGCCCCTCTGCATGTTTTATATATAAATTAGGATAAACTGGGTTTGGCATCTTGCGCTGGAACATTAGCATTTTGTGTGGCAATGTTCTTTGTAACATTCCCTGCAATAGCCAGAGCAGACGAAATGTTTCATCTGCAGGATGGACGTGGGCTCATGCATTGTTTGTTTAATTCAACGTGTGTGATGGGGATAAATATTCAATTAAATTCTATATTATGGGCAAACTGCAGAAGGTCAAGCCATGTTCTCATATCCACCTTGAATTGGAAGCAAATACATACTGGAAAATAATCAATAATATTGAAACACCACGTAGGGGAGAAAAAAAAACATGTCGTCTGCACTTGATGGAGATTTAGAAATATATAGTACATGTACAACCTGAACAAGGACCAAGCGATAGAAGAGAGAGTACAAGAAATCCTTTCTTTATTTTGAATGAATTCCAGATCCCGATTTTCTTGAATAGTGATGGTTTCTCATCCAAGCTCACCATCCAGTCTTTTCTGCATTTAAACCAACATTTTCCATATTACCATCAGTTCTGAGGAAGGGGCACTGGACCTGAAACGTTAACTCTGATTTCTCTGCACAGATGCTCCCAGACCTACTGAGTAGTTTCAGCAACTTCTGTTTTGTTTCAACATTTTCATCACAAGTTCTCACCATACAATACGTCATTGATATTTAGAGCCCTGTCAAACATAGGAACTTTGTAATTTATCTTTTAATTTCCATAACAAAATACTCAAGATTCAACTGTTGTTATCATTCAAATCAGACACTTTGTCACAGTTCAGAAAGAAGAAAGAAATCAAAAGAGCTGGAGCGAAACTCAGTAATCTGGCAACATCTGAGCAGAGATGCAAAAAATTGACCTTTGATTCTAATATGACTTTTCAGAACAGTGTCACATCATATGACATGTTAATTCTGTTGCTCCCTGCATATACTTCCTCATCTTTTTCGTTTCTCCAGCAATTTCTTTTTACATTTCATGTTTCCATTATCTCTATATTTCATGTTTCTTGACAGGTCTACACATTGAACTTGGTAATATTTGGACAATGTGGTCATTTCTCGTTCTATTATAGTTGGTAATCCTGTGACACCTGAATTAAAACCGAAATCTGCTTCTTCTTTAAGATAGAAAGTAAAAGAATTCTGAACATCCTATAAATCTCAGGAGATCTATTTTTTTAAAAATATATTTTACAGGCAGTTGAACTTCATGAACTAATAGGGATAGATTATTGATGATGGAACACTCTGTGTCCTTCATTGAACAAGCTTGTCTCCCCACCCACAAATGCTTTCATAGCATAACATAGAATTATTACAGCAAAGGTGGTGAAAGCTTAGACCATTGTCTCTTCCAGTTTGGAATGAGCGATATCTCTACTATTATTCTCCTGTATTGTCCCCACAGCCCTGCACATTTTGTTGTTAGTATCTGTTTTTAATTGTAAGCATCCTGCAAGATATGAACAATATGATCAACCTCAAACAAAAACAGACGTTGGAGGGAAAGCTCAGCAGGTCTGGCAGTAGCTATGAAGAGAAATCAATGTTAATGCATCAGGTGCGGTGACCCTACACAATCTGTATTCCCAATGATTAAATGGTGTGGATATAAAATATAAAATATAAAATATCCTTGTTGTGAACTATATTTAATTCTATCTGACGTTAAGAGTGTTGATGACATGTGGAATATCATTGTACTCCCCATGCAGTCTCCACAGCCACTGTCCCCATTCCGCCCTATCTCCCAGCCAAACCTGACTCATTAATTCAAAAGTCTTAATGAATAAGTTCACTTTTGGTTTGGGACTGAGGAGAAAAACCGTAAAAATTACTGCTTTATAGCAAATAAAACTGCATTAAAATGTTTGTCCATTTGTATAAATTAATTACTCAAGCATATTATGAATGGAAGGTCCAACGTTTCTTTATTAGAGCAGGGAGAGGAACATTCAGAGAAGTCCACACTTCCTGTCTATGTGCAGAGCAACTGTACCCAGTGACAGTGTGTTGGCTGGCGTTTCTTCCCGTGAAGGAGAGATCAGCACAGTAACAACATCCTGATTGTGTTTCTTTTTTTGTGGAGCGGTGAAAATTCGGGGTAAGCTGGTTACAGCATTGCAAACGTACAACAGAGCAGAGTCATCTGGCCTGCGAAAAGAAAACATCCATCATTCTCCCACACAACTGACTTCACTAGAGCAATTAGTGATGGGAGATGTGACCAATAGCCAGCGATGTGAGCATCCAGTCCAGTCCAGTTATATTGTGAACTGAATGTGTTGTATTGAAAGCTAGAACTGTTTGCTCAGTGACTGTGATTGATATCAGTCTCCATGCATTGTAATTGTGTCACTGGAGCGTTTCCCTCTCCTATTGGTGAGGGGCTTCACTCAGGGCGCTATCCCAGTGTAGGAGCAGATGCATCAGCTCCAACAATAAAAAAGATCAGCAGCTGCACAGACGTGGAGAGGACAGATCTTAATCTGAGAATAATGGACTGGATAATTAAACCAATGGAGAGGAGGATTTCCTTGGGACTTTTCAAAATCTTTCCCTGTTGGGAATTTCTACCATATCGCATATTAGCGGTACTGATCATTATTTTGGGCGCGAAGGAGGGTGTGTTACTAACCTATTCTCGTTATTGTTGGTGTTTTCTACCTCTGTCCATTCATTAATCCCATAAACAGTTTTGAACTTCATTGCAATTGCTGTTATCTATATTTGTCAAAGAAAGAAACTATTGTCTTCAATTCAAATTGCAGTCTTCATTCATCTGAAATGCAGACCACTCCCTTACAAACATCTGAGAACAAAACTGTGGACAACCTCAGATCCCTTTTGGCCCTGAATTGATCTATGTCGCGTGTTCTTTCTGTCACGAACCATGTCTATTACCAGCTCATAATATCCCCAGTCTCCATCTCTGTGTCAGTGCTGTGTCTGAACAAACCATTGTCTGCACGTTGGTAAAATTCAGACTTTATATTTCAAGCTCTCTTCTGGCCACTTTTCCAGTTACAAGTATTTCAATCACAAAATTGTTCTTGTCTCGGACGTTACTTCATGATTAGGACAACGTTACATAGTAGGAATGTCGCTGGATATAATTCAGGAGCAAAGCTTATTAAACGAAAGACATTGTTTCAAGCGATTTGTTTCAAGTCCTACCACAGCGGATGGCAGAACTTCAATAAAAATGATAAGAATTGGAATAAAGTGCATTTCACGAAAAACAACCATAAAACCCAGATTTTGAAAATCTTGCTGATTCACTTATGACTTTAAAGAAATTTAATGTTACTACCCGGTCTGGGTTAAGTGTGAATTCAGACCCATATCAATGTGCTTGATTTTATATTGGCCTGTGGAATGGCCTCACAATCAGGACAATTAGTGATGATTAACAAATGCTGCCCTGGCAGAGATGCCGACTTCCCATGGAATAACAATTTTGAAGCTTAAACCAAATACAAGAAGATGCTGGAGATCTGTAATTGCATAAGAAATGCAAAGCAAAGAACAGAAAGTGCTGGGAGCTTTCCTGAACTGAAACCAGTTGGAAAATAGTGCGAATAATGATGGTGACAGGGAAGTCTGCTGTGAAAGGGAGGAGGAGTGAGCTAAATCGATAGAGAAAGAGAGAGATAGAAGAAAAAGAACAAACAACAGGAATGATGATTAGCTGGGATGGAAATAAAATGTGAGATCCACCTCATTTATTTTTAACTTTTCCCATCTTCCTGAATATCATGCCCATGTCGGTACATGGATACCCCGCTTTTCAAATATTCACTTTTTGCCACTTCCCTTTCCGAAAAACCTTCATTCCGTCCTGTTTTCGCTAACCAAAAGAAATCCAAAGAGGATTTTCACTTCTACCAAGAAAGATGATTTTTCCCACATAAATTAATGCTACTTTGCTTTATGCCATATCAGCTTATGAAAGGTTTTGTAGGAACACTCTACTTTCAGATACTGAGGGAAACCTGTATATATCTAAGATCACGTTTAAAGTGATTTGATCCCATTGTCTGTCTTCGCTGTGTGTCGTCATCTTCTTAAATTTATTAATGTGAAACAGATATCGATGGCTGGGCCAGCATTAGTTCACTCATCTGATTGCCCTTGAGAAGACCTTGAGCCTCAATGGCACTTACACAGAGTGAGGAACACAAGGTGACAGCTGCACAGGAGGTGTGCAAAGCAAGATCGACTTTTGCAAGATTAATATTAAATGAAAAGTTAGAGATGTCAATTCGTCAGTGTAATTAAGGTAAGGAAGATGGTGTCCCTGAGCATGCTGGTCCATGTTTTCAAGCCTCTGTACCTTCTCCCTTTTGGAAGAGGTTATAGGAGATCATTACTGGTTTTGGAGAGATACTTGATGTTCCCCGCCTTTCGCTCACAATGAGAAGTATAAATGGATGGAAGGTTGACTTCCATGATAGTCTGGGCTGTGCACACAACCGTCTGTAGTTTCTTCTGGTCCTGGGAAGAGCTGTTACCGTCACACTATTATGCACATGAATAGAATGCTTTCAGTTGCCAGAATGCAGAGCGTGGGAGAAGGCAGTTCCATAATATTTAAATGTAGCAATTGGCTATTAAATGGATATCCAAGTTCTGGTTGCTGTTTTGACAACAATTGAAATTTAACCAATATTGCCAACATCCAACCAAAGAGCCATCACATGCTTCAAAACAATAGAGTAGCCATCACCATCACATCGAGGGAGAACTAAACAGACACGTATAAGGAGAGAGAGAACACAGCGAGTGAAACAGAATGACAGTCAGTAAAGCAGAGAAAGGAAACAAAACAAGAAACAAACAGTCACATGGACAGGGAAAATGGGAGATAGTAAGTTCAGGGAAAAGGCAGAGAAAAGGAAAATACAAGGAAACAGACAGTGTGAGAGAAATAGTGAGACACAAAGCACACAGTTTGCTGGGGTGGGGAATGGGAGGTGATGGGGCTGAGGACCAGAGAGAACTCGGAGTGAACTGGAGGGAGGAAGATGAGGATTTACTTTGACCTGTACCAAGGTGTACAGGTTGGTCATGGTTAGCAAGGATGTGCAGAACAATGGCTGTAAAACATGTCTGAGAGGCATGCAGGTTACGTTGTACACGGCGTGCGCGAGGCGAGATCAACATGAACAAGATCAGTATTATTTGAGATTAGAGAGTACATTCATCAGTCTAATAACAGTTAAGAAGAAGCTTTTAATGAACCAGCTGCTCAGTGTTTTCAAGCTTCCATATCTTTTAGCCTGATGGAAGAGGTTGTGGGAGACCATTACTGGGGTGTGATGTGTCTTTGCTAATGTTAGAACAAAACATTCCAGCACAGAAACAGGCCATTCGGTGGTCCAAGCCTGCGCCGATCCAAATCCTCTATCTAAAGCTGTCGCCTATTTTCTAAGGATCTGTATCCCTTTGTTCCCTGCCCATTCATGTATCTTTCTAGAAACATCTTAAATGGAACCACTGGTCACAGTTCTCCATTTTGAGAAACTCCCTCCCTCTATTATTCTCTGCCTCCTGTTGCCCAGCCAGTTCTTTCTCCACGTAGCTAGCGCACCATGTGACTTTCACTTTCTCCATAACCCGACCGAGGGGAAACATACCAAATGCCTTCCTGAAGTCCATGTACATGACATCTACAGTCTCTCCCTCATCAATCAACTTTGTAATATCCTCAAAGAATTCTATTGACTTGTTAAGACATGACCTTCTCTGCACAAAACTATGTTGTCCATCACTGATAAGACTATTTTCATCCAAATGACAGTAGATCCTATCCCTCAGTATCTTCTCTGGCAGATTCCCGACCCCTGACATCAGTCTCACCAGTCCATAATTGACTGGATAATCCCTACTACCTTTCTTAAACAAGGGGTTTAACAATTTTCCAGTCTTCCACGACCTCAGCCGTGTTCAAGGATGCTACAAAGATATCTGTTAATGCCCCACCTCTTTCCTCTCTCCTTTCCCTCAGTAATCTGGGGTAGATGTTGGCAGCCTTTCTGTGGCAACGAGCCATGTAAATGGAATCAATGGTTGGGATGTTAGAGTCCGTGTTGGTCAGAGCTGTGCCCCCAACCTTCTGTTGTTTCTAACAATCCTGAGTAGAGCAGTTGCTGTACCAGGCTGTTATCCACCGGGACAATACCCTCTCAATGGTCCATCTGTAGAAGTAGTGTATGCTGATTTTCCTGTATCACCTCAGGAAGGAGAGGCATTGTTGAACCTTCCCGACCGTCGGACCTATGTGAGAAGTTCAGGACAGGTTGTGAGTTATCATCACTCCGAGGGACTTGAAGCTCTGCACTCCCACAATCGGTTGATGTAGATGGGGTGTGTTCCCCTCCTTTCTTCATAAAGTCAGTGATCAGTTCTTTACATTTGCCGGATTAGAGAGAGAGATCATTATCAATGCACCATGCCACCAAGCTCTCTATTGCCTTTCTAGATTCTGACGTGTTGTTGTTAAATATCCATACTGCTATAGTGATGTCATCAGCGAACTTGTAGCTGGCGTTGTTTGGAATTTGGAAACTCAGCCGTGGCTGTACAGGGAGAACATAGGGGGCTGAGGACACAGCCGTGGTTGTACAAAGAGGACATTAGGGGGCTGCAGAAACAACCGTGGGTTTACAAAGAGTACAATAGTTGGTTTAGGGCACAGCAGTGGGTGTACAGGGAACACACTAATGGGCTGAGGTCACATCCGTGGATGTACAGGGTGGATAGTCGGGGGCTGAGGACACAGCCGTGGGTGTACCTGGAGTACCATAAGGGACTGAGGGCACAGACGTGGGAGTACATGGAATACAGTAAAGGGCTGAGGGCACACACTTGGGTGTGCATTGAGGACAGTGAAGGGCTGAGGACACAGCCGTTGGTGTACAGGGAATACAGTAGGGGGTTGAGGGCACATCCGTGGGTGTACAGGGCGTACAGTAAGGTGCTGAGGGCACAGTCATGGGTGCATAGGGAGGACAGTAGTGGGCTGAGGGGACAGCCGTGGGTGTAAGGGAGTATTGTCGGGTGTTGAGAACATATCCTCCAGCAGCTTTAGTGTTCATTGTTATTGTGAAGGAGGTGGTTTTAACCTATCTTCACGATTGTGGGTCAGAAATCTGAGGAGCCAGTTGCAGAGGATGGAACCGAGACCAAGGTCATGGAATTTTGGGATTAGTCTGTAAGGGATAATGATTTTGAAGGTGGAGCTTTAGTCAATGATCAGGAGTCTGGTGTAAGTGTCCTTGTTGTCCAGATCTTCCAATGATGCGTGCAGGCTCGGATATGGCATCTGTTGTGCACCCTTTACATCAGTCGGCAAATCATAGTGCAGCAAGTCAGGCTGGGAGACTGGAGTTGGTGTAGGCCATAATCAGCCTCTCAAAGCACTTCATGATTATTTAGGTCGGAGCCACTGGATGATCATCTATAAGGGCATGTTTCATGTGCTTTCTCACGAGGATGATGATAGCCGTCTTGAATCAGATTGGGACTTCGGATTCTGGAGGGAGAGGCTGAAGTTGTATGTGAATACCTCTGCTAGTTGGTACAAAGAGGATCTGAGTGCTCAGCCAGAAACACTGTCCAAGCCCATCACTTTCTTTGATTTGACTCATTGAAAGACTGACCATGCCTGCAGCGGTGACAACAGACACAGGTACATCTGGGGCTTTTGCAGCCTGTGTCAGCCCTCAGTGACAGTCACACAGTCATTTATGATCGAAATCTCCTCCCCCCACCTCCCTCTGTCATCTTCAACATAAAATGACATTCGTTGGTGTGAGCAACACACAGTCAGCCTTGAGACAGATTGCCATTAATAGACTAAGATCATGTGCCATCAAGTTCTGTGTCACCATAATACGGTAAATACATAATAAAATAGTGAGCAGGGTGTCAGTGCCAGTGGTGCAAGGAGTGAAGGCATTGCAGGTGTAATTCCAGTCATGCTGCTTTAACCTCAGTGGAGTCAAGCATCTTGAGCGTTGTGCCTTTTCAATGGTGGACAGTCCTTAGGTAGTCAGAAAGTTGCATTTACGTGAACCATTTGACCTGACGGAAGTTTTGCGAGGTTTGCAGATGATGCAATGATGATTGGATGGGCAGGTGATATTGAGGAAGTGGGGAGGCTGCAGAAAGACTTGGACAGTTTAGGACACTGGGAAAACACATGGCTGATGGAACGCCATATGGAACATTTGAGATTATGCACTCCAGTAGGCGGAATACAGGCAGACACTATGTTCTAAAAGGCTTCATGAAATCTGAGGCACAAAAGGAGTTTGGAGTCATCGTCCTCTCTTACGGTTAATGTGCAGGTGCAGTTAGCATTTCGGAAAGCAAATGCAATGTTAACATTCATTTCAAGAGAGTGAGAATACAAGAGCGGAGACATACTGCTGAGAATGTAATGGGCTATGGACAGACGGGATTTGGAGTATTGTGAGCTGTTCTGGGGAAGTATCTACGGGTGTTGGACATGATCTATCCTGGGAATGATGGCTTGTCATATGAGCGGCAGTTGGGGGCTCTATGTCTGTACTCAATGGAATTTAGAAGAATGGTGGGGGTTGGGGGGCGCATCTGATTGAAACTAAGCGATTACTGCAAAGATTGATACAGTTAGACTATAGAAGATATTTCCACAAGTCTTCGAGACTATGACAAAATGAGACAGTTTCAGGGTGAAGAGATAGGCTGAATGGCCTAAATCTATTGCTATATAGCATGCCTGTATTGTCATACAGTCTATTATTCAGTGCAGAATTGTAAATCTCAGACCTGCTCTTGACACCGTTGTATCTGTATTTTGATTTGAATTCACCTTCTGGTCAATGGTAACCCCTGTAATATGGACGGTGGGAGGATTCAGTTTCAGTCAGTAGCGCACTAAAATGTTGAATATAAGCTGCTATCTGCGAGTCTCATCTGGCGGGAGTACATTGTCTCGACGATGATTGTCATTTTCAATCTGGTATTTTTGAAGGATCGATTCTGTTACAATAATATTGCATTTAATAAAACAGGTGCAATTTATCACAGCACTCAGCAACAATATGTCATGGACCACAGAACACCTTTCTAATAACATAAAGGTCGAAAATGTTCAGTATCAGAAACACTGCTTTCCTGTTCATGTTCAAATCAGAAAACCTGTTACATCGAGGTGTTCAACTTGGAACTTGTTAAACTTTTTTTTTTGGTTATAGGAATCGCTGGATGGACCCAGCATTTCTTTTCCGTCCCTAGTTACCCTCTTGAGAAGGTGGTGCTGAGTTGCCTTCTTATACTGCTGCAGTCCACCTGCTGTGAGTTGATCCACGATGCTATGAGGGAGGGAATTCCAGGGTTTTGACCCAGCAACAGTGAAAGAATGGTGATATATTTCCAACTCAGGATGTTGACTGGTTTGGAAGGGAGTTTGAAGGTGGTGGTGTTCGCCAAAGCCTGCTGCCATTGTCATTCAAGATGGAAGTGATTGTAGGATTGAAAGGTGTTGTCTTGTAGATAGTACATACTGCTGCTACTGAGCAGAGGTGGTGAATGGAGTGAATGCTTGTGGATGTGGTGCCAATCAATTGGGCTGTTTTGTCCTGGATGGTGTCAAGTTTCTTCAGTGTCGTTGTGGATGCACTCATTCAGGCAATTGGGGAGTATTCCATCTCACACCTGACTTGTGTCTTGTAGATGGTGAGCATGCTTTTGGAAGACAAGAGGTGAGTTAAATGCACAATATTCTTAGCCTTTGATCTGCTCTTATATTTATGTGGCGAGTCTAGTTGAGTTTCTGGTCATTGGTAACCTGAAGTGTATTGATAGTGTGGTGGGGAGGGGAATTTAGTGACAAATATGCTGCTGAATACCAAGTGGTTATATTGTTTCTTATTGGTGATAGTCATTGTCTGGCATTTGTGTGGTGCCAGTGTTAGTTGTCATTTATTAGCCCAAGCCTGGATATTGTCCAGATCCTGTTGCCTTTAGGCATGGACTGCTTCCATAACTGAGCATTTGCAAATGGTGCTGAACATTTTGCAGTCATCGTCGAATATCCCCACTTCTGACCTTATGATGGAGAGAAGGCCATTGATGAAGCAACAGAAGGTGTTTAGACCTAGGTTTCATCCGGAGGGCAACTGAAGATATTGCCTAGTATGGTGACGAAACATCTGAAAATGAACATTCCAGCTCATGGAGCAAACCTACGTCCACATTATCCTGAGGGACTACTGCAGAGATATTCTGGAAGTGTGATGACTGACCTCCAACAACAATAACCGTTTTCCTATCTGACAGGTATAACTCCAATAATGAAATACTGGCTCTAAATCTCCTTTTTGCTTGGGTTCCTTGATGCCACATTTGAACGAATGCAGCCTTGATTTTCAAGTGCTGGAATTCAGTTCCTTTTTCTATGTTTGAACAAAGACTGTGGTGAGGTCAGGATCTGAATGTCCCCGGTGGAACCCAAACTGGGCGTCACTGAGAAGGTTATTGCTGAGCATGTGCTGCTTGATAGCACTATTGATGAGTCCTTCCATCACTTTATTGATGATGGAGAGTAGACCGATGAGGCGGTATTTGGCTGGTTTGAATTTGTCCTGAGTTTTATGTACAGAACATACTTGAGCAGTTTTTTTCTCATTGTTTCACTCTCTATTGCAATAGGATTAATCCTCTGGTTTGATGGTAATGATTGAGTGGTTTATATGCTGCACCATGAGATTACAAATTGTGCTAGGGTATTGTTCTTCTGCTGTTGTTGGACCACAGCGTCTTATGGATACTCAGTCTTGAGTTGTTAGATCTGTTTGAAGTCTGTGCCATTTAGCATGTTGATAGTGCCACACAACACTATAGTGTTTATTCTCAATGTGCCCGTGAGACTTTGTCTCCTCAACGACAGTGTGGTGTTCAGTTTTACCGATGCTGTCATGGACAGATACATCTGCAGTTGGTAGATTGGTAAGGATGAGGTCAGGTATGTTTTTTATTCCGTCCCGTTCATTCCTTCACTACCTTCTGCGGACCCAATCAAGTAGATATGTCCTTTAGGATACGACCAGCGTGATCGGTAGTGCTGCTGCCAAACCACTCTTGGTGGTTGATTTTGAAATTCCTCAGCGAGAATAAATTTGTGCCATTTTCACAGTCAGTGCTTTCTCCAAGTGTTGTTCAACATGGAGGAGTACTGATCCAGCTGAGGAATGACTAGATTAGATTAGATTACTTACAGTGCGGAAGCAGGCCCTTCGGCCCAACAAGTCCACACCGCCCCGCTGACGCGCAACCCACCCATACCCCTACATCTATCCCTTACCTAATACTACGGGCAATTTAGCATGGCCAATTCACCTGACCTGCACATCTTTGGACTGTGGGAGGAACCCGGAGCACCCGGAGGAAACCCACGCAGACACGGGGAGAATGTGCAAACTCCACACAGGAAGTTGCCTGAGGCGGGAAATGAACCCAGGTCTCTGGCGCTGTGACGTTTCATGTTAATCAGTAAGGCTGCTTTGCCCACGTTTAGTCTAAAGCCATGGGACTTCATTGGGTTTGGTGTTAATTTTGGGGACTCGCAGAGTAACTACCTCCAGAATGTATCGCACTGAGCTTCCCCCTCTGCTGGATTGGTCCTGACCGTGGGCCAGGACATATCCAGTCATGGTGATGGTGGTTTCTGGGGTATTTCTGTCAGTTATAATTTCATGAGTATGACTATGTCAGGCTTTTGCTTGACTAGTCTGTAAGGCAGTTGTTCCAATATTGGCACAAGCCCTCAGGTGTTAGTAAGGAGGACTTTGCAGGTCCGACAGTGATGTTTCCAACTGACGTTTTCGATGGTCCGATCGATAACTGTTGGTCCACCTGGTTTCATTTCTTTGAGATTTTGTAGCGATTGGTATAACTGAATGACACGCTAGACCATTTCAGAGCGCGACTGAGAGTCATCACATTGCTTTGGGTCTGGAGTGAGGATGCAAGATTACTTCATTGGAGGATATTATTAAGCCAAACGGTTTTTCTTTTCTGACAATCGGCAGAGATTTCATTCTCATCAGTAGATTCTTAATTCCAGTTTTTTAAAAAAATATTGAGTTGAATTTCCACCTTCTGCAATGGCACGTTTAGAACCGGGGTCCACAGAACAAGATCTGATTTTCGGGATTGATAATCTAGCGATAATACCATGAAGCCTACTTGGTGCCACATGTTGCATTCATGTGCTATTTCTTGTGTTGTTCTGTTTTTCTTTCATTGCTTAGGTTTTTCTAGAATCTCATCCTTCCTTAAATCCTAATTGAAATACACCGTCATGAACGTCTTCTGGACTGCTCGAATTTCATTTGGTCTATTTTGTTTGCACAGACATTTCAAGGCAGCTGTACCTCAGAGAAGAACAGGAAGAGATAATGGGTGATTGTGCACTGTACCTGTCACCGCACCAGCTTTTCTGACCAGACACCTAAAAATTTTATTGTGGATCAGAGAACTGCTGAATTATTATAACACCGATGGAGGTCAGTCAACCCATTGTGGTGTCACAAGCTCTTCAACTGCACAACTGGAGATAGAGAGAGCGTGTGGAGATAGATAGCGTGACAGAGAAATAAACCGGGGAACAGAAAGTTAATGGAGGTAAACTGAGAGAGGATAGAAAGTGGAGCGAGTGACTGAGTGGGAGAGGAAGAGGTGTTAGATGAGAGTGAAGTCAGATAGATCAAAAGGCAGCATGAGGGTAGATAAATACGGACAGACAGAATTTGGAAGTTTTATTTAGAAATTCCTCTGAACTGCAATCCATTTGTCTGGGTGCCATTCCCTGTGACCACTCTGCTGATACTGGCTGTCGTCCCAGATCATTGTTTTCCAATAACATCACAGAGATATGTTACTGACAGCTAAACATAACTCAAAAGACCATAGATTAGTTATATGGTGAAGGTGGATTTTAAAAAAAAAATAAACTGTGCCATGAGCAGCAGGAAATGATAACCCCACCCAACTCTCCCACGCCACCTCCAGACACTGCGTGACAGACTGGTCCAGAGAATCTCAGTGAGGGGTATCACTGACAGAAAGGAAATCAGCATCTCTGCTGTGGATCAAATAATGATTGATACAGTATGCACATCACTTTTGCAGTTTTCACATCCACATTTCAATTTATATAACTCAATATCAGGAGTGCATTTTAACAAACTTATCTCTTTATACTTTGCATATTTTGGTCTGTATAGAAAATCATTTTGTCCCTGTATTTTGCATTTTTAAAATACATTTCATTAATATTGTCTCTGCTAATTTCTCATCATAGATTTATCCTTGAATCTGTTCTTCATATGAGTTATAAAGTGTAACGTTCCAATACTGAAAACTAGGGAACAGCAATGTTCCTCTTCCCAGTTTGAACACCCATGTCCCCCAGTCCTCTCTATCTTCTGTCTTTTCCCCAATGTCTTAATCACAATGTAATTGAAGTCAGTAAATGACACTTCATCACAGTTCCTTAACATTGATAACATCAACACTCACGCTTGCCCTCTCTGATTCTGCAAGAACAATCTGAATTGTATTTGTCATGTACAATTCTCTGTTAACATATGCATGCCGTTTGATTGTTATAAACCCACATTGTCTTAGGCACATGTTGCCATCAGATCACAGATGGAAGATGTTCTCTCAATGTTTTACTGATTTTGCAATGACTGATCAGTAATTATCGGATTTATTTCTCCATTTATGAGCGGAGAAGCATGTTTATGTTCAGTTAAACCTCCGGCATTACCTCTATATCCAAGGCAGACTGAATGATTACACACAAATAATATGTCATCTCCAACATTCCTCCTTCAGTCACACTCACATCTCACATCCAGAATGCATGTGTTCAAAGTTATTTTGAATTTTAGTAAAACAGTATCACATTTAGAGAGGTTAGCTGGAGCTGTTTGTTCAGCGATGGTGATTATGCGAGTCTCCATGGATCCTATGGGTCCCTTGAGAGTTTCAATCTTCTATCAATAATGGAATGTGTTCAATGTGTAATCCCATAGTATGAGCGGGAGCATCATCCACACCAGTAACAGGGAGCAGCAGCTTCAAGGAGAGAGGGAGGAGAGATCAGAATCTGGGAAGAGTACACTGGAGTGTTCCAACAATGGATCAAGATCTGAGGAAATTCAAATGGAAATTTCCAACAATGGACAGGACTTTATCCTCGGGTCTTTTCTGGATTTCCCAGCCTTGGATATCATTAACATCGCGGATTGAAGATGTACTGATGGTTATTCAAGCTGGTTACTATCCTATCCTTGCTATAGTTGGTGTTCCTGGTAAGTCACTCAATCTGTCTAGTGAAACGGTCTGAACTGAATTGATGGACATGATACGTAAAGTTTGGAAAGGTGCAAGTCTATGTTTTCAGTTCCAATCAAAGATTCCATTCCTTACATATTATAACTAGCAAATGATTATTTTAAAAATACGCACCAATATGTGAGGATGAAATAAACTGTTCTCCTTGAATCGTTTTCTCCTGCACAAGTTGATATTTCCGTATCCTCCCCACTCACCATTTCTGTCCAGTCCCACCAACATGACATCCCAGACTCCTCCTCAGCCTCAGTACAATTCCTGAATAAACTATCATTTGTGCCTTTGTTAATCTCCGCATACAGCTGTTTCAAGCCCATTCTTACCATGTGTCCATTGCAAAATAATTGCACTTGAGATGTTTACATTGTTCTCAGCACAGAATTAGAAAGAAGGGAAGACAGTGTATGGTGGTTACGTCGCTGGCTCATAATCTAAAGCCACAAAATAATAATCTGTTGATATCGGCTTGCCTCATGCCCATTAGCGAACGCAATGGGTCATTCTTCTCTGGTCAGGTCTCTGTGTGACTGCAAACTCACAGCACTGTGTTTTAATCTTTACTGTCCTGTGGAACAGCTAACCAGCCACTCAGTTCAAGGTCAACATAACATGCTGGCCTGACCAGGGCTGAATACATCCCGTGAGGGCAGACGAAAAGGAAAGATAACCCCTTTCCTCTGCCTGTATCCCATATTCCTGCAGCTGAATTACATTCAGGTAGGTGGCCACTCACACTTTTAGACGTATTCTTTGTGATTGAGTCTAAACCAGAGGGGCGCTAGCTTTATTGATGCGGACCTACCGATGTAAGGATGGTTTAAATTCCCCGTCAGTGGCTGTACATTGTAAATGAATGGTATCCTGTGTCACATGAAGGACATGGAGCCGGCTCAGTGAGGGAAAGGAGTTATTGTGATCAACTGTGAGAGCGTTGTTGAGGCAGGGGTTGGGGTATTGTGGACAGATTTTATCTCCTTCATATGGAGTGATCTCCTTACCACAGAGAGAATGAACAAGAGTCCCACCGGATTAATCCCTGGGATGCTGGCACCATGCGTAGTGAGTAAAGGTTGATCTGTAGCGCTGTGAGATAATAAGAGGTGATTGCATTGAACCCTGAGAGGGATGATCAATCACTCCTTATATTCGAAACAGACAATGAGAAGGCGATAAATTCGGTGACTGTTGATTCATTCAGGATGCATGGTTCTGGATAGTTTAAGTGCCTCTGAGGACGTTACGCCTACCCGCCCCAACCCCCACTCCCCACGGCGATTGACAGAAACAGAGAGGTCCAGGTTTTGAATAAACTATCCCCACATTAATACAGTGCAGTTAGTGTGTGATCCTGCACTGAATGTCATATTATCCACCATCCTAACAGCAGCCAAAATATCTTCATTCAAAAACAGTCAACTATTTTTGGCCCTGGTGAGACCACACCTGGAGTACTGTGTGCAGTTCTGGTCTCCAAATTTGAGGAAAGACATTCTGACTATTGGGGGAGTGCAGCGTAGGTTCTCGAGGTCAATTCTGGAATGGCGGGATTACCTTACACTGAAAGACTGGAGCGACTGGGCTTGTATACCCTATAATTTACAAGACTGAGAGGGGATCTGATTGAGACATTTGAGATTATTAAAGGATTGGATACTCTGGTGAGCAGCAAACATGTTTCCACTGATGGGTGAGTGCCGAACCAGAGGACACAGCTTCAAAATACGGGGTAGGCCATTTAGGACAGAGTTGAGGAGAAACTTCTTCAACCAAAGAGTAGTGGCTGTGTGGAATGCTCTGCTCCAGAGGGCAGCGGAGGCCCAGTCTCTGGATTCATTTAAGAAAGAGTTGGATACAGCTGTCAAGGATTGTGGAATCAAGGGTTATGGAGATAAGGCAGGAACAGGATACTGATTAAGGATGATCAGTCATGATTATACTGAATGGTGGTGCAGGCTCGAAGTGCAGAATGGCCTACTCCTGCACCTACTGTCTATTGTCTATTGTCTATTTCCACCAGCTTCTGACCTTCATGAAGAACACGAATCCATATTCTCAGAGATACAAAAAGACTCCTTAAAGTTTAAATCATAATACTATAAGACATAGGGGCTGAAACTAGGACAGTTAGCCCATCGAGTCTGCTCTGCCATTTGGTCATCGCTGATAAGTTTCTCAAACCCATTCTCCGACCTTCTCCCCGTAACCCTTGATCCCCTGAATATTCTGAAAAGCTATCCCCGTCTCACATATACTCAATAACCTGATCCCACGGCCTTCTCTGCAAATAAATTTCAAAGATTCACCATTCCCTGGTGAAAGAAGTTTCTCCTTAGCAACATCCTAAAAGATGTTCCCTTTAAGCTTAGGCTGTGTCCTTAGGTCCTGGTTTCTCATACCAATGGAAACATCTTATGCACATTCACTCTGTTCAGGTCATTCAGTATTCTATATGTTTCAATTACATTTCCACTCTTCCTTCTAAACTTTATCAAGTATAGACCCAAAAACTCAAACATTCGCCATACAACAAACTTTTCACTCCTTTGACTATTCCCGTGAAAATCTTCTGGACATTCTCCAGGGGCAGTATACCTTTCCTGAGATATGGGGCTCAACAGTGCGCTCAACACTCCAAATGTAGTCTGACCAAAACTGTATACAGCCTGTTCTTATATTCAATTCCTCCCGTAATAAATGCCATCAATAATAAATACAATTGCCCTCTTAACTACTGCCTTAACCTACAAGCTTACCTTCAGAGAACCCTGCACTAGAACTCCCAAGTCCCTTTGCACTTCAGAATTCTGAATTTTCTCCCCATTTAGAAAATAGACCATGCCTCAATTCTTCGTGACAAAGTGCATGACCTCACACTTTATGACGTTGGAATCCATCTGCCAGCACTTTTACCTGGTCAATTTCTTCTTCAGCCTCTCTATGCGACCAGTCCATCTGCCTATCTTTGTATCGTCTGCAAACTTAGCCAGAGCGCCCTCAGTTCGATCATCTATATTGTTAACATAACAAGTAAAAAGTTATGATTCCAACACTAAGCCTTGTGGACCACTTCTTGCCACCGGCTGCCATTCTGAGAAGGACCATTTTATCCCCACTCTCTGCTTTCTGTCAGACAGGCAAGTTCCTATTCACGCCTCTTCCTTGCTTCTAACACCACGGACCCTTATCATACTCAATCATCTCCTGTGTGACACCTTGTCAAAGGCCTTCTTGGCGTCCAGGTGGATAGCATCCATTGGCTGTACTTGATTGAGCCTGTTCATTTCTTCTTCAAATATTTCCAACAAATTTGTCAGGCATGACCTTCCCTTGATGGAACCATGCTGACTTTGCCCTATTTTACCAAACACTTCCAAGTATTCAGAAATCTCATCCTTCACAATGGATTCCAGGATCTTACCCACGACAGAGGTTAAGCTATTCATTGCGGTTTTAAAAGAAATTTTTCCTTACTCCCTGCTATAGCTGACTTCCCTCATCAGTCATGGTTACCTCATTCTCCATGTACTCTGCCTCATTTTACTCAGGGGAAATCTCTGCTGCATCTCGAATTACTCAAAAAGTCTCCTGTCATTGCTGTCTCCTGTCCACTGTCTCTCCGGGTGGGCCCTTCTACCAGTCAATTCTACCAAGCACCTCTCTCATGTCTCTGTAGTTGCCTTTATTCAGCTTTAATACCGTTACTCCTGAATATAACTTCTCCATCTGAAATTGCAGAGTAAATTCAATTATATTACGATACTGCCTCCTATGATTTTCTTCACCTTAAGCTCCCTCATCTAATCTGCCTGCACAAGCTGCTCCAAAAAGCCATCTCATAGACATTCCACAAATTCCTTTTCTTGCAAACAACCATCAAACTGAATTCACAGCCCACCTCCGTAATGAAATCCCACATGATCACTGTAACTTTGTATTTCCTACACATCTTTTTAGCTCCTGGTGTATTTTGCACCCCAGCTCCTGAGTACTGTTTGGAGGCCTGAACAGAACTCCAACTACTTGTTTTTAACCTTTTTGATTCCTCAATTCTACCGACACAGATTCTACACCATTTTACCTTACATCATTTCTTATTATTGATTTAATTGCATTGCTTACTAATAAGAGAGCCCCATCCCCTCTGCCCAACTGCCTATCTTTTTGATGGGATGCATATCCTTGAATATTCAGCTCCCAATTCTGATCCTCTTGCAGCAACGTCTCCGTGATGGCGATCTGCCAATTTGTGTATGAGCCACAAGCTTATTTACATTATTCCTTATACTGCATGCATTCCGATATAACAGTTCAGCCCTGTAGTAACCATCGCTCTTCTCATCGTCATTTGTTTGACCTGAGTGTTTGAAGTTTGATTGCTAACACTTTCCATACTCTGCGTCTGTACTGAAGATTTGAATAACTTAGAGTTTTAGAGTCATCGAGGTGTACAGAATGGAAACAGACCATTCGGTCCAACCTGTCCATGCCAATCAGATATCGCCAATCCAGTCCCACCTGCCAGTACCCGGTCCATATACCTCCGAACCCTTCCTCTTCATATACCCATCTAAATGCCTCTTAAAAGTTGCAATTGTACCAGCCTCCACCACATCTTCTGACAGCTCATGCCATACACGTACCACCCTCTGCGTGAAATTTTGACCCTTAGGTCTCTTTTATATCTTTCCCCTCTCACTCTAAACCTATGCCCTCTAGTTCTGGACTCCCTGACCCCAGGGAAAAGACTTTGTCTATTTATCATATCCATGCCCCTCATAATTTTGTAAATCTCTAAAAGGTCACTCCTCAGCCTCCAACGCTCCAGGGAAAGCAGCCTCAGCCTGCTCAGCCTCTCCCTATAGCTCAAATCCTCCAAACATGGCAACATCCTTGTAATTTTTTTCTGAACCCTTTCAAGTTTCACAACATCTTTCTGATACGAAGAGATCAGAATTGCATGCAATATTCCAACAGTGGCCGAACCAATGTCCTCTACAGCCGCAACATGACCTCCCAACTCCTGTACTCAATATTGTGACCAACAAAGGAAAGCATACCAAAGCCTTCTTCTTGAGATCTGCAGTCTTACCCGCTCCTTTAATTCGGGTTTTATAATTTCCCCTATAACTGACACCACCTCACCCCCATTTAGCTTAATGCCCAGTCTACAGCCCTGGTTATGCGATTTGCTAGGACTCAAGTCCCAACCCGGTTCAGATGAAGACCGTCCAATCAGAACAGTGCACTCCTTCCCCAGTGTCTTGTGTCAATTTCCCATGATACAAACCCATTTCTCCCACACCAAACTTTGAACCACTCATTTTCCTGCTGACCCTGTGCTAATTAGCTCATGGCTCAGGCCGTAATCCAGAGATTATTTCCTTTTTGATTCTGTTTTCCAATTTAGCTCCGAGCTCTTCGTATCCCTTAGCAGAACCTCTGTCCTAGTTTTATCTCTGTCGTTGGTACCGACACAGACCATGATCAATGGATCTTTATTCTCACACTCGAAGTTCCCTAGCAGCCCAGATGAGATATCCCTTACCCAAACCCCAGTCGGTTACGCCACATTCAGGACTCTCAATCCGGGTCACAGAGAACAGTGTCTATGCCGCTAACTATACTATCCCTAGTTATATTTACATTTCTCTTCTCTTGCCCCACTTGAAAGCTTTCCTCAACTCGGTGCTGTGGCCAATCAGCTCATCCTCCCTGCAGTCCCCATCCCATCAACACAGGGAACATTACTCTTGAACCTGTTAGACACGGACAGCGGCTGAGGCTCCAGCAATTCTACGTCCTGGATCCCTTTATCTGCCGCACTCATAGATAATCTCTCTGCTTTCTAACTACTGGCTGAATTGGAGTCAGTTGATCTAAGGAGTGGAACTGTCTCTTGAATCACAGCATCCAGGGAACTCTCCCCCTCCCTGATGCCTCGCAATGTTTGAAGCTCAAACTCCAGCTCATCGACTCAGAACCAGAGTTGTTCTTGCATGCGACATTTACTCCAGACATGGTCACTGGGAACCACAGTGGGGTCGACCACACCCACATCATGGAGAAACAACACATCACCCGACCCTCCGTCCTTATTTTATTTATCTACTATTGAATTGTTCCTCTGCAATTTTATTTGTTTATGTACATCTGCTTATGCAAGTTGTAACCAATAAATTAACATGATTCAATTTAACACAGATTCAAAGTTAACACACTGCCTATAAGCAAATGAGATCACATCCTCCCTTTGTCAAACCTGCTCATTATTTTCTGATAGAATTCTGACAGACTTGTCAGCGGGACCACTCCTTGATGAAGCCATGCTGACTCAGCCCTATTTTACCATGCACCTCCAAGAACTCTGCAATGTCATTGCTAGCAATGCACTCTAAATCCCTAATAACGGCCGATGCGAGGCTATACTGCCCTATGATTTCCTGTATTTTGCCTTTCTTCCTTCTTACACAGAGATTTTAAATTGTCCATTTTCCAGTTCTCTGGGACTCGGTCTGATGATAGTTATTCCTGAACAGTCGCGACCAATGGTTTCACAATCTCCTCCGCTAATTCCTTCAGAACATTGGTTGTTATCCTTCCAGGCTGTGTGATTTATCCATTTTCAAACATTGCAGCTTCCCCAGTACCTTCTCCTCAGCGCTGATCACTACATCCATTCATCACCCTTGACTCGCTTTAAGTTCTGGAATGTTCATAGTATCTACCATTGTGAGGATTGACGGAAAGTACCTATTCAGGTCATTCTCCAATTCTTTGTTTTCCATTTCTCTGCAGCCATCCTCAATGTTCACTCTCCCCTTTTATATATCTTAACAAAACTCCTGCAATCTCCTTTTCTAAAGCAAGCTAGCTTACATGTTTCGTGTTCATCACTTTATTGCTTCTTGAATTGTCCTCTGCTGCTGTATAAAGGCTTCCCAATCTTAGATAGGCTGCGTGAGAGCATTCCTGTTAACTAACTGTCGAAAATATACGAATGTAACTGTCCTAATCCTGTTGTCCATCTTTGGATAGCATGGTGACACAACACTGCTGCCTCACAGGGCCAGGGACTCGGGTTCAATTCCAATCTCTGGACCCTGTCTTTCTGGAGATTTTGCAATCTCTGCATTGGGAGAATTGCCTCTTTTCTCTCTCCACAGTATGTTTCAGTGTGTTTTTTTTTAAGGTTTCTGCCATCTACAGTATATTTGCTTGTGTTTGATGGAGAACTGCTGCAAATATGACGGGTTTATTGTAAAAGTGGCTTGGTCCTCAGGCTTCCTGAGTGCTTGGAAATCTTGCCCAGCTACTTATGTGAGTGCATGTCCCTGATTACCTACTCCGTCTCTCTCAATCCCTGAGTCCATCCGTCACTGCAGCCTTTCATTGAGCCATCCCAGGATTCCCCACACCCCATCGCCTGGCACTGGATGCTCCCTACGCAGTGAGCGCACTTTCTGACGCACTAGGGATCCGGGGTAAAGCCCCAGCCATTAAAAGGAACAGAATAGCTAAAATCCAATTTAACAGCAAAGCAGAGTAAACAGGCTGACTGGCACCCATCAGTTATGACATTTTCAGCTCTTTTGAACTAATTTCTGTTTATCCTCGTCCATGTACAAATAGATGCTCCATAAGTATATCTAGTCACACAGGTTTGGTGGAGGTGACAGATATCAGATCTTATGATCATTACATCTGATTCGTTGGGCTCCACGTTCCTGGTTAATGAGATCACACTTAAGTGTTTATTCTCAAGTCTATACATTTTAAAGTAAAGGTCTTACTGGAGTTGGGTTGAAAGCATATTTGAATGTTGGGGAGAATAGATTATGCCACGTGCCAGTGAGGTTAGGAATAGGAAGGTAGTAAAGATAAAAACATGGCCAAAGAGCTGGTAGGGTAGGCAACACTTCCAATATGTGGATCATTGGGATTCCGGGGTCGTTAGGATAGACACAAGAAGGACGGGATGCAGCTGAACTGCAGCAATCTCCGATATGTGGGTCATTGGGAATCCTGGGTCAGTATGAAATACACAAGAAGGACGGGATGGATGTGAACTGGCAGCAATCTCCTGGCAGGCAGGTTTGTTATTGTCACTCAGGAGGTTTTAAACTAGTGTGGTGGTGGGGGAGGGGGGGAGAGCCAGAGCAGTACGTCCACAAGCACAGTGACTGAAGAGCAGTTGGAGACATATCCCAGTACAACTAAGACCAACAACAAACTGGCAAAGGGGAGTGAACACAATGGCACAGGAAGTCTGAAGTATGCTGATTTTACTGTGAACAGTGTGACAGGCAAGACAGATGAATATATATAAACATGATGCAAATATTACAGAGATTAGGTTGAGAGAGGGATCAGAAAACTATCCATCCAATGGGTCCAGAGCGAATAGAAGAATGTGCCGTGAGGGGCTGGAGATGGTTGTTTGAAGCAAAATAATTACCCAGCAGTTTATTGGAATTGGACAGTGTGGGATACAATGTACAGATTGAAGGGACAAGGGAGGAAACTGAAATTGTCTGTTTACAATATTTTCCGCTTTACTGACAGTCCTTTGTAATCTCCTGTTACCAGAGAATAGACGAGGAGGAATTTACATCAGGGAAACCCAAACCAAATATCAGGTCAGGATCTGATGGAGTTTGGCTTAAGTGTATTTATTTCAATGCAAGAATTGTTATGGGTAAGGACGATGAACTGGGAGCATGAATCCATACATGGGACTATGCTGTTGCGGCTTTACAGAGACTTGGTTGAGAGAGGGAAAGGACTGGCCGTTCAAAGTATCCAGGGTTTCATTGTTTTAGGCGAAATAGAGAAGATGCTAAAAGAGGTGGACGAGTTGTTTTACTGATCAGGGAGAATGCTTCATCTGCACGTGAACAGGAAATACAGGAGGGAACATACACTGCAGCAATATGGGTCAAGCTCAAAAATAAGATGGATACAAGCACTGCGTTACTATAATCTCTCCAACAGCCATGGCAGGATTGAGGAACAGATATGTATGTCGATTAAGGAAAGATGTATTAAAAACAGAGTGGTCATAGTGAGTGACTTTAATATCCCCAATAATGACTGGAAGTCCATTAGATGGCTTAGACGGGGCAAAATTTGTTAACTGCAGCAGTATGTGGATAGTCTAATGAGAGGAAGCACCATACTGGACCTCGTATTGGCTAATGAGCCTGGCCAGGTGACTGACCTTTCAGTGAGACATAATTTTAGAAAGAGTGATCACAGCTCCTTCAGATGTAAGATAGCTATGAACACGGATATGTCAGGACCTTTTGGGAATCTACTGAATTGGCGGAAGGCAAATTACGTCAGCATCAGGCAGAGCTAGGACGTGTCAATTGGGAGGAGCTGCTATCAGGCAAATGCAATTTTGTAAGAGGGAACTGCTTGTTAAATCCTGACAGCAAAATCATCTCGTGAACGTTCTCTCAACTGCTCGAATTTCTATCTTTTTTTTGAACTGATATTTCAAGGCCACAGCATATCAGACAACAGGTAGAGATAAAGGATGATTCTGTACTGTGTCCTTCTCAGTATCAGCTTGTCTCTCCAGGCACCTGAAGTCTTTACTGTTGGTCAGAGAATCTCAGAATTAATAGAGCACTGAAGGAGGCCATTTAGCCCATTGTACACCGACGAGCTCTCCAAAAGCACGATTTGTCAACAGAGAGAACAGAATGTGTGTGTGTCTGTGTGTGTGTGTGTGAGAGAGAGAAAAATTAACAGAGAAAAAAGGAAGTGAAGAGAGAGAAAAGGAATGGAGAGAAAATGGAGCGACAGAGTGAGTGAGAACAAGGGGTGTCAGACGAGTGTGAAGTTACATCAGAAGACAGCATGAGGAGAAAGACACAGAAATTTCATTTAGAAACTCCCACAGACTGCAAGCCCTTTGTCTGGTCCGTACTCTGTGAGCACTATGCTGTCATCCCAGATCATTTATCGCCAATAATATCACAGAACCGGGTTGCTGACGCTGAACTGGATCCAAAAGAACAATTCACCTTCTCCAGGGAGAAGGTGAATTAATTTAAATATTCCTGGCCAACAGGAACTTGTAGTCCCTCTATACACGGTGTGAGAGACAGGGCGAGAGATTCTCAATGAGGGGGATCACTGACAGGGGGGAGATCAGCATCTCAGCTGTGGGTCAAATAATGACTGATAAAGGTTGAAAACCTCGTCCGTGGTTTTTAAATTCACATTTCAATTCATATAACTCCACATCGTAAGTGTATTTTAACAATCTTGCATCTTTGTAGTTTTCATGTTTTGGTATGTACAGAAAAGCTTGTTTTTTGTCCCTTTATTTTGTGTTGGGACCAGAGTCCGATTGAATCCTAACTAAGGCTGTAGACAGAGATCTAAATTCATTAGGTGTGTGTGTGTTGGCAGGGTGAGGGGTCCGTTATAGGGTTTAATTAGAAAAGAGGAGGTAAATGCACAGAGCTCATAGCGGTTATTAAAATCTCCAGCACAGACGCAAATAAGACAGAGTGTATGGAAAGTGTAAGCAATCAGACTTCAAGCACACTGGACAAACAAATAACAATGAGAAGAGGACCCGTTAATACAAGATTGAAGGGGTTATATCTGAATGCGTGCAGTATAAGGAATAGAGGAAAAGGGCTTGTGGCACAGATTGAAATTGGTAGGTATGACGTGATGGGCATCACAGAGAAGTGGTTGCAAGGGGATCGGGATATTCAAGGACATATATCCTATCGAAAAGATAGGTAATAGAGGGATTGGGTTTACATTATTAATAAGAAATGAAATTAAATCAATAGTAAGAAAGGAAGTAAAGTCACATGGTGTAGAATCTGCGTGGGTAGAATTGAGGAATCACAGAAATAAGACAACCACAGTTGGAGACTTGCACAGGCCTCCAAAGAGCAGTCAGGAATTGGGGTACAAGATACACCAGGAGATAGAAAAGATCTGTACGAAAGACAAAGTTACAGTGATCATAGGGGGATTTCAATATGCAAGTGGAATGGGAAACCAGGTTGGGAGTAGATCGCAAGAAAAGGAATTTGAGGAATGTCTAT
The DNA here is from genome assembly GCF_047496795.1 of Chiloscyllium punctatum. Lineage (NCBI taxonomy): Eukaryota > Metazoa > Chordata > Chondrichthyes > Orectolobiformes > Hemiscylliidae > Chiloscyllium > Chiloscyllium punctatum. The sequence continues at coordinate 92,126,960 of NC_092759.1, forward strand.
GGGATGCATTTTTGGAGCATCATGTGGTGGAGCCCACTCGGGAACAGATGGCACTGGATTTAATGATGAAGGCTAGATAAGGCAGCTTAAGGTGAAGGAAAACTTCAGAAGCAGTGATCAGAACATTGTTGAATTTATTTTGCAATTTGAGAGAGAATGTAGAATCATAGTTAACAGTATTTCAGCTGAATAAAGGCAGCTGGAGAGGCATAAGGGAGAAGCTGGGTCGAGTTGACCAGGACAGGGGTCTAGCAGGGAAGACAGGGGAGTGGCAATGGCAGGTGATTCCAAGATTAATTTAGGAGTCACTGCAGAGATTCATGCTGAGTAATAGAGGTATGGTACAGGGAGGATGAGGCAACCAGGGCAGACAAGGGAAGTCAGGGATTGCATATAAGCAAAAGAGCAAGCATATAATGCGGTGAAGGGCAGAGGGAAACTGGAGAATTGGGGCCAACAGAAAGCAAGAAAAAATAAATAAGGTGGGAGAAGATTAAATATGGGGGTAAACTAACCAGTAATATAAAGGAAATTGTAAGAGATTCTTTAGATATATAAAATGCAAAAGAGAGGCAAAAGTGAATATGGACCACTGAAAAATGAAGTTGGAAAGACAGCAGTGGGAAACAAAGAAATGGTTGAGGAATTTTCCATCAGCCTTCACGGTGGAATACACGAGTAATTTCCCAAGTATTCAAGATAGTGAGAGGATAGTCCTGAATATAGTGGCCATCACCAAGCAGAACATGCTCGAATACGGAATGGCCTGAAAGTGGATAACTCACCTGGACCAGTTGGACTACACCCCAGCCTTGAACGGGAGATAGCTGAAGAGTTAGTGCAAGTGTAAGTGGTAACCTTTCAGGAATGACTAAAATCAGGAAAGGGCCAAATGGCTGTATAATTGCGAGCATGACACCCCGTTTATTAAGGGAGTTAGGCACAAGATGGAAAACTGCAGACTGATTAGCAGACTGATTGATTGTGGATAACATCATGGATTCCATCGTGAAGGATGGGATTTCTGGATATTTGGAGGTCTTTGGTAAAATAGAACAGAGTCAGCATGGTTTCATCAAAGGGAGGACATGCCAGACAAACCGGCTAGAATACTTTGAGAGAGTAATGAGCAGATTAGATCAAGGAGAACGAATAGATTTTATCCATCTGCACCTCAAGAATCCTTTGACAAGGTGCTATGCATGATGCTATTGACAAAGGTATGGGCCCATGATGTTAGAGGCAAGGAGCTAGCATGGATAGCGGTTTGGCTGTCTGACAGAAAGAGAATGTGGATTGAAGTGTCCTTCTCAGGATGGCAGCCAGTGACAAGTGGTGTTCCACAAGAATCAGTGTTGGGACCACAACTTTTCACTTTGTGCATTCATTATCAATATGAAGGAACTGAGGGCATTCTGGCTAAGCTTTCAAACAGTGCAAGGATAGATAGAGGGACAGGTAGCATTGAAGAGGTGGTTCAGCTGCAGGAGGGTGCTCGAGCACATCTCCTCAACTTCCCAGACCTCCGCCCTTGAAATCCACCCTTCCAACTACAACAAGTTAGAACCTCTCTGATGCTTGCCTTCCATCCCACCAATTTCAGGCTACAACGTATCATGCTCTGCCATTTCTGCCACCAACAGTCACACCTCACCAACAGAGATATATTTCCCTCCCTACCCCTATCATCATACTGCTGAGACCATTCCCTCACAAACTCCCTCGATAGGTCCAGGCAACCCCACCAAGCCACCTTCGCCTCCCGACACCTTCCCTTGCCACTATAACAGGTATGAAACCTGTGCAAACACCTCCCTTCTCACCTCCACCCAAGGCCCCAAAGCATCCTCCCACATAAGGCAGAGAACATCCTGTGCATCCAAATATCTCATCTCGTCTGTCCATTGCTCCTTGTCTCCTCTACATTGGAGAGACCGGACGTCAACTTGCAGAACAGTTCAGGGAACACTCTCGGACACACACACCCAACAACCCCACTGCCCTGTGGCTGAATACTTCAACTCCCCCTCCCACTCCGCCAAGGTCTTGCAAGATTTTGGCCTCCTCCACTGCCAAATTCTAGCCACCTGACGTCTGAAGGGAGAACGCATTATCTTCTGCCTTGGGACCCTCCCAACACACGATATCAAGGTCAATTTCACCAGTTTCCTCATCTCCACTCCCTCCACCTTTTCCCAGATCAAACCCTCCAACTCAGCACTGCCCTCTTGAACTGTTCTACCTGTCCATCTTCCCATCTATCCACTCCACCTTTCACTCTGACCTATCACTATCACCACCAATCTTCATCTAGCAATCGCCTTCCAAGCTACCTTCCTCCCAGTCCCATCCCCTCCCATTTATCTCTCTGCCCCTCTCTGCCCACCACACATTCCTGATGAATGCTTTATGCCTGAAACGTCGAATCTCCTGCTCCTCGGATTCTGCCTGACAGGCTGTGCTTTTCTATAGCCACAATTTTTGACTCTGATCTCCAGCATCTGCGGTCCTCACTTTCACCTGCTGAAGGATTTTCACAGGTTTGGAGAGTGAGCAAAGAAGTCGCAGATGGAGTACAATGCGGAAAAGTGTAGGAAAGCATTTTGCAAGGATGAATAGAGGTATTGACTATTTTTCTAAAAGTGAACAATTTCAGAAGTCTGAAGTACAAAAAGACTAGGGAGTTCTAGTCCAGGAGTTTTGCAAGGTAAACTTGCAGGTTTTCAGTAGTTAGGAAGGCAAAGACAATGATGGCATTTATTTCAAAAGGGCTTAAATATAAAAGCAGGGATGTACTTCTAAGGTTCTACAAGGCTTTAGTCACGTCACATTTGGATTATTGTGCGCCGTTTTGGGTTCCATATCCCAGGACGGATGTACTGGTCCTGGAGTGTTTTCAGACGAGATCCACGTGAATGGTGCCAAGAATGCAAAGCTGGCATGCATATGAAGAATATTTGAGGGCTCTGGGTCTGTATCTGACAGAGTTCAGAAGAATGTTAGGAGGTCTAATTGAAACTTACAGAATACTAAATGGCCTGGGACAGAGTGGATGTTGGGAAGATATATGCAATGTTAGGAGAGACTAGTACCCGAGGGGAGAGAGTAAAGTGAAGACCTTTTGGAACAGAGATAAGGAGAAACCTCTTCAGCCAGAGAGTGGTGAATCCATGGAATTCACTACCACAGAAGTCCGTCGAGTCCAGATCATTGAGTATATGTAAGACTGAGACAGTTCGATTGTTGACTGTAAAGGGGATCAAGGGTTACAGATAGAAAGCGGGAGAATGGGGTTGAGAAACGTGACAGCCATCATTGAATGGTGGAGCAGGCTCAATGGGCCTCATAGCCAAATTTCTGCTCCAATGTCTTCTGGTTGTATGGTTAATATTGGCTCTCCTCATTCCTCATTGGAGTTGTATCCTGGAATTTGATCTTCAAATGATTTATAAAGAGTAACATTTCAGTACTGATGATTGGGAATTATCATGTTCCCTCCCTCCAGTCTCAGCAGCCATGCCCCCAATATCATAATCACACTGAAATTGAAATCCAGTGAATGGTACATAATCACAGTTGATTGACATCGATAACATTAACAACATGACCCTCACCTGCCCTCATATTTTCTGTTAACATATCTATGCCATGTGTGTGTTATCACTCATGCTGTCGTAGGTGCATTTTCCTGTCAGATTATGTACAAGAAAAGTTGTCTCCATATTTTACTGACACTATAATCACTGATCAGTAGTTACAGACTTTATGTTTCCATTTATAAAAGGAGAAACATGTTTATGTCCTGACAATCCTTTGTCATTACTCCCATATCCAAGGCAGATTGAATGATTACACGCATTCAATCTACCATCTCCAATATTCCTTCCCTCAGTCACCCCCACATATTCCATGCCAAATATGTAAATTTTAAACATTCTTTTTAATTTTAATAAAACCAATATTGAATTGAAAGGGGTTAACTGGAGCTATTTGTTCAGTGGCTGTGATTAATGTCAATCTCCGTGGATCCTAATTATCCCAGTGGAGAGTTTCTATCGTTGAATGATAAGTGGGCTCTTTTCAGTGTGTTATCCCATAGTATGAGTAGGAGCATCGCTGACAGCACTAACAGGGATCAACCGCTCGAGAAAAAGGGGGGAAGCGATCAGAATCTGAGAACATTAGACTGGAACGTTACAATAATGGTTCAGAATGTGAGGACCTTCGACTGGAATGTTCCAACAATGGATCAGAGTCTAAGGTCAGTAAACTGGAATGGTACAACAGTGTATCAGAATCTGAGAACTTTAGACTGGAATGGTTCAACAATGTATCAGAATCTGAGATCATTAGACTGGAACATTGCAATAACAGACAGGAGTTTATCCTTGGGTCTTTACTATCTTTCTCAGCCTTGCATATCATTAGCATCACGGATCCAGGATATCCTTTGGATTATTCTAGGTGGTTACTATCCCATCCTCGCTATAGTTGGTGTTCCTGTAAGTCATTATATTTGTCTACTAAACCGGGTTGGACTGAATTTCTGCTCATGGTATGTAAATTTTGGAAAGTACAAAACAACGTCGTCAGTTCTAAACAAAAACTCCTTTCCTTCTAAATTATAAGTATCAAACTACTATTTATAAATTACTCACTGATATGTGAGAAGGAAACAGAATGTTCTCAAACTCTGTAATAAATGTTGTCCTTCACAGATTTACATATCCAGCTCCTCCCCACTCATCAACCCTAACCAATACCACCGTCATGATATCCCAGTCTCGTTCTCAATTTCAGTGCAACTTCTGAACCATGATTTGTGCCTTTGTTTAATCCGGATGCAACAGTTTCAAGTTCCTTCTAACCACATGTCCTTCACTAAATAATTGCTCTTGAGGATGTTTAACTTGTTCTCTGCACAAACGGGACTACAGTTTATGGTGTTCAAACCATTGACTCATGCTCTAGAGCCACAGAATAATATTCTGTTGATATCCCATGAGGGACATCGGTGGAATTTAAAAGTACCTATTTTCATTTGCTCTAAAAGCCCATCTGCTTGCCCCAAAATCCTTTAGGGAAGTCAATGTGTCATTCCTCCCTAGTCAGGTTTCAGTGCGAATTTGTGATGAACATGTGGGTGTACTGCAACTTTAAAAGAATTAAAAGCCACCAATAACTACCTGACAGCACCAAGTGTTTTGAAAAATAGATTTAGTGTAACATTTGGTTGAACAACTTAATTAGCTCATTGTCTCAAGACAAAAATAAATTCAGCCAAACAGTTTGAATTACACCTCAAAATACCCACCTCCAATAAAGTTTGAATTTAGTATATTGAGAATCTTAAAAGCCAATGACACGATCCAATGGTTTGGGGGTACAAGACTCTGGTAAATTGAATAGTTGAGAGGAGAGCTGCCAAGTTACCAGCATGCAACGATTACCTGAAAAATAGCTCTCCTCTCGGCACCTTTATTGAGTAGTAACTGGTAAAGCTGAATCCAAAAGAAGAACAGAAGACAGGAATATAGAGAAGAACTGAAAGTTTCTTGGTTTTGAGATTAGAAGTTTTCTTTTGTAGGTCTTAATTAGGAGTATAACCGGACGAGTATTGTGGGGGTAGGGGAGGTAAAAGATAGGTTCGAGGAAGAAGTTGTAAATAGACGTTCGTCTATTATTCCCTTTATACTTTAAGAAATAAAGTTGTTAATTTTTACTTTAAATAGTTTTGGACTCTAGAATTGTCACAGAATATGCAGTGGATAAAAGTTTTCCCTGTTGCTGGTTTTAAATTAAGCAGGATAAGTTGTCCTATGTTGTAACGCTACATTCCAACAGGAAGATGTTTTACTCTTTGCTGTCCTGTGGAACAGCTGAACCAAACACTTTGTTCAAGGTCGGCATAACATGCTTCCCTGACCAGGGCTGCATACATCCTGTGAGAGAAGAACAGAAGTAAAGTTAGCTCCCTTCCTATGTCTGTTTCCCTTATTCCTACAGCTCAGTTCTATTCAGGTCGGTGATCATTCCCTATTTTAGGTGAATTTAATCTCATTGAAATTCTCCCCGAAAGTGATGCACGTCTCCATACACATCTCTGGTATTGGATTTATTGATGCTAACGTACAGATGTAAGGGAGTTATAAATTCCATGTCAGTCATAGTGCATAGAGAAGGAAACGCTTTTTGTGGCACAGGGAAGAAACTGAGATCTCTAAGTGAGAAAAAAGGTTTATTGCGATCAACCCTGAGAGTGTTGTTGAGGCAGTGTTTGGGGTACAGTGGATAGACTTCCTCTCAAGTTTCAACAGACTAATCCTTGGGATGATGGCACCATGAACAGAGAGTGAAGCTCAGTGAGAGAATAAGAGGTGATTGCATTGAACCTTAAGGGGGATGGACAGTCACTCATGATGTTCTAACCAGGCACTGATATGGTGATAACTTCCATGGCTTTGTGTTTTTGGTTCTCAATAGGTAAAGATCCTCTGAGGACGTCCCCCTCATTCCACCCCCACTCCACATATTGATTGAGAGAGACAGAGGGTCAGTCATTGAATAAACTGTCCCCACATTAATACAGTGCATTTAGTGTGTGATCCTGCACTGAACGTCATGTTATCCACAATCCCGACAATAGTCACAATACCGTCATTCTAAAACAGATAACTATTCCCTCAGCTTCTGACATCTATGGAGAACATGGGTCTGCCTTCTCAGAGATGGAGGATGCCTCTCTGAGACTTGACACAAAATATCTGGCTTCCTTCCTCACTGCCAGCATTAAACCACGTTAAAGTGTCATGTGTCCCACTTGTAATGGAGCCACGAGGAACACCATAGAGCCGTCTCTGAGTGCATTCTCTGTTTTATTGATTTGTCAGGTTGGAGCATCAATTATACCCTCCTGTGTCTCGAGGTGCTGAATGGCCTCCTCCAGGTCCCATGAAACACGTTCATGGGTCTGACTTGACCCTGCCTGTTCCTGTTTAACAGATTGATGTGGTAACCAGACTCCCCTTCTTTCTGTGGAACAGGCAGGAGGATTGAATGGACTATCCCTCTCTTTGCTCAGTAGTTTATATGGGCTGAATGGCTTCCACATATCCGTTTCTAATGCGCTTGAGATGCTGAATGAGCTTTTCATTTAATTGTGAAAATGTAAAGTGTCTGGCCTTGCTGTTGCATGAATGTTACCGACACTTTAACGGCACAAGCCTGAATGCTGTTCGGGTCTTACTGCAAATAGGCACTGACTGGTTCAGGAGCTGAGGTGTGACACATTGTTCTGAACATTGGGTGATCTTCAGTGACCATCCCCATTTCAGATCTTATGATAAGGAAAGACAGTGATGAAGCAGCTGAAGATGTTTGTTTTAAGGTAGCTACCCTGAGGATCTCTTGCCAAGATGTCCCCGGACGGAGAGGATTGTCAGTGACCGACCACAAACATCTTCCTTTGTGCTCTGAAAGACCACAAACCAGTGGGGTGGGTACACCTGATTCCCATTAAGCTCAAATAAGTAGGTGGTCCTGATGCCATCCTCATTCAAATACTGCCTTGTTATCAAGGCCATTCACTCTTTCCTGAGCCCCTGTGTTCACCTCTTGTTCATATCAATAGACGATAGTGTATGTATAGGGAGTATTTTCCTCTCATATAGGGTAATCAATGCCAGGAATTATCTGGGTTATATAGTGAGGTGAGTTACATCACGGAAAGTATTCAAAGAGGTGGTACATGAATTTTTGACCTGTCAGAGAGCTAAGGAGTGTGAAGAATTGGATATTCAAGACGAGTTAATGCCGACAGTAGATCAGCCATGATTGTATACAATAGCTTGATCGTCCGAGTTACCTAATCTTGCGCCTTATGTTCTCATGTTCTGTAATTACAAAGTTAATGATTGTAATTTTCCTTAACGTTCTGTTATTGAATGTTGCAGTCAGAGAGAGTAAAGTATTTTGTGAGTCATCTCTGGGTGAGGTATGGGGGCTGTATTCACAGTGAACCTGGGTCTCCAACATGACCAACAAATGAAGCACAAGTTGCAGCGAGGAGACACTCTGTAAAGAGACCAGAGGTGTCTTTCGAAACCAACCTGGTTTTCCAAATCACATTTTCCAAACCACGACAAACCGTGTGTGACAGTCTTGAGTGATTGAATGATATCCTGTCTTACTGTGGAACCGGCATTTGGAGCAGGTGGCCTCCATCTGGTACTTTAAGGAGCTGTGAGGAGCTGAATGGAACATAGGAACATTGGAATGAGCAGCAGGAGTGGGCTATTAGACACTTTGTCACCGCTCCACCACTCAAAAAGTGATGTGATTGTGGTCTCAGCACCACTTTTCTGCCTGTACACCATTTTCCTACATTCACGTGTTTGTCAAATGTTTGAATACAACACAACTTTGAATAAATGTAATCATCCAGGCACCACAAATTTCTGGGGAAGGGAATTTCCATTTGAACAATCCTTTGAGAATTTCTCATTTGTGCTCCAACCAATGTTGGAGGCTCATTGTTTCCTTTTCCAGTCCCACTCCCCCACTGGTTACAACAAATTGTAAATGCAACCAGTTTAGTTAGGTGGTCAATGACATAGACATCAGAGAAGCTCATTTTCTAGAAAAAAATGTGAGACACAGAACTTTGAACTCATAGCAAATGGTAAATTGGCAGAGTGTCCCAAACGTTATTCTGCCTTTGAAGTTATTTTGCTTACACAAGATGCTGATAATGGGATTTCTTTCTGCAATAGTTGGATTTGGCTGAATTCCGTTTGTTTCAGGCAGTGGAGAGATTCTCATGAATCCTCACCAGGAATCCTTAACAAATGGCAAAGATAACTCAGGGATTTTATGGTCTCACGCTTTGCTTTGAGCGGAACAATGTATGAGAGAGGGATCAATCGGCTGCTGCTTCTCAGGCAGGGATTTTATGGTCTCACGCTTTGCTATTGGGCGGAACAAAGTAAGAAAGAGGGAGCAATCGGCTGCTGCTTCTCAGGCAGGGAACATTTTTCTCCATCTCTGTGTTGGAACATTCAATAACATCAACTGAACACCAAACTGGACCATGTGCGATCTCCTGGAACATTCTCTTGAAAACCTGATTATGGACTATATGCAGGTGCATCTTGGTTTTGTTCTACACAGCGCCTTCCGATCGCAAACAAATGTTCTCACTTTATGAATTATTGACATGCTTTCATGTATCTGTGTAATTTGTAAATATTGGTAGATGACTTTATAGTACATATGTTCATATCAATACACATTTTACTTAACATGTATTCTCTAGCTTTAGTCTCCCCGACAAGAGAAAATATGCGTCAAGCTGATGCACTTTTCAGAAAGTCATGGATGGTTCAATAATATTTCCCAGGTAAGTTCGAAACTGATAACTCCCCCATAATAAAAGGCCCTCCTTCCAGGAATGAGTAAAGGGAAACCTCTGTGAAAATCTTCGAAAAGAATTATATCCTGTTTTTAGTTTCTGGAATCAAAAA